>NC_058130.1:186779235-186836740 GCF_016433145.1 Gracilinanus agilis
TTCTTTCCCTTACATTCTGTCTTAGTATCAACTCTAAGACAGAAAAGTAGCAAGAGCTAGGCAATTAGGGTTAAGTGTCTACATAGCTAGTAAGTTTCTGAAGTCAAATTTCAACCTAAGATCTCCCAACTCTAGGCTTAGCTCTCTATCCACTGAACCACTTAGCTTTCCCAATTAAAAGTCCTTTTGACAGCTAGATGGCTCAGTGGATAGAATGCTTGGCCTGGAGTTCAAATATGGCTTCTGAAACTTACTGGCTGTGTGACCCTGAGCAAGTCATCTAAACTTTGCTTTAATCCACTGGAGAAAGAAATGGTAAACTACTACAGTATCTTTGCCAAGAAAACCCCATGGTCAATATTGGTGTGATATAATCCACAGGCTCATGTAGAGTTGGATATGAATGAACAATAAGAACTTTTTGATTATTCAAGGAGAATTCCTATAAATGCTACCACAAATTGTATTTTATCAAAAAAGATTTCTGAAGGTTTGGAGGAATTGTCTGTCTTGATATTCCTATCACTTAAATGTAGAAATGTAGAAAAATGACTGAATTTAGAATATGATAAATTAATAAAAGTTATTTCTGAGAGACTTGTGCCTTAGAATATGGTATTGATATTTTTTTTTTCTTCAACACTATTCTATTCAGGTCCTGCTACTTGTCTGACCACTTGTTACTTTCCTTTGCTGAATCTTTATTCATGCCGAAACTCATTAACTATGCCTTCTTCCCTCAATATTATCTCACTTGGTAACCGTATCAGTTCCCATCAGTTAAATTATAATCTCTATGCACATGAAGCATATACCTATATCTATATCTATATAGATATAGGTATATATATGTACATATATATCACACACAGAACTGTGAGAGTTAATTTTTTATATACTATATTAATTTCTATTTAAGGATTGTGAATTATAATATTTTGTGTATTCCTATGTCTGGGTTCTGGGTCAGGGATTCATTCCAATCTTACTGTTTTACATTCTCTTTATCTTCAGGAATTCCTTGAGAATATTTTCCTTTTAACAAAATTTGATTAATAAAGGGAACAATGATTCACTTCCTGCCTACTAGACCTGTATCACCTACTATGTAAGGAAGGGTGAGGGTTTGTTGGACTACCTCCTAATTAGCTATTTACCAATTAGAGATGTCTTGGGATGTTCTAGGGGTTGAATAATGAACTCCTAAAACTCCATTTATAGGTCTACCTAGAGAACCTTCTAGTTTTTTTGTCATTTGAGGGATCCACTGACTTGATTGGTTATAATGCTAGCCTAATCAATAAATTGATATTCTTACTCAAAATGAGTGTTTTGGAATAATTTTGATCATAATACATCTATCCCTATCTAGTCATAATCTTTATCCTCAGTGATAGTTCACATCAACTGTCTTTTTAAAATATTCAACTAGATGTTTCATGATCATTTCAAACTCACAAAGCCCAAAACAAATTCAAAATGTCCATATCTTCCACTGCCCTCTTCCCAATTTCCCAAGCATGACTTGTGTCCCCCATCTTTCCCACTTTTTCTTGGTCCAGTGAACCCCTGCTTACCTGTATCATGCGTGAGTGCATCTCTATCCACGTTGGCCAGGCTGATGTCCAGATCAGCAATGCCTGTTGGGATTTGTACTGCCTAGAGCATGGTATCCAGCCTGATGGGCAGATGCCAAGTGACAAGACCATTGGGGGTGGAGATGATTCTTTTAACACCCTCTTCAGTGAAACAGGGGCTGGCAAGCATGTTCCCTGTGCTGTGTTTGTAGACCTGGAACCAACTGTTATTGATGAAGTTTGAACTGGAACCCACCAACAGCTCTTCCATCCTGAGCAGCTGATTACTGGCAAGGAAGATGCTGCCAATAACTATGCCTGTGGACACTACACAATTGGCAAGGAAATCATTTGCTTGGTTCAGGACTGAATTTGGGAGCTTATCAGCGTACAGGTCTTCAAGGCTTCTTGGTTTTCCACAGCTTTGGTGGTGGGACTGGCTCTGGTTTCACCTCTCTGCTGATGGAAAGGCTGTCTGTTGATTATGGCAAGAAGTCCAAACTGGAGTTCTCCATTTACCCAGCCCCACAGGTTTCCACAGCTGTAGTTGAGCCCTACAACTCCATTCTGACCACTTACACCACCCTGGAGCACTCTGTTTGTGCCTTCATGGTAGGCAATGAGGCTTTCTATGATATCTGTCGCAGAAACCTTGATATTGAATGCCCAACCTACACTAACCTGAATTGCCTTATTAGTCAAATTGTGTCCTCCATCACTGCCTCTCTGAGGTGCCCTGAATGTTGATCTGACAGAATTCCAGACCAACTTGGTGCCCTACCCCCAAATCCATTTCCCTCCGGCCATATATGCCCCAGTCATCTCTGCTGAAAAAGCCTACCATGAGCAACTGACTGTAGCAGAAATCACCAATGCTTGCTTTGCGCCTGCCAACCAGATGGTGAAATGTGACTCTTGCCACGGTTAATACGTGACTTGCTGCCTGTTGTACCATGGGGATGTGGTTCCCAAAGATGCTAATGCTGCCATTGCCACCATCAAGACAAAACGTAGCATCCAGTTTGTGGACTGGTGCCCAACTGGCTTCAAGGTTGGCATCAATTACCATCCTCCTACAGCACCACAGCCATTGATGAGGCTTGGGCTCTCCTGGACCACAAGTTTGACCTGATGTATGCCAAGCGTGCCTTTGTTCATTGGTATGTGAGGAAGGGCATGGAGGAAGGAGAATTCTCTGAGGCACTGGAGGATATGGCAGCCCTGGAGAAGGATTATGAGGAGGTTGGAGCAGATAGTGTAGACGAGGAGGATGAAGGTAAGGAATATTAGTGTGTATTATTTTTCTTCACATGCTAGGTTTGTCTCTTTTTTTTTCTGTTCTGTGAAAATGTCTTCTGTGGTCACTAAAAATCAATAAAAATGAAACTCACCTTTTAGGTGTCTGTTCCTAATCACTTAGGTTGACAATCTTGGTATCATTCTCACTTCCACTAATTCTCAACTGTGTTCAAATCTTGTTTCTGTCTTCACAACATCTTCCATATGTCTCTTTTCCACTTAGATATGGAAAAACCCTCGACAACTCACACCTGTGTTACAGTAGTCTGCTCTGTCTCCTTGCTTCAGGTTTCTCCCCACTCCAAGCCATCCTCCACACAGCTCCTAAATTCTTTTTTTTTCCCCTAAAGGACAAGTCTTATCATGTTACTCCTCCACACCTCCAATAAATTCTAATAGTTCCTTAATTATTTCAGGATCAAAGATAAAATGCTATTTGCCTTTAAAGCTCTTCCCAAGCTGGCCCCTCCTTACCCTTTACTCCTCTCCATATATTCTATGATCCAACTAAATTGGCTTACTTGCATCCATTTTCCAAAGTATGTGCCTTTTCAATGGATGTCCCCTGTATCTGGCCTTCCCTCCCTCCTTACTTCTGTCCTCCTGGCTTCCTTTAAGACTCAGTTCAGATTCACTTTCCCATTCCCCTCTCTAACTCATCTCCTTTAGTGTTTTTCCTCTGGAGATAACCTTCCATTTTCATCATATATATCTTACATAGTTATTAGTATGTTATTTTCCCAACTATGAACTCCTTGAGAGTAACAATTCTAGTTTTTGCTTTTATCCTGTTTTAGTAGAGTGCCTGGCACTAAATGCTTACTGACTGACTGATAAAAAGTTTGACCCCAATCTTTAGGAGCCCTGTTTTCTTAGGGCTTAATTGCTTTGAAAAAGCTGAGGGGTTTTAGTGGGAAAGAACACTTTTTGCAACCTTTGTAGATCAACTGTATATGTTGATGCATATACAAAATGAACACAAAATGGTTTTGGGAGAAAGGACAATAGCAGCTAGGGAGGGAATGAAAAAGGTTTCATGTAGAAGGTGGCATTTGAGCATCAGAAATTCTAGGAGGCAGAGATGAAAAGGAAGTATATTTCAGGAATGAAGGATAATCAATATAAAGACATGGAGATGGGAGATGAAGTTGTGTGTGAAGAACAAGTAGGTAATATGGCTGGAACATAAAGTAAATGGAAGGTAATAATATGTACTTAGAGCAGAAAAGTAGGAACTAGTTTGTGAAGAACTTAAACATCAAAGAATTTACATTTGATTCTAAAAGCAATAAGGAGCCACTGGAATTTATTGATTAAGGGAGAGACATTCTAAGAAAATCACTTTGGCATCTGTGAGGCATACTGAAGGAGAGTGAGACAAATAGATTTCTTACAGGGTTTCCACTAGACTGTTAAGCTGAAGTAGCCAGTTCTTCATTTACATAAATGGACAGTTCAGAACACCTCCCCCTCCTCTTGCTGGGCTCCTGTAACTGTGGCCCTGCTCCCTCCTTAGCTTTTCTGGTCAATGGAATCTTCTTCACTGTACTATTATTAGGGCCTCCTATTTTTAATTTTAATTATTTTTTAGTCAACGAAAATCCATCTTTTCTCCCTGTAACTTCCTTACCCCCAGAAAGAAAAATAACCCTTCTAATGAATATTACATAGTAAAGCAAAACAAATTCCTGCATTGACCATGCCCAAAATAAGTAAACAAATAAATAAATGAGTATATATATATAAATCTTGTCCCTGTGTTCATCACCTCTCTGTTACAGGTTCTGTTTCATCAAGAGTACTCTGAAAGTATGGTTGGTCTTAGAATGATCAAAGTTCCTAAGACTTTCAAAGTTGTTGTCTTTGCAATGTTGTTGTTATTATATACATTCTTGTTCTGTTCACTTTACTCTTCATGAATTCATCAAGTCTTTCCAGGTTTCTCTGCAAGTGCTTCTTTCCTTTTATAGCATAAAAGTATATATATTTACATTCATATAACCATAATTTATTCAGCCATTCCTCAAATGATGAGTACCCTTTTATTTTCCATTTCTTTACTAACACAATAAGGAGCAGCTAAACATATTTTTTGTATATATGCCTAGTTTTTGTATATATGGATTCTTTCCCTCATTCTTTGGTCTGTTGGGATATAAACTTCCACTGCTGGGTCAACCTCCAATCTGTCTTACATCCACTGGGTGGTGCTGTAATTAGTAAATTTCTATCCTGATGGGACTGCTAAAGTTCTCAGTTGTTTCTACCTGGTAGAGTGATGAAGCTCTTCCCTTTATCCGAGTTTCTCACAGAAAGCAGCAGAAGATCAAGTTAAGATCACAATGACTTTCTGAACTTTCCTCCCTTCTGCCTTTTCCTCTCAGTTCATCTCTTATTTCAAGTTCTTATTAGACTCCATGGATGAGGCAAGATTCCCAGGATTAATTCTCTAAATATAAAAGGAGCTAGGTGGAACTGTGGTAAGGAAATTTGCTTTTGCCAAACTGGCGCTTTACCCCACTATCTTCTCCTCAGTTCTATGGGCTAAAGATGAATGAAAGACTGATATCCTTATTTTACTTTCCCTAGCAATACATAACTTATTTTTTTAACAACCTGCTTCCCCACCCCACCCCCCATTTTTAGCCATTAATGTCTTTATTTTTTTTTTTCACAAGATGGTTTAAAAAATCAAGTCAGCAACACAAGAATTTTTTGAGTTATTGCTTTGATATATTCTACTAAAGTCTGCTTTGTTTGGTCTAAATATTCATAATTTAACTAGTAGTTATATTCTTAGGGAGATGATGGAACAGGTGTAGCCCAGCAAAAAATAAGAAACGGGAAAAACTTATCTTTGGCATCATTTCTTTTCTGTTTGTTTGTTAACCTTAAGTTTTAGTGATGTGTTTTATTTTTATATTATACACGTTTACAAATTTCTCCCACTTCATGAGGACACATCTAACACAGTAAAACAGGCAAATGAAACTAATACAGTAACTTTTTCTGAAAGCAAATCAACATTTTACATCTGTAGCACCTCCCTCCCCAACCTATTTTTAAAAAATTAATATAAATATAATATATCTACTTCCTGCTCCACATCCTTTCAAGGAAAAGAATTTTGTAACAAATAAACAGTCAAACAAAACCAATTCCCTAATACCGGAAGAAAAAAAAAAAACATTTCATTCTACACCTTATATGTAACAAAAAGCATATCCTAGGTTCTCAATAATCCTAAAGGGCCATTGTGTTGACCAGAATTCCCATAATTTTCAAAGTTGTTTGTTTTTACAGTATTGCTGTCATTGTATAAATTGTTCTCCTAGTTCTGCTCATTTTATTCTTCATTAATTTTATGAAAATCCTAAAAATTATTCATTTTAAACTGACATTATAGTATGAATTGTTCTGTTGTTTCCACTCAATGTTGTATCAATGTCTTTCCATGTCTTTTTGAAATCATCTATTTCCTTATTTCTTACAGTACAATATTACTATATAGTACAATTACATTCTAACAGCACATACTAACAGTACAATCACATTCATGTACCACAATTTATTCAGCTATTCTTCAGCTCCTGGATAACCTTATAAGTTTCCAGTTTTTTACCAGCACAAAAAGAACTGCTATAAATATTTTTGTACATAAAGAATCTTTATATCTTTATTTGGTCCTTTTGAGGTATCGTCCTACAAGTGGCACAGCTGGGTCAAAGAATTTATTGTTGAATATTTGTGAATTATTTAAATTTCTTTCCAGAATAGTCATACCCATCCATGAGCCCACTAACTACAACCTGGTCTTTCTAAATAAAGAAAATCAGTTGTTCAAAATCAACTATCACAAAAACTGAATCTGATAATGTATTCAACAACTTTTTTTTTTAACCCTTAACTTCTGTGTATTGGCTCCTAGGTGGAAGAGTGGTAAGGGTGAGCAAGGGAGGGTCAAGTGACTTGCCCAGGGTCACATAGCTGGGAAGTGTCTGAGGCCGTATTTGAACCCAGGACCTCCCAGTCTCTAGATCTGACTCTCAGTCCACTGAGCTACCCAGCTGCCCCCTATTCAACGACTTAAACTTATAGTCCATCACCCTTTTACCAAAAGAAGGAAAGTAGGTTTCATCACCAGTCCTGTGAAACCAACAGGAATCATTGAATTTAATAGGAATTGTGTTGCTTTTATTATGTTTTCTTTTGCATTGTGACCATTATATAAATTGTCATGGTTTTGCTTTCTTCAATGAGCATTAGTTTATACAATTGTCTAATGTTTCTTTGACTTCTTCATACTGATAATTTTTTATAAAACAATATCAGTCCATTACTGTTATATACCAAAATTTGTTCACCAAGTCCCATTTGTGGGTTTCTTTTTCTACTATTAAAAAATGTTATGTTTTCTTATTCATGGAATTTTTCTGTCTTTGCTCTTCTTATGCTTAAAGGTCAAAGTACAAATGATTAAATAATTTTTCTTACATAATTCCAAATTATTTTTTATAGTATAGAAGAACCAATTCACAACTCTAGCAATAATATTAATGGCCCTATTTTCCTACTGCTAGCTTATTTTTATCTTTGATAATTTAATGTATATGAGATAAAACTTCAGGGTTTTTCAAAGTTAATGCTAGTGATTATGTGCATTTTTTTTCATAAGGTTTAGGTCATTTCTTTGCAAGTTCTGAGATCTATTTTTGGTTCTTCTTGCCTACCTTGACACTAGAAAATCAGACTGGGCTAGAATGGGATAATTTGAGGGAGGATAAGTAAAATCATTAGGTAGCTGAATGAAAGGAGTATGTGATTCTGTTGGACTGGCCTATCCTCAACAGCTGCTCCCTCTCTTAGAAATTCTTGCTTATCAGCTTAGCTCTGCTGGGAGTTGGGAGGACAACCAAGTTGCTGGTCCCATACCAATACTTAGCCCTTTACTTAAGGCATGACTAAACCTGGGTCCATTATGTGACTCATACTTTGATGTATTGATAACTGATTTCTTGTCTACATGATCTTGTTGGGTAATTTAGAACTCCATATGTGCAGGTGGTACTGTTCTGTGTAGAATGCTCTTGGGAGTATAGGTAAAAATCAGAAAGAGTTTGGAAAGAAGTAGGAAAAGGTAAGAAATAGGGTGTCTAGGAAGAATAGAGGAGGGAAGGAGTTGGGTTATGGTTCCAATTGATAAATAAGCAAGGGTCATGAATAGGCAATTTCCAGATAAAGAAATCAAAACTATCAATAAGCACATGAAAAAGTGCTCTAAATCTCTAATAATTAGAGAAATGCAAATCAAAACAACTCTGAGGTACCACCTCACACCTAGCAGATTGGCTAAAATGACAGCAAAAGAAAGTAATAAATGCTGGAGGGGATGTGGCAAAATTGGGACATTAATGCATTGCTGGTGGAGTTGTGAATTGATCCAACCATTCTGGATGCCAATTTGGAACTATGCCCAAAGAGCACTAAAAGACTGCCTGCCTTTTGATCCAGCTATGCCACTGCTGGGTTTATACTCCAAAGAGATAATAAGGGAAAAGACTTATACAAAAATATTTATAGCTGCACTCTTTGTGGTGGCAAAAAACTGGAAAATGAGGGTATGCCCTTCAATTGGGGAATGGCTGAACAAATTGTGGTATCTGTTGGTGATGGAATACTATTGTGCTCAAAGGAATAATAAACTGGAGGAATTCCATGTGAACTGGAGAGACCTCCAGGAATTGATGCAGAGTGAAAGGAGCAGATCCAGGAGAACATTGTACACAGAGACTGATACACTGTGGTATAATTGAATGTAATGGACTTCTCTACTAGCAGCAATGCAATGACCCAGGACAACAATGAGGGACCTATGAGAAAGAATGCTATCCACATTGGGAGTAGAAACACAGAAGAAAAACAATCGCCTGATCACATGGGAGGATGGAGATATAATTGGGGATATTGATTCAAAATGAGCTCCCTAGCCCAAATATCGATAATATGGAAATAGGTCTTGATCAGTGACACATGTAAAACCCAGTGGAATTGTGTGTCGACTATGGGAGGGCGTGGGAGGAGGTGAGGGATAGAACATGAATCCTATAACCTTGGGAAAATGTTCTAAATTAATTAAATAAAAATTTTAAAATGAAAAAAAAAAAAGGGGGGGGGTGTTATGGTTGAGGATTAAAGCTGGACAAGAAGGCTACCTAGAGAAAAATGGTTAAGATCTTTGAGCTGGATGGGTCCTCGGAAGCCTTTTGGTTCAACATTCATCTATCAGAGGAAAAAGCTGAGATTTAAGGAGTTGAAATGGCCAGTGTCAAAAGGTATCACATGGCAGAAGCTGGATTCGAACTTAAATCTTTTGAGGATAGAAGTGAAATAAGGGGGAATGAAATGACAGAAATAAGAGAAAACAAAGGTAGTCAAAAAATCTACAGGCACTCATCTTTTTCTAGAGACGATTTTGTGGGTGTCTGATCCTGGCCTTTAGTTTACTCTTTCATTATATCTCTCATTGTGACCCAGGGACCAAGAAAGCCTCAGCTTCTGCAACATTGTGCAGGGGCCGCTGGGTGGCAGCAACCCCAAAGATGCTTCAAGAACTACTGGGACTATCAAAGGCAGGGGTAACCGCATGGGTGAGAGACAAGAAAGTTAGCTTTTCTCTAGGACTGCATTATATCCCTAGCTCTTGCTACCATGATGAATCACAATCAATTCCTTTTCCAGTAATGCATTTTTAAATGATATCTTTTATGCTTCCTCCTGTGTATAATTCTGCATTGGTAATATTCAAGTTTATGCCTATTGTATGTCTCTCCATTATCTTTTGGGATATCCAAATTTGTTTTTGATTTTGATTTTTTAGAAACTGTGGTATTCTGATTTCTAGTAATAAATTCTTAAGAAAAAGATATGAATATGAATAAAGTGAGTATTTGTTTGAGGAAGAAGCTTGAGGTTGGACTCAATGGTCTGTAAGGCCTCTTCCAGCTTTATCCCAAAGGAAATACAGACTGTTCTTTTTTTATTCTGTTCTGAGTTCAGTTCATTATTTACCATATTAAGTATACACTTACATGGGAGGCAAAGGTCTTGTTATAGCATTGGGCAATTTGGTAGAGAAAACTAGGCTGTACCTTTCCTTGTCTTTCCCCAAACCCCTAAAATTACTAGTGCCTTTCCTGGCCCTTTGCTAACTCTTCAGAAAATTTATACACCCATACATTAGTTCACAGGGAAGCCATGGTTGAAATGGAAAGGAGTGTACCAAGAGAGGTTAAATAGGTTTGCCTTCCAGCTTCACAGCAGGTTAAGAAGTTGAAAAGGACTGCTCTTGCTCTAAACTGGGCCAGAGAAGCCAAAATCTACCCATTCCAGTCCAGCTGGGTTCAAACACTGGGGACCTTACCCCATGCCTTGACAGGGAAAACAAAAAGGATGATGCTGAGGAGAGGTTAGCCATTTCCTGGGAAAGTACTTTTACCACCAAGGATATTTAGGGAAACATGTAAAAGAACATCCTAGCTATAGTTACATTACATGGCCTGAGCAGAATCTGAAAGAGAATTCTAAAAGAGGATTCCTGATAGTCCTCCAAACATACAACTTGATAAATCTGGGACTCAAAGTACAATTATCCAACACAGACCCAGAGCAAAGTTCTCTTATATGGCAATAGAAATGACTAAGACAGCAGCAGGGATGGCTGAAGAGAGCTTCGATGAGTAATGGCTGAAATGTGGTTTCAGGATACAGTGACGACTGTGGAAGTGGAACTATTTGTGATTGACAGCTAGAAGAAAAGTAACTGACAGCTACGAAGTAGAATTAACTGTGACCAAGCAGGTTGGGACATTTCTTCACCAAATCACAGCTGAGAAGGGTAGTAGTTAGTTAGCATTTTAAGGTAGCTCTCCCTCTAGATTCCACCAAAGAGTGATTTAGGAGGAAAGGAGCTTCCTAGACAGCATTTTTTTTTTTTTTTGATAGCAATCTAAGGCAGCCTTCCTTCCATGGTCTTTGGAATGCATTTTCCTTGATTTTGTTGTGATAGTTCAACTAAATGATTTATTATTTGCTTTCTAGTGCTCTGAGTAGAGAATAGATGGGAATTCAAGGCAAATACTATTTTTCTTTTTCCACATGGACCTCAATGGAGAGGAACAATCTTCCACTCCATTACATTTCTGGAGAGGTTTATGTAAGCTAGGACCATATGGAAATGAGAGCACAAATTGGCCGACTAGAATGAAGCAGGTTCCACTTACATTTCCCCTGAATATTCTTCTGGCGTCTCATCTCGGGTGTTGTGGGATTAAGGTACTGACAATGGCACTTCAGAGACCCCCAAAACTAGGCTATGCTTTGGTAGCAAGTTTAATTATTTTTTTCCATACTGTAATTCTTACTAACAATCTAAACAAATTGAAATGAAGAGTAAGTACATTAAAATGTTACACTTATTATTTTAATCTATCTGTATATGTATTTTTTAAAACCCTTACTTTGCTTTAGAGTTGATACTAGCATCAATTCCAAGGTAGAAGAAGGGCTAGGCAATTGGGGTTAAGTTAACTTGCCAGGGTCACACAACTAGGAAGTATCTGAGGCCAGATATAAAGTGAGATTTCAGGATTGGAGAGGCTTGAATGCCTGAAAAAGGATTTTGCATTTAATTTGTGGTCATTTGGGGACCACTGGTGGCATTTGGACATACAGGCGACATGACCTGGTTTAAAAAATAAAGCCTCTTCGATATCTACTTTTTAGAAACAATAATTCGACATCTAACTATACTATCACCTATCTCACATTTTTCCATGTTGTTCACTAGAATAGGAGTGTTTTTGTCGAATGACTGGACTGCAGTTCTCATATCACGTTTCTCTCTAACCGCTTCACAACCTTCTCACATCCCCTCTCGGCTCAAAAACCTCTTTGGCCGTCCCAGTACGGACTACCAACTCGACTTCTAGTCCGGGTCCTCGAGGTACACTCTATAAGAATTTCCTGCCTCTATGATCCGGCCTCAAATTCCGTGATTCCCCTCTTACACCCCTCGGAAGGCTGCGCGGCCTGTGAACTGTTTGCCTTCTATACGTTGGCGGACCCATTCTCTATGGTCTCAACAAATAATTGGATCGTAAGGGGAATTTTTTTTTTTTATGATTCGGCTTTTCAAATGGTTTTTCCAGGCTTGTCTTTGCTCAATTATAGGGATGAGCAGTTTTCCCCGTCTCTGGATTCTTCTTTACGATCGGGAGGGCACAGTCGACTTGGGCGGGGACGGACACTACCCAGTGAGAGTGGGGCGGGGTTTGAGGCTGGCCGATTCTGCTTCCGAGTCTCTCTAGCCTACGGCGGACTAAATCTCTATGGTCAGGATGGGGCCGGAAGTGGGGAGTCTTTTCTTCTCTGTATTCTCTATTGTCTGGCGGACTTATTAGTGTTTTCCGAGATATGAAACGAAAGCGTTTTGGGGGCCTATCAGCCAGCCACTGCCGAGATTCCTCCGGTAATGAGGGACGATCTCTGCAGGCTCCCTTTTCCCTAACTGAGGCCTTTAAAGTGATCAAGGCCAGGCAAGTAGTGGCTCAGTGCTTTTTGGATTTCTCAGAAGGTTGCAAGCTCATTGTGGCTTCGCAAAAACCCACCGCTCTTGGGATTGTGTGAGCTCCAACGCTTTCCGTAGTTGGAACTTCCGGAGGCCACACGCTAGCTCTTCTCCGCTTGTCACCATTCTACTGACCCGTGGGATCACGAGATAAAGCATGCGCAGTAAATGTTTTGAGTAAAACCAATGTGCCCACATATCCTTGCGCCCCAGACTAGGTTTATTCGTGTAGTACTAACTGCGTACGTTTATCCAGCACTTTGGGAGTTAATTTAATCCTTTTCTTACACAGCTGCCAAAATATTTTCCAAAGCGCAATTTTGACCATGACAGCGCCCTGCTTAGAAATCCTCTGGATGCCTAAGGCAAATATGACCTATTTGAAGATTTTGTTGATGTCGGGACTCTTGCATCTAGAAAATAAATAGATGAAGGCGGGGTGGGAGGGAAATGATCTTTAACCGCTCTCTCCCCAAACACTTCCTCTTATCCCTCATTTTCTCTGCACTTTAAAACCTCAGACTGTTACGTTAAATAGTGGCTCCTTCTCGCTTCTCGGTCTGGCATTTAAATCCCTCCATAATCTGATTACAACGAATATTTCGTCTTAATTAACATTACTTTCCCTCCCTCACTATATTTTCCAGCCACACTAGACTATTAGGTTGTTTTGAGGATCAAATGAGATTTTTGTTAAGTCCAGCGCTTAGTCTAGTCTCAGGCATATTGTAGGTACATAATAATAAGTACTCATTCTCTCCCACCCCTAGCCCCCCCAATTTAATATTTCCCTTTTCTGGGAATAGCCTCTCCCGGTGCCTCAAATGCACTTCTTCCTCATCTCTGCTTAGAATCCTTCTGTCCTTTCAACCACTAAAGCTTTGGGATATCCACATAACTCCACTAGTTCCTTTTGGGATTCTTCAAAGGCCAGTTCCCTTTGGGACTTGTCAAACTTCAAGTTTCTGGTTGCTTCTCGCTTCCATAATAAATGTAATAATAATTACATAGTATTGCTAATAATTATATATCACTTTAAGATAAACAGAACACTTTACATGTATTTCCTTATTTGATCTTAAAACAACTTGTTGAGTATGGAGCTATTATTATTCGCATTTTGTCAATAAAGAAACTGAGACAGAGAAGAGGTTAAGTGATTTACCTAGGGTCACAGGCAGCTAGGGAGTGTCTGAGGCAAGTTTTGAATTTAGTTCATTCTAGACTCTAAGCTCAAGCCTATTCCACATAAGTCCTTACTTTAAGTAGGGAAAAACAACAACAAACCTCCCAAAATGATGATGCACAATGCCTACAAGTTAAATATAAGTGCATGAGAGACATACAAAACAAATACTATTGCTTTCCACTTTCTGTTCAGAATGAAGAAAAAAAATTCTGAACACTGCCAGTGGGGAAATTTGTTTCTAATGGCTTTACACACACATGCACACATATGTGTTGCTTTTTTTAACAAGGAATTTGTTTTTCTTTTCTTTATCGAATAGGGTGAGAGGAAGGTGAGAGACAGAAAATGTTCCTTAATTGATTAAAAGTTAATTAAAATTTAATTTGAAGAAACACAGAAGTGCTATTTGAGAGAAAGGTAAAGTAACATTACAGAGGGAGCTGAGGGACTAGAGGAATCTGCATGGAAAAGGTAGCATTTGTGCTAGGTGTCAAGGATGAAGATGGCTTTCATTTCAAGAGGAATGCCTGTAATCAACATGCTGTGTGGGGCCTGAACAAGATTAAAATGTAGTTGGAAAATGTTTAACAAAATAAATAATTCAAGAGTAAGACAGATAATTTAATAATATGGGATTTTCTTAGTCAGCATGTTACTTGAGGCCATCCTTATGTATGGTTTATTGGTCCTCCAACCCATTTTATAGATGAGAAGACTGAGGCAAACAAAGTTAAGTGACCTACCTCGGGACACACAACTGGTGTCTCAGGCTGAATTTGAACTTGGAAAGATGAGTCAGTATTCCTGATTCCAGGTCCAGCACTGTATCCCTATACCATTTAGCTTTTCCTTGTAGAAGTCTAAGGAGCTATAGTTATAACTTAGGGCCTAGTAATATGATGGTTAATATGCTATGCTAGAAATATTTCTAGAGACTATTCAATCTAAGTTCTTTTGAGTTTTTTCATCCTATCCCTCTACTGGATTAAAAAAAATACTTATAATATTCTGATGAAAGAAAGGACTCACATTCTATGTTCTAGGTCACTTCCAGCTTTATGATTTTATAGTCTTGTTTTATTCTATGTTCTAAGGTTCTTTTTAACTTTTTTATTTTTAAATTACTATTAACCATTATGTTCTGTTTGTTTGTTTGTTTGTTTGTTTGTTTTTCTCTTTTACAAGCATTAAGATCTAGGAGTTTGGGGCCATGCAATGTGTATTGTCTCCTTCTGCTTCTCAAGTCAATAGTGAATAACAGTAATAAAAGTAACATTTAATAGTAATCATGTGCCAGGCACTGTGCTACGTACTGGGGATACAAATATGAAAAAGAAAGACAGTTGCTACCAATAATGAGCTTATACTCTAATGGTGAAAGAATACACAAAAGAAAAGTCACAGAATCAAGTCATCAAAGAAGCCAGAATCTTGGAGAAATATACTTTAACATTGTCAATGTGTTTCTCCCATTCACAGAACATTCACTTTCCTTCCCTAGAAGGGTTTCCCCTCCTATCCCCCAATAAATTTGTGATTGGGTTGCAGTTATCTCCAATGTGCCCATCCTTCTCTGTTTTCTGCACATGAATTATTTGTGTCATTCACCAAGCTTTATATTTAGTACCTAACATGAGATAGTAAGTACAATGCTTAATAAATGCTTATTGATTGGATTGGATTGGACTTTATTGAACTCTTTTCTGTGGCTAAGCCCTAGGCTATTTGGGCCTGTGGATAAGTCAAGAGAAAAAAAGACATGCCTTCCTGGGGACTCATCTATTAGCTGCAAAGCAGAAACAAACATGTTAAATGTTTAGAGAATGGTACTAGATAGTAGAGAGTATGAATGTATTCATGGCATACAAATACAGTGGAATATTACTCTGTTATAAGAAATGAAGGAATGGAGAATTTCAGAGGAAACTGGAAAAAACTGTATAAACTGATGCAGAGTGAACTGAGCAAAACTAGAACAATTTATGCAATGGCATTATAGAAAAAAAAAAACTTTAAAAGATTTTAGAACTCTGATTAATGCAGTGATATACCATGAGTCCATGACTAAAGATGAACCTCTTGCCAGAAAGGGAATGGACTTAAAATCCAGAATAAGACAGACATTTTTGTATATGGCTAATGTAGAAATTTGTTTTTCTGGTCTCTGAGGGTTTGTTTTTCTCAATGTGCTTATTTTAAATTTATTCATTGGTTTTCTAATTTTAAAAAAATGTAAGAATTCATTAATCCTTTTTCTATTTTGTTAATATATGTTAACAATATATACATAATAATATATGTAATACATTATTTTGTTAATGTATGTTGATATGATTTATCCTGCCTACAGACTGCATTAACATCTCAGAAATTTTGGCGTGTTGTTTTATCGTTATTGTTTTTTCATATAATTATTTTTTGTTTTTTTCTGATTTGTTTTTTGATACACTCATTAGGATTTTATCATAAGTCTACATTTGGATCTGTGCCTTTTCTTTGTGCTGTCTGAACTGATTATTATTTTTATGGAGTTGTGGTCCATAAAAAATGAACTTTTTACATTTGTTTGCAATGGTTATGTGTCCTGGTAAATGATCAATTTTTGTAAAAGTTCTATTTGATGCTTAAAAAGACATATATCCCTTTTTTTGGTCTAAAATTCTTTTTAAAATATTTTTCCCCAATTACATGTGAAAACAATTTTTAACATGCATTTAAAATTTTTTTTGAGTTTCAAATGCTCTCCCTTCTTCCCACTCTCCTTCCCTTTTATATTCTTTCTTACTCCCTGAGATGGTAAGCAATCTAATATAGATATTACTTACATGTGCAATCAAATAAAACATTTTTCCATATTAGAAAGATATATATTCCTTAGCAATACCAGCTAGAAGATATAAGCTTTTTAGCTATAATATCTACAATTTTTTCAATTAAATATTTTTCCTTTTGTTGATCTTTCTGTAAGATTTATCCAAAATTGAGAGGACATTGACTTATCCCACCATTGTTGTGTTATTGTGTATGTCTTCCTATAGCTTCTGGTAGGTACAGAACAATTCTGTATTATTTAAATTTCCTCTCCTTTATTCTTGAAGCTATTTTGGCTATTTACAGAATTTTTTGTTTGTCATTGCAATTGTTAAACTTAACCACTGTGTGTCTTGGAGTTTATATCATATTGTTGCTTTTTTCTGGAGATGATCTCTGGGTTCTTTTATTTGGCACTTTGTTTTCCATGTTTAGAAATTCTGTGAAATTCTTTTCTATTATTTCTGGCAAATGATGGTCAGGTTTTTTGCCTCTTGTGGTCTTTTGGGCAACCTATAATCCTTAGTACAGGCATTGTCACTACTAATCCTGTCTTTAAGATCGATATGTTTTATTTGTTTGGAGATATTCAAAAAAGTTTTGCTTTTTTATTATCTTCTTCATGATTGTCCTCTATTTTCATATATTTACTTCTTTATATTTGTATTTTCAAACAGTTACTTTCTTTGGTTTCTGTGGTTAGACTTATCACAGTTGCTTCAACTTTTTCCATTCTGCCAGTTATTTATGCTATATAGACCACTCTAACAATTATTATTTCTCTTTTAAACCATTCCTGAACATTCTGCAATGGTTCCATTGTCTCTTCAGAATCTATAAGGTCCCCTGCCTTATCAAGTATTGATTAATTTTCCTTTTTCTTAATGATATTTATTCATAGATGTTTAGACTCATTAATCTGGAAGCTATATATTCTGTTATTAACATCTTAGCAGTTGGCTTATTTGGCTTATGGTCAAGGTCTTTAACTGAATTTTCTTCTTTCTGGGATCTTTGGTAATATTCTTTCCCCTTTATGTTTCTCTATCACTCACTTTCTGTCTCCTTCCTCTTTGATTGTAGTTTCCATGGGGACTAGACCTCAAAACTATGTCAACTTCTGTGCACTCTGGGCTTCAGTTTTTAAACCAATTGATTTCTAGAGTAGTTCAGAACAGACTCCAACTGGATATTGGGCTCTTTCCCTCAGGCTTAATGGAATGCCATCTAGCCACACACACTGGCATCCTGCCCCTGTTCCCTCTGTTTCTCAGTTATTTGACTGAGCTCTGTTGCAGCTGTCCTAGTCAGAACAAACCTCTCTAAGAGAAGGGGATAAAGGCTGAGGAGGGTGGGGAAAGGGAGGCAGAAATGAATTTTATTTCAAGCCTGTGGATCAACTTATGCAGCTCTGTCAGAATATAGTAGGCAGTTGGGCAAGGGTTCCAAAGGCATGCTACAGGATGGATTTAGCCTTATGTACTGTTATTTCATTGTTTTTTTTTTTTTGTTTGTTTTTGTTTTGCTTCATTAAATAAGGTTCTTGGTGTGCTAGACTGTGGGGACAGCTGAACTTGCCTTATCTCTTGGAAATAATTCCTGTTTTGGAAAGTTTTGAGAGGACAAAAGTATCAAAGAAAGTTTCTAGTCTTATATCTTGTTGGTCACAAAAATTGCTGGAGACTGAATGTCTCAATGAGATCTCTGCAAAACCCCAAACATTATCTGGACTAGAGGCAAAAATAGGAGAGCTGTGGTGTCAAACTCAGGTAGAAATGGAGCCACTAAAGGAACATGCTTAAAAATCTCTGCAGACAGCACATTAACTTAGTTTTAAAATGTAATCTTATCTATGTTTCTATGTTATTGATTGCATTTAAATTTATTTTGCTAAATATTTCTCAATTACATTTTAATCTGGTTCTGGAAGTATTGTAAACACTCAGAAGTGTTTTGGGCCACTTCACCAGTTGTTTGATACTTTTGGGCAAAGGAGAGAAGGGGGGTAAACTTAGAGTCAGGAAGATTTCAGTTCAAATGCCCTTTCAGATATTTATTAGTTGTGTGATTCTGGACATGCCCTCAACCTCTCAGTCTCTATATTATCATCTGTAAAATGGTGACAATAATAGTGCCTAACTCATATGGTGGTTGTGAGGATTAAATAACATATGTAGAGCATTTTGTAAACCTTACAATAATATAAATACTAGCTATTTTTGGTCTAACTTGCTTTGAATTTTGAGAGGAGAAGAATTAAGGAAGGGGAGGGAGTTGGAATGGTTACAACTGTAGTCAGGGAGAGGGGATACCCCACTTCCCTCCTCCTCTTTCTCCCAGAAAGGTTTGGTAGAGCAAAGTGTCTCAAAGGCAAAAAAAAAAAAAAAAAAAATTCCAGTCCTAAGGTCCAAGGGAACAATAGCCAGGATTTCCAGTCTTCTCTTCTTGGTAAGGAAGTATCATAGAAACACAAGACTTAAATCCAGAAGGAATCTTCAAGGTCATCTAAGCTAAACTTATTTTGTAGATGAGGGTGGTCTGGAGCACAGTTTCCACAGGGATTTTCCTAGGGAAAAAATTACTCATATCTTATCTTTCCTCGAGCATCAAAAAAAGAAAAAAAATATCTTATTTTTTCTCATTCTAGCAGGGATTCTTAGGGTCTGTGAACTTTAAAAATACTATTTGGATAACTGTGTTTCAGTATAGTTGGTAATATAGGGTATTTTGTTTTATGTTGCACCAGATTGCCAAAGAGGTCTATAGCAAAATCATTTAAGCACTTCTGTCTTATAAGTTGGGTTGTCAGAACAAACTGCCTTTGGGGAGTTTTGGAGATATCTTCATTACCACAAATAACCAAAGTTGGGGAAAAACAGCTGTATGGAGTATGCATTTGAGTAGTATTTGGATTCAAGTTCAAAGAACTATGGAGACCTGGAATGACAAGAGAGACTGAATTGAATGTGCAGAAAGGAAATAAGAAGCAGGCATGAATAACTATTACAGATTAGACTAGGATAATTTCAAAAGAATGATAAATTCAAGAAAGGAAAGTGTGGTTGTATGTGTGTGTATGTATGTATTAGTGTGTTAGTGGAGGATAATGTATTTCATCACAGAGTATCATAGAGGAAGTAACTATTAAACATAAAGATAAATGGAGTGGTGGCTGCAGAGGGGATATGTATTCCAGAGATAGGAGCTGAATCATAGAATTGGAGTTAGAGGTGGATGTTCTTTAGGAAAGAAGATGTCCTCAGAGGTCATTTAGTTTAACCTCATTTTATAGAGGAGGAAACTGTGGTCCACCTCTACAAAGAAGATAGAGAAATGTTATTTCCTAAATTTTTCCACAAGACTAAGGTTGGCCAATAACAAGCATTCAGCTTTATTTTTTCTTACCAACGTGATGGATATATTGTTTTCCAAGTTTTTACTTGTTTCCCTCACCTCAGTTCATTCAAGTCTTTTGATACATTTTCATAATTGAGAAAACCAAACCTTATCTTCCATCTTAAAATTAATACTGTGCATTGGTTCCAAGGCAGGTGAGCAGTAAAGGCTAAGCAATTGGGGTTAAGTGACTTGCCCAGGGTCACACAGCTACAAAGTGTCTAAGGCCAAATTTGAACTCAGGACTTCCCATCTCTAGGCCTGACTCTTAATTCACTGAGCAACCTAGGTGCCCCCATTTTCATTATTTTTTTACAATAGTGATATTCAATTATATGCATGAACCATAATTTGTTTAGCTCTTTCTCAATCTGTGAGCACTTGTTTTGTTTCCTGCTCTTTGATATCAGTAAAAAGGACTGCCATGAACATTTTGATGTAAATGGGATCTTTCTGTCTTTGACTTCATTGAGGTGTATACCTACCAGTAAGAATTATGTTTTTTAAACCCTTATCTTCTGTTTAGAATCAATACTATGTATTGGTTCCAAGACAGTAGAATGATAAAGGCTAGGGGCAATTGGGATTAAGTGACTTGCCCAGGGTCACACAGCTAGATAGTGTCTGAGGTCACATTTGAATTTAGGACCTCTCATCTCCAGGCCTGACTCTCAGTTCACTGAACCATCTAGCTGTCCCCCACAGGTCATTTTTTAAGCATAGTTTTAGAAGACTTTCCTGAATAGTACGACTAATTCATAGCTCCACCAACAGGGTGCTTGTCTTTCCATAGCCTCTCCAACATAATTTCCATCTTTTCCCATCTTTGTTAAATTACTGAGTATAAGATGAAATCTCAGAGCTTTTAAAGTTTGCATTTCTTATTTTTAGTTGGAATAGTCTTTCATTTGATAACTTCCTCATTTTACAGATGTAGAGAGTAACATAATTAATAGTTAATGTAAGTGACAAGATTTTGCAACTCTAAATACAGCCTTTTCCCCCCCTACCTTTTTAGGTAGAGTGAAAGACAGAGAAAGATCAAAGGAGACTGATTTTTCAATTCTTACTGGGAGTAATGTAGGTAACATGAATAGAAATAAAGGTAGATGTTGGAAGGAGAAACAAATTTGGCTCCAGGTGGGTATAAGGGAGAATATATTGGGTTTGAGGTGTTGCCTTCCTTAATTTTAATCTGTATCTTCAGGTAGGATTTTATTCTTTGCATCACTCTATAGCTAATTTGAAAATAAACCTTTCCTTTTCTTAATTGCTCAATTTCTCTTGTCATCCTTCCTTCTTAGCTCTCGTACTTTCCATACACATCCATACCAACTACTGATCTTCTGCCTAGGATTTTGTCTTTATCTCTCTACTCTTTCCTTTTCCTTTTCTTTTTTGGAGAGGGTTTTTTTTTTTTTTTGTTGTTGTTGTTGTTGTTGTTGATTTATTTGAGAATAGGTCCCTAAACTCATTCAGGTTGGAAATGTAGCACATACTTTCCTGCAAGATACCAATACTGATTAGCATAAAAGCTTTAACCTGTTCCTCTTTTTTCCCCCCTAACCCGAGCTAGTTCATCCCTCCTGAGGCACCTCAGTGGCCCTCTAGTCCTAGGTGCTCACCTATTGGAACCAAAGTGAGTATGGACAGCTCCAGTTGGCTTTAATCCTGCTGCAACTCAGAACCCCTAAAGTCAAGTGACCCATTAGACTCAACCTGCCCAGGATCAGGGACTACAGGTATGTGCCACCTGGCCCAGCTACTTATCTCTTTTTAAGGCTCTATCCCTTCTAGGCTGAAGATTCCCAGTTACACTTTCTAGTCTGAGGATTCCTAAAATTATGCCATCAGTCTTAAATTTTATTTGCAGTTCCTTCTGCATTTATACCCACTTATATGACCTCTTTTCTTTAAAACTCTTCCTCAGTATAACCAGGTACTGGGTACTCCCCAAAGCAGTCTCATCTTTCCTGGCATACATAGCATCTATCTAAACCTTTGTTTTTTTAATCAGTAAATCATTAGTTTTTCAGTCTTACATAGTAGATTTTTGAGAAGTGTTGCACAATACAAAGAACATAGGCAAATTGCTTAAGCTCTCTTGGCCTCAGTTTGCTCATTTATAAAATGAGGGAATTGGACTAGATGGACTCTGAGATCTCTTTTAGTTCAAGGCCTATGATTTTGTGATTCATCACTTTTATCTAAATGGTCTTTAAATCCCCCTGAATCTTAGGGTTAGCTTTTACCTTGATTCTCATTGCTACCATCTAATCACTTTGTCACCTTATTGTCCCATAGTTGGATTACTTTGACTGTTTCTTGGTATCTTTGACCCGAGTTTCTCTTTCCTCTCTCTTATTTATCAGACTTTATCATCATTTTTCTTCCCTTTCCAACAACCTAAGAGTGTACCCCCACCATCTGACTTCCAAAGGCCTTAATCAATGTATCCTTCAATGAATACCTATATAGTAAGACTCATCCAGGGACTTTGCTGAGGTGAATATTTAAACAAAAAATGAAATATTTCTTATTCTCAGGGAGCTAACATTCTATTAGAGGAGACAACACATGCACATACACACAAATATATGCACACACACATATATGCACATAAATACACACACACACAAAATGTATACAAAATTAAAGGTGATTTTTTTTTGGAGGAGGAAATCAGGTCAAATATATTGCAAGAGGTGGTACTTGAGCTGAGATTTGAAGAAGATCATGGATTCTAAGATGTGCAGGTGAGGAGACAGTATATTCCAGGACACAGGAATAAGAGATAAGATAGAGGTAAGAAAGGGACAAAGCATTTAGATGCCAATTATATGCCAGGCACTATACAAAGTGTTTTACAAATATTATCTCATTTGATCCTTACAACAACTCTGAGAGATAGGTACAATTATGATATTTATTTTACAGATGAAGAAACTGAGCAGATAGAAATCCAGCATCTTGCCCAAGCTTACATAGCTAGTAAGTGTCTGAGGATAAATTTGAACTCAGGTCTTCTAGACTTGAGGCCCAGCACTCTGTCCACTGTGTCACCTAGTTATTTACATGGAGTATTGTGTTTGAGGAATAGTATAAATGTCAACTTGGCTGGATCAAGGTGTATGAAAGAGATTCATTTATAATAAGGCTAGAAAGGTAGATTGTGTAGTTAATGTAGGTAGCAAGGCTGTGAAGAGCTTAAAATGCCAACAGGAGTTTGTATTTGATCTTGGAGGTCATAGGGAGTCACTGGAGTTTAGTGAAAAGGAGATTGACGTGGTCATATCTGTTCTTTAGGAAAATCATTTTGGTAAAAGAGTGGAGGATGGATTAGATTAGGGAGAGTCATGAAGCAGGGAGCCCATTTAGAAGGCTATTTCAGTGGTCCAGGTGAGATGTAATAGTGGCCTGAACTCTAGTGGTAGTTGTGTGAGTGGAGAGAAGGGGATGTAGTAGAGACAGAGCAGCAATAGTAAGTTGGGAAGAAGAAGAGTTTGAGATGCCTGTGGGACACTCAGTCCAAAATGTATAATAGGCAATTGATTCAGGAGTTCAGGAGACACACTAATACTGGATATATGGATGTGAGGATCATCTAATAGAGGTAATAATCTAACCCATGGGAGCTGCTGTGAGCAACAAGTGAGAGAGTATAAAAGAGAAAGAAGAGAATCTAGGACAGCATCTTAGGAGACACCCCCAGTTAATAAGCAGGATGTGGATGAAAATCTAGCAAAGGGAACTAAGAAGAGTCAATCAGACAAGTAGGAAAGGAATGGAGAGATATCGTTGAAACTCAGAGAGGAGAGAGCATCCAGGAAGAGAAAATGGTCAACACTGTTAAGTACTGCAGAGAGGTCTAGAAAGATGAAAATTGAGCTAGGGCTATAGGATTTGATAATTAAGAGGTGTTGTGGGTAAATTGGAGGCAGAATGGTACTAACAAGGCTGCTAAGCCTCACTTGGCCTGACAGGTTCTGCTGCCTGAGTCTGCCAAGTAGGCGCTGGAAATCACAGGCACTGGATGAAACTGGGCTAATGGGTGGAGTGTTTGCCAGGCGGTTGCCCAATGTGTCTGTGACCCCAAGCCTGTGGAGATCCGCTTAGCCAAGCCCCTGCCCCACAACAGTGCCCAAATCAGGAGCCTAATGGGAGTTGTAAGTGTGTTTAACAATTCCTCTAGCCCTGACTTGGGGTTAGATTTGATGGTAAAGGATTGGTTTGGGCTGGTATAGATATGCTTGCTGGATTAACACTATTTTGACTGCAGTTTGCAAATCCCTTCCCTAATCAGCTATAGATGATGCACCAATTAGGCAAGGAACACCAATCTTCTTTGATTGAACTGTAACAGGGTTTATTTGCTATCTATAAGGGTTAGGAAAAATTAAACAGGATAAAGGGTTTGGGAATATTAAGCTAAATCTAAACAAATAAAGGTGAGCTGAATTAGCTGGATATAGATTTGGTAATAGTCTGGAGCTTCCTTCTCCCTCTCTCAAACCCTGGCTCAGCCCAGCCATGGCACAAGCCAAAGGATAGGGAAGGTTAGTGATAGTCTTCTTGTTGGTTGTGGTGATGTCTCTGTCAGCTCTATTAATTAGCAGGTAATCGATTTCCTGGGGCAACCAGATATGGATGCTGGATTGCAGGTCTAGGCATACCTTCCCTCCAATCCATCCTCCTCCAAAGAATCCTCAAGAATGAGAGACCCAGTTTGCTGTTGTCCCTGAGTATTTATAGGGTGGTTTCAACTGTCTTCTGGCCCTGGCTCACTCCACCCTGGGCACCTTCCAAGGTCTTCAACCTATGTTCCTGTCACTCAAGATGTCCTCCATCTTGTCCCAGAAGTTCCTTATCACAAAGTAAAGTTCCTTATCATTAGTAAATTTAGAAAGTGCAATTTCAATTGAATGCTGAGGACAGAAGCTAAATTAACTCATTAAGACTTGGAACACAATAGCTCCAAAGAAATAAAAATGGATATCATACGGAGGGTAATGGAAGAAGCCTAGTTGTATGCTGTAGTCTGCATAGAGAAGCTATAGAATATAACCAATAAGGAGCTTTGAAGAATAGGAATAAAACATGTTATCAAGGAAATATATGAAAGAAAGAGATGATTGATTGCATCCTGAGGGCATACAGGGATAAGTGGATTGCCCAGGATGCTTCCTTGGAATCTTTAGGATGACAGAAGAAATTGAGAAAGGTTTCCTGTATGTTGTGTGGAGCTCTTATGGGAGGACATAGATAAGAGCCCCATAGATGGTATGGGCAGAAATAGATGGGGCACAGTTTATATCATTGGTAGGAAAATTAAAGTCAAGAATATCATGCTACCATTTGAATATTTTCACATTGAGCCCCCTTTTTTTAGAGCCATATTAGTGGGCTAGTAACGGGTTAGGGTGGTAATGAGGGGTGTCCTGTTTTGATCTTCACTTCCCCAGCTCTTTCTTCCCCTGTTGTTCCTGAATCATTATTCTTGGTCTTTATGCCCTGGAATAGAAACTTTCTATCCCAACTTTAACTTTCCCTTAACTCAATATGGAATTCATACTACCTCTCCCAGGCCCCTTTCCCATCCATTTTACTCCTACCACTTTGCTTACTCCTAACACCTTTCCCTAGACCCTATCCAGTCCCTTATTCAAAGCTAGAGGACTCCTATCCTATCCCTGTATAATATATTCCAGAGCAGCAGTTCTTAAACTTCTTTTGTATATATCATGGAACTCTTTGGCAGTTCAGTGCAGTTTATGAACTCTTCAGTATAATGTTTCTAAATTCATAAAATAAGATACAAAAGATTCTAAAGGAAGCCAATTATATTAAAATACCATTATCAAAGTATTAAAAATGAAAAAAAATGTATGCACCCCATGTTAAGAACACTTGCTTAGAGCCTGTGCTGCCTCTGCAGGTGCCCTCTACTTAGGAGCCCACCACCAGTGACATGGGGCTAGTAGAATTCCTGTTCCCACTATTTCATTGTAGCAGGAATGGAAGTCTTCTTGGATTCTCAACATTGAATATATTTCCACATAAAAACCTTTTTGTCAATGACAGTTATGTTTTAAAGCAGGATTAATATTAGATACATAAGGCATATAAATAGGAGTATTCACCTAGGACTACATTATATATGGGCAAATGTATTTTTAATTTTAATTAAAAATAATTGATTCACAAACTGTTGCATTATCATGTGTTGACAAATCAAAGATTACTTGTATTTGTTTTGTGATTATTCTTCAATTGTTTCATACCTATTTTTCTAATATAACCCGAGTTACAGAGTAGAATGTCTTCAAAGGCATTATTTTGTATCTTTCCATAGTTTCCATTATTAGTGAGATAAGCCTAATACTTGTCTTTGATTTGTTAATGGAAGTGTGAGCCCCCCCAAAAATAGAACAAGGTTTTTTATTGTTCATTAAACTGTAGTCCTTTGTTAAATGTTGTTATAGTAATACCTAATTTATCTAACATCTTCAGGGAATGGATTATTCCATATAATGTCTTTTCTTTATGACCATTTTTGTGTCTGCAAATTGGTCCAAAAGTATTAGATATTCCCCTATCTTTTTCAAGAAAGTATACTAATCATAATTTATCCTTTCCTTGATGACCCAGGATCATTTTACTTTGTATCTAATGGTAGCAGGTAGGTAGCTCAGTGAATTGAGAGCCAGGCCTAGAGACAGGAGATCTTGGGTTCAAATGTGGCCTCAGATACTTCCTAGCTGTGATCCCTCATAAGTTACTTAACCAATACCTCTCCCCCACCCCACCCCATTGCCTATTCTTTATTGCTTTGCTTCTGTGGAACCAGCATATAATATTGATTCCAAGATGGAAGGAAAATTTTTAAAGAAAAAAAATTTTTCTGAGGTGTGTTAAGATACTTTGCCTCCACATCAGATAGGCCCAGATTATGTTTCTTGAGTTCTTGCATCATATTTTTATAGTTTTTCTGACTAGATTGCTATCTAATGTCTTACTAATCAGTACACCTGCTTCTAGGATCTTTCTACTACCAATTTCTATGGGCTAGGAAACCAAGTAAACAAGCCTCTTAGAATTGTCTAAAATAAGAACAAATAGTCTTTGAGGAATTTTCCTATGATAATAATGGACATTTACAAAGCAATTTATGATATAGAGTATCCTAAAGGCTTTAAACTGCACTTGGACTTTTGGGACACTGTGTATATATCACTTCATTTGAGCCCTTAATGCTATGCGGTAGGTTTTACAGATATTTTTAGTGTCATGGAAAGAGTGCTGAGGACTAGAAATCGGATCTTGCTCTGATATTTACAATCTGTGTAACCCCACGCAAATTAATTTTCCTCTTTGGGCATCATCAGTTTCCTCTTGGTTCTTCTCACTCTCTGGACATAACCTCCCTGCTAGCATTTTTCACAACCTAGTGATGCCTCTGCCATGCAGCCCTCTCTTTTGATCAGTGAAACTCCAGACTAGATCATTAAAAGTGAACTGCTAGTTCACTTTACTCCCAGATCCATTCTTCACTCTAAAAACTTCTTTACCTCCTTATTTTTTCCCCTTATATTTCTTTATATGTAGTCTTCGCCAATTAGGATATAATTTTTTTTTCCAAACCCTTACCTTTTATCTTACAATCAATACTATGCATTGGTTCTAAGTGATAAGGGCTAGGCAGTAGGGGTTAAGTGACTTGCCCAGGATCACACAGTTAGCTAGGAAGTGTCTGAGGCCATATTTGAACCTGGGACCTCTCATATCTGGGCCAAGCTCTCTTATCACCTGAGCCACCTAACTGCCCTTAGGATGTAATCTTTTTAATGATAGTTTTTGCTTATATTATTCTCAGTTAAAGTGAAATGATTTTGATCAGGAAGCACAGTTTTATTTAGTAGTTGGAAAAAATATTCTAAATTTTCTGTTTTGATTTAGCTATCTTATTTCACTTTTTTCTTTTATTTTTTTCCCTTTTTAACTCTCACAATATATATTGATTCTGACTAGTAATAGGCCTAATGCTATTCTAGCATTACAATCTTTATTTGAGAAAATCTCAGGCACATAACAATTTGAGATTAATTCATATATACTTTGAATTTACTTCCTTGTGTATGTTATATGCCACCTGTAGATTACAAACTTCATGAAGTCAATGGTTATTTCTAATTGATGATAAGGACTGTATCATAGTAGGTCTTTGTATCCCTAGCACCCAGAAGTACCTGGTGCACAACTGCAAAAGGTTGAACTGATTTGGATCAGATCATTTCATCTTCTGTGAATGACAATCCATGTGTTATAAATAATTGAATGCAATTTTTTATAGTAATCAAAGACAGCAGCTAAGAAACTCAAGGGGAATGACTTCAAAAGGAAAAAGAAAGGACTGCTGAATAGCAAATAATTCAGTGATAAAAGCAACTGTGGCATCATTGTTAAGTCAAAGCAGATTTGAGGAAGCTTATGAAGTTAACCCTGTTGTCCTAAGGCCCCTTGAAATGAGGGTAAGTAGTATACCTGTTAAACATTGGAATGTCCTAAAGTCAATAATAGTAGCTATATAATTTAAGGAGTGCTCACACCATCCCTGCTAAGGTATTATTGCAGAATTTGGAGAATGATTAGACTAGTATGCAATCATTAATGATCATTGAAATGTATGAGAATTCAAAAGGACTTGGCATCCTCCCTGATATCTCTATTAAATGCTTTATACCCTAGGGTTGGTTTATTTTTCTCCTCTTTTTTGAAGTTCTGATTTAAGATTTTGATTAATACATAAAATCACATTTGGTGAGGTGTTTGACTGCCTTTGAGAAAATTACTTTCCTTCTTTGGAAAGGTAATTTCAAGTGTCTTTAATCAAGGGTTTATTTCCTTCAAAGAATAAACATGTTCAGCTAGGTAAACATATATAGCTGATGTGATTTCCAGTTTCATTGTGTTTCTGTGCTTTGCTTTAAAGTACTTTCTTTTTCAGACTAGGATTTCTCCCTATTTTTTAATAAAAGAGAAAAATCCTATGACAAAGAAAAATAATAAATATAAATAATTTATGGAGGTTAATTCAGGGGGAAAACAAAATATTAATTTATTAAACTGAAGTTGATACTATCTCTATGAGGAATAAACAGTGAAGAAGGAACATTTAAAATTCTGTTTATGTGTCTTTTCTAAACATTTCAGATTCATAATCTTTCAATGAATAGAATTTAGTAGTTTAGGAGATCACTTTTGAAAATGCTTCCCAGGCCTCATGTTGTGTGGAGAGACTATTAAATTGGTGGTTGTCATTTAAACAACTTAAAATAAGCCAGTCTTACATAAAAACTTGAAACTAAGAAAATGCCTATCAATTGGGGAATGGCTTAACAAAATGTGGTATATGAATATGATGGAAAAGCCTTGCTAGTTACATATTGAATATTTTTCATATTTTATTTTATTTTTTAAAAACCCTTACCTTCCATCTTGGAATCAATACTGTGTATTGGTTCCAAGGCAGAGGAGCAGTAAGGGCTAGGCAATAGGGGTTAAGCGACTTGCCCAAGGTCACACAGCTGGGAAGTATCTGAGGCCAAATTTGAACCCAGGACCTCCTGTCCCTAGGCCTGGTTCTCAATCCACTGAGCTACCCAGCTGCCCCCTATTTTTCATATTTTAAAAGGAAAGCAAGCTGCATTTTAATGAATTATCCCCTTTTTTGTTCTGCTTTGCATATGGGAATGCCCATTTTAATTGGAGTTTGTTAAGTTCATAATAAAAATAGACCAGTTTCTTAAATGGAACTCTTTTAAGTGAAATATCATTCTATTTGGGTTATCATTCCCAAAATTCCCTTTAGGTTACTGTCATTGTGAGTTATTACCTTTGGAGATCTACAATGCAGGATAGTGTTCTCTATTTCTATTTCTCTCCAAATAGTAGCTATTTAAAATCTTCTCTTCTTTTTCTAAAGGTTCTCACGCCACCCTCTTTCCTCTCCCTCTTTGCAGAGGACCTCATCTCAGGTTTTTAAAAAATACTTACCTTAGAGAATTAACTGAAAAATGGAAACACAAAAGAACTAATCTATATTTACACACTTTTTGGGCAGATATTGCTTTCTATGACCAGAGGAGGGGAGGGAAGGACTGAGATACTTGGAGGTAAATTGTATTAAAAAAAAAATCCTTACCTTCTATCTTAATATCAGTTCTAAGACAGAAGAGAAGCAAGGGCAAGGCAACTGGGGTTAAGTGACTTGTCCAGGGTCATATAGCTAGGATGTGTCTGAGGCAAGATTTGAATTCAGGACTTCCCAACTTTAGGCCTGGAGCTTTATCCAGTGTGCTACCTAGCTGTCTCATCTCATACTTAATGAAAAAAATAGAGGCCATTCACTATATATTGTTAATTCTCTTACTGTGCTACATTTCATAGCCTTTTAAAAATATTTGTCTTTGGCCTCTGCAGCATTTGGATGCTGTAGACCTCTTTCTCCTCCTTACCACTCTCTCTCCTCTAGGTTTCTGTTACACTGTTTTGCTCTGGTTTTCTCTTAACTGTCTAGCTACTCTTTCTCAACCTCCTTTGCTGGAAAAACAGTATCTGTTTCAATCAGTTATCATCTCTGTGCAGATGACTTCCAGACACTATATTAAGTTCTTAAGTTCTTTACAAAATATCTCAATTCATCCTCATAACAATTCTGTGACAGAGATGCTATTATGACCCCCATTTTACAGTTGAGGAAACTGAGGCATGCAGAGATTTAGTGACTTGCCCAGGGTCACACAGCTAGTAAGTATCTGAGCCTGGATTTTAATTTAGGTCTTCCTGACTCCAGGTCCAGAGCTCTATCTAATGTGCCACCTACCTATCTCTATGGCTTGAAGTCATGGCCTGCTTTCATTTTATCACTTTTGCACAGTGCCTGGCATATAGTAGGTACTTAATAAATGTTTGATGAAAGAAAGAATGAATGGTTATTTCTTTGATTTTTCATTTCTTCACTATCTAACTTACACATAGAGGTATAAAGACATTTTAGTAGATCTGAGTACTATGAAGTAATTGAGTCTTATGACGTTTATAAGATAGGCAGGTGTTTGAATGCAATATTATACCAAAAAGTGGCAATATACTTTTAGACACAGTAGGACCTTACAGATGTAGCCTTTGCCAGATTATGCTTTTCCTTCTCTTTGTTTCCCATGAACTTTTTGTAAAGAAGAAGAGAGTCATGAGAAAGAAGGAATGAGTTCAACACCAGTGTCTGGGTTTGGTTTAATCTGTTTTAATCTATTTCTGTTTCCCCACCCTTTTCCCCCCCTTCATCCAGAGCCCAAGAAGTTTCTTATCTTATTTCTTTTCTTTTACAGTCTTCAAAACCCATCCTCCTTAGATAGAATTTGTTTTGCTTAAGACTAATCCTTGCTTTTATAAGTTTTTCCTATTTTTTCCCACCACTTCTACACTACTCTGCCCTCCCCCCCAAGAACCTTTGTTTTTCTGTTGAAGGAAATGTATCTGTGCGTACATCTGAGTGGTTTCTTTTTTGATTAGTTCAGATGAAAGTGAGATTCATTTCTCCTTCTTCCTCCCTTTCTCCTTATTCATATTATATTATTATCTATTAATACCTTTATGTTAACTTTATTTTCCACATAAGGAACTAAACTGAGAGAGGCTGTGACTTGGCCATAGTGGGGAAAAAAAAGTTTAAAGATGGTATTTGAACCCAACTCTGATAGATTCCAAATCTAAAATGCTCAATACCCTGCAATATCTTTCAAAATCAAAACAGTACATGAAAATAAATTCTGGAATTAATAAAAAATTCTAGTGCTTCCCCTATTTTTTTATACATGTCATAGTCTAAGGAGCCATTATTAGAGCTTAGGACCTAGAGATGTGATAGTCAATTGCTATGCCTTTATCTAAGTCATTGATAAAAATGTTAACAGTAGGCCAAACACACATTGTTGATATATTTCACAAAACACCTTTCCAAATGATACAGAACCACTAATGACTGTTCTTTGGGTTCAATCATTCAAGCAGTTTCAAATCCATCTATGTGATTGCTGACTTACATTTCTTTATCTGTTACCAAGTAGTTTTGATGAGAGTGAGGTCTAGAACTACTATTCTTTAATTCTTACTATTTAAAAAATTATTTCCCTCAGTGTGTTAGGTTTTTCTGTTCTACCAATTAAATTTTTTAAAATTATTTTGTCTTGTCTCTGATGAGTGTCACTTTGGTAGATTGATTGGTATAGTCCTAAATCTGTAGATTAATTTTAGTAGTGTTATTTTTTTATGTCATCATGGTCTAGTCATGAGTGCTGAATTAAGTTATTTTTTTATTTCTTTAACATATATTTTGTAATTGTACATATATATGTACTGAATATGCTTGATCCAGATATTTTGTAGTTAGTTTGCATGGTATTTTCCTTTCTGTTATTGCCTACTAAATTTTATTACTTTATAGAAGCATTATTGATTTTAGTGAGTTTATTTTATAACCTGCAGCTTTTCTGAAACTAACAACTGCTGACTTCTGTTATATTCATAATCTGGGAAGTGATGGATGCCACCTTGAATGACAGGGAAGGCAGCTGGAAGACACAGAATGTTCCCAGGTGCCATGAGCCAGGGGCAAACATCAGTTGGCCCCATAGTATAAATACCCCTGACAGCCACTTTGAGGAGGTCTCTCTGGGCCCTGTAGGTCTCTGGACAGGAGTCTCTGGACTGGGAAATCTCTGAGTGGGTGATGAAGGGAGGCAGGGAGGTCTATGAAGAAGAGGATAGGAATAGATCTGAATATTCCCTGAAAGACTGTGAGAACTAGTGCATCACCAAACACTGGTAGTGAGAGAGCTGAGAGAATAATATCACCTAACACAGCTGCATTAATAGCATTCCCTATTCTCTGGCTTGGCTGTGGCCAGGCTGGGCCAGAGGCAGTGGAGAGAGTGAATTTCCAGCTTCTATCTGATTAATAACCTCCAGGCCTGATTGTCAACTAGTTTATAGATAATAGATTGATAGGGTCTCCAATCCCCAATCCTTGTCCTGTTTATTCTTTCTCTGATTATAGATAAAGAGAGTTTAACAAGTACCTTTCTGAGTGGTCTTTATATTACGACCCTTGGGGAGGGAGTCAAATGCAGTCAGATACCAAACGTTATCCAAGGCAAATCAACAGGCCAATAATAATTTATCCAACCCCAGGTTGGATCTGGAAAGGTTATCCATCCATCTAACTTCTCGAGGGTCCTTCTTGGACAACTGTTAGAGAGGAAGGGAAAATTATAATAACTGTCAAGGGTGATCGAAATTGGTTTTCCTCCATCATCTGCAGCTGAGGAGAATACAGATAGATACATCAATATCATTGTACATCTATATCTCCATAGGACCCCTTTTTGTTTATAACACTTCCTAGGATTTTCTAAGTCCATGTCATACCACAGAACAGGATAATGCAATAATAGGTGGTACAATGGAGAAAATGCTGTGTTTAAAATCCAGAAGACTTGAGTTCAAATCCTGCTAAGTGTGTGACTCTGGGCAAGTCATGAAATTTGTTTGCCTTATTTTCTCATCTATATAATTGGGATAACAATAGCATCTTCTTCCCAGGGTTGTTATGAGGATCTAATCAGAAACTCTTATGAAGATCAAATGAGAACTGGTTTTATTATTGTTATTTTTCCATCTTTATGTCTTTAATTTCTTTCATTAGCCTTATTGTTAGTTTCTAGTTTAAACACTATCCTTTTAGGACTATGCTATGATTTAATATTCATCCTTCATTATTTTTTCTGGTTTCTGTTTTTATACATTTTTTAAAAAAAAACACATTAGTTTAGGAGTTGTCTGTGTATCTAATTTTGTTTCTTTAGACAACTCCACTTTTTCTTCCTCATCAAAATTGTTCTTATTTGACTGGGTCTTCTGAGTTCCATATTTGAGTGCTTTCTATCATTCATCCCCCTACTGACTTTCTTAACAGGATTTTAGTCTGTGGTACCCTAACTGCTATTTCTCTGAACACTTTGAAATCTGAAATTACAAATCTAGGATATATGTTAGACTATTTCTATATTTCCTATCATTCTCAAGATTGTATGGGTGTTCAGGGAGGACTAGCACCTCTGATGTGAGGACCTGTCAAACCTTTCTCAGGACAGCTCATCCACCTTTCACTCAGTTCTTGCTTGTTGACTCCAAGAAGCTGTAGCATGCATAGTGGCCACTCTCCAGTAAACCATCTTGGTAGATGGGCTAAATCAGGTTGAAGGTAACAGATGGGCCACAAATATGTCATCAGGTGTTGGGGGGGAGTGTCTACTGCAAGCGTGTGAACATGTTCCCCAGTGGAATGGATGGATGAGAATTTGTTTCAATGACCTTAAAGTGGCTGAAACAGATGCTATGGTATACTTAGAGTATGATCAGACTTCAAAGATGGCAATTGTCCTGACTTGTCTTGCCATTGGACTTCAATGACTTTGGAAGAGAGAATGAGGGTGACAGATTCATGCAGCTCTGCCTTACTTAAATCTAATTCATGTCCAAGTTGAAATATCACCCTATGATGTTATTGGTCCTCTATGAAAAAAAATCACAAAAAAACCACAATTCTCTATCATAGATTCTGGGATTGATACATTCTCCTCTTCAATGTTCCTAATATTTTTATTCCTAGCAATTGTCCCTCCTTGTTGATGAGAATCAGGGCTAGAATAAAAATTCCCCTTGTAGTTTCTTCCAACTTTTGAAAAATAAAATTATCATTAAAACAATTTAACAAATTATTATTCTGCTTTTGGTAAACACATAGTGCCAGTAAATAATGGTAATTGAAATCTCTCATCTCTATTATATTATGCCTTCAGACCTGTACTTGTGGTATGTTTCCTGACCTCATTTGCTTCCCTTTCTAACCAATAGGTCTCCAGTATATTCTGATAACAATATGGCATAAACCATGCTCTCAAGGAAACTATACTCAGAATATGAGCAGACATGTGGAAAGTAACTGACAGGAGAGAATGAATAAATATAAAGAACATGGTTTAACAGAAATGGGAAATAATGAAAAATCTGCAATGTTCAATCTTTTAAAAAATTTATTTAGGGGGCAGCTGGGTAGCTCAGTGGATTGAGAGCCAGGCCTAGAGACGGGAGGTCCTAGGTTCAAATCTGGCCGCAGACACTTCCTAGCTGTGTGACCCTGGGCAAGTCACTTGACCCCCATTGCCTACCCTTACCACTCTTCTGCCTTGGAGCCAATACACAGAATTGACTCCAAGATGGAAGGTAAGGGTTTAAAAAAAATTTATTTAATTAAGAAAAATTTTTCATGGTTATATGATTCATGTCCTTTCCCTCCCCTCTTTTCACCCCTCTTCCTGTAGCCAATGTACAAATTCTACTGGGTTTTACTTGTGTTATTGATCAAGACCTATTTCCATATTATTGATATTTGTACTAGGAAGATCATTTAGAGTCTACATCCCCAATCATATGCCCATGGACCCAGGTGATTGAGCAGTTGTTTTTCTTCTGTGTTTCTACTCCTACAATTCTTTCTCTGGATGTGAATATCATTCTTTCTCATAAGTCCCTCAGAAATGTCTTGGATCATGCAGTGTTAAAATCCTTTTTTTTTTTATTATACTTAAAAAAAAAACCTTAATTTCTGTGTATTGGCTCATAGGTGGAAGAGTGGTAAGGGTGGGCAATGGGGGTCAAGTGATTTGCCCAGGGTCACACAGCTGGGAAGTGTTTGAGGCTGGATTTGAACCTAGGACCTCTCGTCTCTAGGCCTGGCTCTCAATCCACTGAGCTACCCAGCTGCCCCTGCAAATCTTTTTTTTTCTTTTTTTTAAACATTTATTAATATTCGTTTTTAACATGGTTACATGATTCATGCTCCTATTTTCCCCTTCACCCCCCCGCACTCCCCCCCCCCCCATGGCCTACGTACATTTCCACTGGTTTTAACATGTGTCATTGATCAAGACCTATTTCCAAATTGTAGATAGTTGCATTGGTGTGGTAGTTTCGAGTCTACATCCCCAATCATGTCCACCCCAACCCATGCGTTCAAGCAGTTGTTTTTCTTCTGTTTCTACTCCTGTAGTTCCTCCTCTGAATGTGGGTGAAGTTTTAAATCTTGACATAACAATAACATATAGTTTCGAGGACTCCATGATCAGTTAAAAGGAGCTATAAATACAGAGTCAAATAAACTATTAGAAAAAAAGGAATGCTTGTATTTCATATTCTGAAGGGAGGCTGGTAGGTGGCACAGTGGATAGAGTGCTGGACTTGGAACCAGGAAAACTCATCTTCCTGAGTTCAAATTTGGCCTCAGACACTTGCTAGCTATATAACCTATGTTAGCTTATATAGATATATAAGTCATGTAACTCTGTTTGCTTCAGTTTCCTTGCCTGGAAATGAACTGGAGAAGGAAATAGCAAACCACTCCAGTGTCTGTGCCAAGAAAACCTAAAATGGGGTGAACAACATTCTTTTTTTTTAAAATATAGAATATTTTTCCATGTTACATGATTCATGATTTTCCCTCCTCTTTTCCCTCCCCCCTCCCAGAGCTGATAAGCAATTCCACTGGGTTATACATGTATCATTGTTCAAAAACTATTTCCATATTATTCATATTTGCAGTAATCTTTTAACATCAAAACCCTAATCATATATCCCTATCAAACCACGTGATCAGTCCTATGTTTTTCTTCTTCATTTCTGCTCCCACAGTTCTTTCTCATAAGTTCCTCTGGATTGTCCTGGGTCATTACAGTTGCTGCTAGTAGAAAAGTCTATTATAATAGATTGTGCCACAGTGTATCAGTCTCTGTGTACAATGTTCTCCTGGTTCAGCTCATTTCTCTCTGTGTCAATTCCTGGAGGTTGTTCCAGTTCACATGGACTTCCTCCAGTTCACTATTCCTTTCAGCACAATAATATTCCATCACCATCAGATACCATAATTTGTTTATCCATTCCCCAATCAATGGACACCTCCTCATTTTCCAATTTTTTTGTCACCACAAAAAGCATAGCTATAAATATTTTTGTACAAGTCTTTTTCCTTATTATATCTTTGGGGAACAAACCCAGCAGTGGTATGCCTGGATCAAAGGGCAGGCAGTCTTTTAAAGCCCTTTGAGCATAATTCTGAATTGCCTTCCAGAATGGTTGAATCAATTCAGAACTCCACCAGCAGTGTATTAGTGTCCCAATTTTGCCACATCCCCTCCAACATTTATCACTTTCCTTTGCTTCCATATTGGCCAGTCAACTAGGTGTGAGGTGGTGCCTCAGTGAACAACAATATATTTTGAAGATTGTTAGTACCTTCTGGTACATTGATGCAAATGCTAGCATTGGTATATAGGTCATTTATTTTGTAATTAACATCAGTTGGTTTAAATGAGTAACCTAGCAGCTCTTAGAGGGCAGACAGCTCAGCTCCCTCATATCTTCTCTAACAAATTGCTGGAAATTACATCAAGAAATGTAATGAGGAATTTCCAGTGACTTCTTTGCCAGAATTATACAAAAAATCAACCTCAAGGCCACAATTAATAGGAAAGAGGACCACCAGCTGTGCATCAGTCAGCACAGACAACAAACCATCAGACTCTTGCCTCAAACAAAGGCAGGCTAGATATAGGTATAGCCAGCAGGTTTTTGTGTCTAGGGGCAACTAGAGGGAAGGGCCTCTGAAGGAAAGCTGGAAAGGAGCAGAAGTGAAGAGTAGGGTTCAAAAATGCTTAGGCTGAGTATTCTGGGGCCCTAGGGACCCTAATATTCTGTTCTGAGATGTTTTAACCAGCCCTGAAATCCAAAACTCTCAGCTTCAAATATCTGAGGACCTAACCCCAGAAGGTGGGGTTTAATTTAGGAACTCAGGTGATCTAGGCTGAAAAGAGACAAAGCAAACATCTTACCCCAAAGTATAGCAGGGTCAGACCTGGTCTTAGCATAAAGTCTCAATTTAGGACCTAAAGAATTATTATAGGTCCCAAAACTCCCTAAAATCCAGCCAAGAGTAGAGATCAACTCTATCACAACTACAAGTAGAAAACCAAAGTGGGAAAAATTGCTTTTCCATGAGGTCTATATAAATATCTAGAAGAAACAAAGCAAGAAATTTTACATTAAAGACTTTGGAATAAAGCACTAGAAAAACAACAGATAGTTAAAAGCAAAAATATTAAGCCTTATCTAGCTAATAAACTCCATGAAAAGCTGGAATAGACCAAATGGAAATTAATGCCCCCAGGAGATAATAAGAAATATTAGAACAACATCAAAAGATTCAAAAAATAAAATGATCTGATATAAAAAAATACCTGACCTGCGAAATAAGTCAAAGAGAAATAATTTAAGAATCATTGAACTTTAAAATATGATAAAAATAAAAACCTGAACATTATATTTCAAGAAATCATAAATTAAAACTGCCCAGATCTCTTAGACCTGGGGGACAAAGTGAAAAGAGAAAGAATCTACCTATGACTTCCTGTAAGAAATCTCTAAAAGATAAGTCCCAGGAATATCATAGTCAAAACTCAGGACTTCCTCATCTGAAAAAAAAATGTTGGTAAGTACCTAGAAAGAAGGAGTTCAGGTACCAAGTAATCACAGGATTATACAAGCTGGATATTTCTAGTAGCTCACCTCCCCCCTCCCCCCAACCAAATGCTATGTCCCACCACCACCACATGCTGGATACACCCTGCTCCACCCTCCCCTTACCCCACACAGGGGAAGGAGAAAGCTCTCCCATTGGGTTGCTGGGTGGAGGAGCAGGTGAAGTGAGGAATGTCCTCAGCCAGTGTAGAGAGGGGGAGGGGAGTGGCTCTAGTGCTCCCCTCTCCTCCAGCTCTGCCACCTGTGAGCCACCCACCTTACCTGCTGTGAGGTCCCATTGGGCTGCTGGGCAGAGGGGCAGGTGATGTGAAAAAACATCTTCAGGCATGGTGGAGAGGGGGAAGGGAGCATCTCTGCCAAGTCCTTTCTAGTAAAGAACTCTGGGCGGGGGTGGAGGGAGGGTGGCTGAGTGCCTGCAGAGAGTGCTCTGCATGCCATCTTTCACACCCGTGCCATATGTTTGCTATCACTGATCTATGACAAAGCAGGTTATTAATTCAAGTTAAGAAAGAGACATACATTTTTTATTATAGCCTGGGTAGATTTGTTTTGCTTGACTATTTATTTGTTATTTATTTGATATTTACAAGGAGAGTGAAAATGGAAAAAGGTAGCTAAAGAGACAGGCTTTAACAAGCCTACTAGCCCTTTTCTAGTGAAGTGAGACTCAGCCCCACAGGGGCTTCCCCATGTCTGGTGGTGTCTTTAGCTATCACTCATCCAAGTTGAAGCTGAAGTCCCAGTCCAAAGCCACCTCCAAGAGGCAAGTCACCAGCCAAAGATCCCTGGACAGGAAGTTCAGGACTTTTTATAGTCCTTTTTCCACATCACTTCCTGTCTCTTCCTCCACTTTACAGGAACCAATTGCAGTCTTTCAATTTGCTTAGCATTGTCCAGGGGTTGGTCAGTTGCCTCTAGAGTTGTCACTCACTTTTAGCAAGTGACTTGGAACACTCCTACTTAATGTTAAGTAGAGGTGCTTACATTTTTGATTGATTAACTTAAAAATTGCTGGATAGACAAAGAAAATTTGATTCACTCTTCACAGTTCCCAGCTCCCCGCTTATAGCTACAAGCACTGATGTGTGCTAGTACTCCTTCTTGCCCTGGAACCACCACCTAATACTGAGACCTGGATCTGTGTATGGGCAATGCAACAAAGTTGTGCATCCAGAACCAGCAAAGGGACCCTTGTAATTTCCTTTTGACCCTCATAACATCTGTGATTGAGAGTTTGAAAGCCATTGATTCTGCCACCTCTAAGTCCTACATTGGCTTGCTTTAGAGAGGCCTGAATTGGGGCAGCTGCTTAATGCTCCACTCCCATCCTGGTGTGATAGAACTTTCATGCTGACTTTTTAAGTTATCTTAGTCTGAAAAATTGCTTCACCCCATCCTTTTGTGGGTTGTGTCACTCCAGAATTCATTTTGAAGTGTTAAATCAAAGTTGTTTAAAGGGCAATTTGGTAGAGATTAGGTGGGTCTGTATACCTTCTCTGCCATCTTCTGAAATCAATTTTATATTCCTTTCTTCTCATCACCAAAGTGAAACCAGGATTCATACTTAAATGTTTCATAACTTCTTTATATCTCTTGGTTTCATTTATAGAATGTCAGACCAGTATCCAACTATCTATAATGGGAAATGAACAAAAGTGAAGATGTTGACTCTGATTATTATCAGTGTTTAGAAATGTTTAGCCATTATAAAACAGTACATTTTGGAGGCTAAAAGAACCCAGAAATTGTTCCAACCACACACAAAACCCCCACAACAAAACATTTAACCTTCTTGCCAAGTAGATGTACAAGCAAGAAGAACTCTGGCTTAGAGTACAAACTTATTTGAAAAATACTGTGGAGGAGGATGACAGAAGATAAGCAATATTACCTCAAAAAAAATGCAGAAAGCAGTTAAGGGAAAAACTGATATGCATAAAGCTTGGCTAGAGACTCAATTAAGCCAGGCCATCCTAAGAGTGTTTACAGATAAAAGTGACAGGACAAATTAGACATGAAAAGGAACAAGTTTATTTGCATTTCTTTAGCAATATATTTTCATCATTAATCACAATGGAACTACCACATTTCAACCATTACTTGTCTCAGTAAAGAGTGAGCTATATGAGGAAGAGAAATGTTACTTTAGAAAAAGTCAGGGAGTATACCTGAACTTTATAAAAAACATACCAATTAAATCTATACTGTTGGCAAGGTAGTTGCATAGGTCCTTGGGAATCTGTTTTCAAAATGACTCTGAAAGGAAAAGATTCCAAAAGAATGGAAAATATAATGGGTAATTTTGTTATCAAAAACAAAGAAAAAGGTGACTGAGAAGCCATTGGCATCTACCAATTGATTAGCATCATTTCTCATTTCAGTAATTCTTAATGAGGATAGTCAATGCATATATTGAGAATATCCTCAATAAAAACAGATGTCAGATTTTTCACAATTTTCTTCAGAATCATATGATATTAGATGTGCAAATGATCAAGAGGTATCAAAAATATAAGATCTACTCTTTATTATTTTTTAAAAGTGCAAGATTAAGGATTCTCTTATTTGTTAAGATAATAGAAGATTCCTTGACAGTTGCAACCATAGAGATAACTTTGTTTAGTAACCCTCTAATTAGCAATATCAAGTTAAGACAAAATAGAAACACATGCACCCAAAAGGTGTTCATCACTGTCATAGAGGATGTCTTATACAAAACAAAGTTCAAGCAGAAGGAGTCCCTTGAGTAGATGTGTCAAATGTTCAGTGACCACATACAACACTCTAGAGCCTGATGTGCTGGAGGGGGCTGCTCCATTCTCCCTCTCCACTGTACCTGAGGACAATGTTCACATGCCCTGCCCTTCTGTCCAGCAGTCCAATGTGAGCACTTCCTCCCTTAACTGTCTGGGATAATGAGTGGGACTCATAGGCAGCTTGAAAATGTAGTTTGGGCATGCGATCTCTAAAAGGTTCACTAACAGTGCTCTAGAGTATAATAATTCAAACCATGTTAAAATGTATTAAGATGTATTTAACAATATAAATAAAAATATAATAAAATTGTAATGGCATTACATTTAAGCCTAAGTAATTATATGCCTGCATGGATCCTTGTATATCATTTTGTAGTCTCCTTTTCTATTTTCTGTCATCCTATTTCTCTTCTGCCTTTTGTAAACTCCTTCCTTCATCCTACCCCTCATCTTCCATGACGAAGTGACCTTATCCGTTACCAAGATTAACCCTTCTATTTGTTTAATGATCCCATTCCATTCCTTCTTCTCCAATATATTACTTCCTCCATCATCCTCACTTTCATTTATGTTTCAATCTCTTCCTTTCTGCTGACTCATTTCCAGCTATCTATAAACATGTTAGTGTCTCCTCAAATTCTGAAAAAACCCTCACTTGATCTTCCTAATTCTATTATTGTCTTAAATTTCTTCTGCCCATTGCAGCTAAATTCCTCAAAAAAAAAAAAAAAAAAAAAAAAAGACTGTCTAGAGAAGGTGTGTCTGTACACTTTCTCTACACTCTTCTTAATCCCTTATTGGCTTCTGACCATAAAATACCAACCACAGTGCCCCTTCTAATGTTATTAATGATCTTTCAGTTGCCAAAGCCCAATAGCCTTTTCTCTGTCCTCATTCGCCTTGAATTTCCTATAGCCTTTGGCACTGTGGATCAGTCTCTCCTCCCTGATGCTCTTCTCTCTAGGTTTCAAGACATCACTTTCTCGTGGTTTTCCTTCTCTCTATCTGACTTTTTCCTTTTTTTTTGCTAGATTCTTCTCCAGGTCATTCCTTCTAACCATAGTCATCCTGGATATCTCTCATTCCCTATATCTAATCTGTGGCTAAGGGCTGTGATTTCACCTTTGCAACATCTCTCAAATACACCCCCTTCTCTCCTCTGACACTGCCATCACTCAAGTGCAGGCCCTCATTACCTTACACCTGGATTGCTGCAATAGCTTGCTGATGAGTCTGTCTTTCTCAAGTCTCTCCCTACTCTTATCCATTCTACATTCACCCATTGAACTGATTTTCCTAAAATGCAGGTCTAAGAATATCAATCCCTGCCTTCCTAAATTTAATAAATTCTAGTGGTTTCCTAGCTTCTTATTGCCCCCAAGAAAAATTACAAAATACTCTGATTGGCTTCTAAAATCCTTCATAACTCTTCAATATTTCCAGTCAGTCTTCTTATCCTTACTCTCTAAAATATACTTTTTTGGTCCAGTAACACTTGTCCCTTGGCTGCTGGATGAATAATTAGCTCCAACTCTTGGCTCTGGGTATGCTTTTCGGCTGTTCCTTAATTCTGGAATGCTTTCTCTCCTCCACTCTGACTATTGACCTCCCTGGTTTCTTTTGAGTCCCAACTAAAACCCCATCTTCTATAGGAAGCCTTCTGTAACCCTTCTTAATTCCACTGCCCTCCTTCTGTTAAGTATTTCCCATTTATCTTAACAAAGTATCCGTTGTATATATCTATTTGCATGTTGTCTCCTCCATTAGACTATAAGCTACTTGAGGGCAGAGACTGTATTTTGCCTCTTTTTATATGCTCATTGCCAGGCACAAAGTTAGATGCTTAATAATTATTTATTGAATTGAACTGAAATTGAGTTGGACACCACTGCTGTGGGGATGTGGTGATCTTCACATGCCCCTGTCTTTGTATGACATGGTGCTGATTACATTGAGCTGTTGAGTACAATATGACTTCCTCAAAGAAATCATGATCCCTTAAGGGAGACTGGCTTAATGACTTATGAAGAACTATGAGCCTCCCCCCACATACTGTACAAAGAATCCCTGTTGCTCAAATTATCAAATGCAATTAAGTGATCATTTCATGATCTTAGGGCATTGGTATACAAATATGACCACAGATAGACAATGAATTGGACCCACAATTGAATAGGAAAAGGAGGGTGGGTCTGGAGTGCATTTGGAAATTGTGACACTTATTGATTCCCTAGCTAATCTTTGTTTTCTAATTCCATATTTTTAAAATAATAACTGATACTTGTAATGCTTTAAAGTTTTCCTCACAACTCCTAAGTAAACAGTGCAAGCATTGTTATTCCTGTTTTATAGGTGTGGTGCTAAAACAAAGCAAAGTTACATGGATCTTGTCCATGATCAGACAGCTAGTAAGCATTTCAACTAATCCAAGTTTCCTGACTCCATGGCTAGCACTCCATCTCACTATTCAGAATCGTCTTTATTTAAAACAAAAACGACGACAAAAACCCTTACCTTCGGTTTTAGAGTTAGTATTAGGTACTGGTTCCAAGGCAGAAGAGTGGTAAGGGCTAGGCAATTAGTTGAATTGCTCAGGGTCACACTGCTAGGAAATATCAGAGGTCAAATTTGAACCCAGGACCCTCATCTCTAAGTCTGGCTCTCAATCCCCTGACCTACCTAGCTTTCCCGATTGCCTTTATTTTTTTTAACAATTTTTACTGTCTACCTCAGAATCAATACTATGGATTGGTTTCAAGGCAGAAGAGTGATAAGGGCTAGGCAATGGGGGTTAAGTGGCTTTCCCAGGGTCACACAACTAGGAAGTGTCTGAGGTCAGATTTCAACCTGGGACCTCCTGTCTCTAGGTCTGGCTCTCAATCCACTGACCTGCCCAGCTGCCACCCCCACTTTTTTTTTTTATTTTTAATATCACAATATCCTGACATTGCTGTTTCTGTGAACAATGAAATGCTGTGATCTCAGAAGAATCAAATTTGCAAGTGACCCAGAAGGAAGTAGAAAGATGTTTTGGTGGGTATAATAGGGTACAGAATATTACAAATGTTGACATGTATATGAAAAGTGAAATAAAAAATGTAAAGACATTCGTGACCAGAAAAGGCGATATACTAAAAATAAGGGATAAATAGTTAATATGTTTCAAGTGTTTCTCTGTTACCCATCTATACATTAATTAATCGATCAACCATTATTTATAAGCAGCTGTGCTTAATGGCACAGTTATTTATTCTCATTCAAGTGAGGATTTTATGTCCCCAAAATATTGACTTACACTAGGATCAAGTAGTTTTATTATTCCCAATAGATTTTAAAATGTTCAAAAAAATCAACAGACTATCTTTCTCCTCTATATAATCTGGTTAATGGGATGACCATTCAATTGCATTTCATAACCTAAGCTGGGCAATATGAATTTTTTAACCAATTATTTTTCTGTACATGAATTGCTAGGCTATGAAAAAAACACAAATGACAACTAGAAATTCCAAGTGATTAGCAAAATGAAACAAATCAAAGAAAGTTCTCTCTATGAGAGGACTTTTTTGCTTCAATTTTTAATTCTAGAAAATCATATGAGAGGTAAAGATTTAAAGAGAACAATAAGAGATATATGGTCAGTGAAAAAATAAAGACCTCATAAGATGAGCCTGTAGAAAATAATAAATTTGAGGAAAAGGAAAATTTCAATGACATTGTTATTTAACATTTCTTTAGCAACTTTGCAGAGTACTTACTCAGTAATTGTTTTTCCTCTGGTACTTTGAAAAACTGTTAATTGCATTATTCCACTGGATACAAATCAGGAACTACAAACATTCCTGTCTGTTCCCTTTTGGAGATCTTTAGAAGAAGCTCTGGCCTAGTTGCCCAAGAAGGAAAGTCAGAGTATGGAAGAAGAATCAGAAACACAAGGATATTCCCCTAAATTCAAAGACTCAATGGGGGTTACTGACACAGGAATTCCTCCCAGGTGGAAGAAAAAGAAAGGAATAGAGTTGACTTACCATAATCCTCTTTAGAGGATTCAAGATTGTGGATCATATGAACAGTACAAGAAAGAGTTCACATATTTTACTGTGCCATTCCCATAAATCATGTGAGCCTTTTGGGGCTGCAGGGGCCATGTTGAGAAAAAAAGGCATAAGACTAATAGAGATTTATTTTTATCTGTAGAACTCTCTTAGGAATTGGCTCAATTTGGGCCAGGTTAGTGAGCTGTTCTTTGGGGAAGGTGGATGATTTTCTTCATTTGGAGGAAAGCTGAGATGCCAGGAGGAAAAAGTAGACTTGATCAGCAGTTAGGGATGAGCCCACTCTTCTAGAGGAGTGCCAAACTATTAAGAGTGGCAAACAGTGCAGGTGGATAAAGGTTAGAAACTACTGCAGAATTATTGAACTATAGGAAGTGGAAGGAAATCTGAGCAAGGGGATATGAAAGGGTACTATGGAGGCATTTTACCACAGGGAGCAAAGTAGATTTGGGCAAGTAGATTTGGGAGGCTAAGAGGATCTGTGGAGAACATTAGTAGTGGTGAGAGAACCAACAATATCCAACAGAAGCACATGAGAGTAACAACAGCCTGGAGCACAAATGAGAAACAATAACTGAAGGAGGGCTATAGGAAGCAAACCATATGACATGGCAGAGTAGCTGTGGAGAGGATACTATTTTCTAAAACCAACCTCAACTTCCCTAAAATGAAGTCCCACACAAGGCAATAGTGAGTCACAGAAACTATATAGTTTCTGGGAAATGAGTGTTTATTTCTGGGTAGAGTAACTCCCTAACAGCTCAGTTGTCAATCTTGTCTTTCTTTTAACTTGTAAACGAAATTGTTCATGCTTTGGGTCTTGTGAGCTTTTGTGCTTGTAAAAGGAGCTGATAGCCATTTTAAGGGAAGTGCAAGATAATGACATTCTCAAACTATCTGGGTTTTCACAGTGAACAACAGAAGAGGCCCATTCATCATTCATCAAAAAGTATATGCAGTCAGGTCCTTTATTATTTATTTATAATTAGGAGGGAGTCTTTGACACAAGGATTGTATGCATATAGGGGAACTATGGTAAAAGAAAAAATTATTAAACAGTGTGATACCATGATTCTGTGTTGTTAGTTGAGGGACTAAAGAAATGGCTTGATTGCTATTTATTATATATCTTGTTTCTTTTATAGCCATATTAACTAGGAACTTGAGTCTTGGGAGTGACAGCCAGATCTCAAAGCAAGAAGACTGAAACACAGTGAGGAGAAAAAATGATGCAAATGTTCAGTAAACTTATTAACCAATATAGAGTTTTAAAAGGTGAAAGGAAGGGTGAATAGAGGGTGAATGCAAAAGCATGGCATGATATTTTTAATGTTAGGCATACTAAAATTGAGAGTGATCTGAGGCTGGCAATAATGCTAAGGACAACAACAAAAAAAGAGTTTTTAAAATTATAGTTAAAGAGAAGAACTGAAAAAAGGATAAGACTACTACTTGGGGTAGAAGGGATTATCACACATAGAGGGAAGAGCTCTCAGACTCTATGGCTTTGGTTTTCTCAGTTGAGGAGAATTATCTTTGGCCTGGAAAATAAAGCACAAAAATGATTAACTGAGAATTGAAATTCAAGATAAATAGGAAGACTGTAAGAGAACATCTAGCTGTCCTTGATGAGTTTAGTCAGATAAGGACAACCCAGGATACTAAAATAACTGGTGGGTGTGATTGCTATTCCACTGTTAATGAGAAAGGTACCACATTGTTGGAGAAGGGCAAAAAGAGAAAAGGAAAAGAGATAATCCGCAAGCTAAAAAGCTAGAGACCTTCCTAGACTTTGATTCCTGACGATATGTGTTATTAAAGGGATGGCTAATAAATATCTAGAAAACTATATTATGTACAATAGGCATATATTATGTGTGTTATGTATAATATGTAATAGGATTCTATAAGTTCCTATTTAATTACCATCTTTATGTTGAGGATTCTTAAATCTTTTTTATCCTGTCTTTACCCTATAAAAGACCTTCAATCTCACATTCTCCAACTTTCTTTCAGACATTTTGAACTGAATGTCCAGTAGACATGTTAAACTCAACCTGGACATGAATTGTTACCTTTCTGAATTGAACTTGCTATCTTTCCCCCTAAACCTTTTTTCATCGCCTGCTATTCCTTCCCTATTATCATAGAGGGCAGCATTATACTCGAAGTCCCCCAGGCTGGAAACCCAGGAGACTTCCTGATTCCATTCCTCACTATCTTTCACCCCGCATATCCAATTTGTTATCAAGGTTGATCAATTTTACCTTTCCAACATTTCTCAAATATGACCCCTTCTCTTCTCTGATCCTGCCATCACTCTGGTTCAAACCCTCATCATCTCACATTTGAGTTATTACAGTAGACTATTGTTGAGTCTGTCTGCCTCAAGGCTTTCCCTACTCTAATTTATATTCTGTTCAGCCACCATAGAGATTTTCCTAATGTGTAGAACTGACCACATACCCTCCCCATATATATAACCTGTGTCTCCACAACATAAATTCTTAGTAGCTCCCTATCATATCTAGGATCAAATACAAAATCCTCTATGTGGCAGTCAAAACCTTTTGTAACTGAACCCCTCAGACCTTTTCAGTCTACTTACACTTTATTCTCTGCCATGGATTCCTCTATATAGTAACAATGGCCCCTTTGCTGTTCCAAAAAAAAAAACCCACTCTATTTCTGGACAATGGACATTTTTTCAGTCTGTCCCTCATGCCTGGAATCCTCTCTTTCCTATTTATTCCTCCTAGCTTCCATTAAGTCCCAACTAAATTTCCATGTTCTAGAAGAATAATTTTCCAATCTGTCTTAATCCTTGTGCCTTCCTTCTCTTAGTTATTTCCCTATTTATCCTGTAAATAACTTTGCATATATTTGCTTGTTGTCTTCTACATTGGTTGTGACCTCCTTGAGGACAGGGAATGTCTTTTGCTTCTTTTCATATTTGTAGTGTTTAGTACATTGCTGGACCAGCAGTGTTGTTTAGTTGTATCCAGCTCTTGTGATCCCATGGGCTATAGAATTGACCAATACTGTCCATGGGGTTTTCTTGGCAAAGACACTAGAATTGTTTGCCATTTCTTTCTCCAGTAGATTAAGCCAAACAGTGGTTAAGTGAGTTACCTAGGGTCATATAGCTATTGTGTGTCTGAGGTTAGATTTGAATTCAGGCCTTTCTGATTTCAGTCTTAGTATTCTATCTACTGAGCCTCCTACCTACCTGGCATATAGTAGTCACTCAATAACAATCTCCTTTTTTATTTCAATTTTTTCCCTGATTACATGCCAATACAATTTTTAACAGTCATTTTCTGACATTTGCAAACTACGTTCTCTCCCTCCCTCTTACCCCTCCCTCCTGCTCAAAATGGCAGGTAATGTGATAGAGATTATACACATGTTATCATACAACACATTTTCATGTTTGTCATATTGTGAAAGAAGGTCACATATAACTTAGATTAGAGAAAAATTCATGGAGGAAATGAAGTGAAGAATGATATGCTTTGATCTATATTCAGACTCCATGAGATCTTGAAATGTGTTACAATTAAAAATGATTAAGACTGATATAATAAGAGAAATTAGTAGTTTAATTAAGGCCATGGCCATGTTGGTAAAATATATATATGACCGCGCCTATCTTTTATATTTACCGCTGGAGCCCATCCTGTCCCTCTGGTACCCAGCTCCTCAGGAAGATCAAGAGGCATTATTTTGGGCCCTCCTCTCATTTAAACTGTCCTATGCGTGGGGACGTAGACGTCCCCATGCCCAAAGAACTGGAAACCCATTTGAATCACGGGAAATATAGTCTGATAGTCCCCACGTGTCCATAGGGAGTCTGCTAGACACTTCCCTGAATTTAAAACAAACAAATGGCAGCCAATAGTGATTTTCATCATGAGTCCCTTGAAGTTATTCTGGATCTTTTGCTTTGCAGATAATAATTAAGTCATTCACAGTTGATCATCATATGTTATCAGTGTTCTCTTGGCTCACTTCACTTTGTATCATTTGATATGTCTTTCCAGATTTTTTTGTGATCATCTTGTCTGTCATTTCTTATGGCACAATAGTATTCCATTACACTCATATACCACGACTTGTTCAATCATTCCCTCAATTGATAGACATTCCTTCAGTTTCCAGGTCTTTGCCACCACAAAAAAAGAGCTGCTGCTTTTTTTTTAAATAAGTAGGCTCTTTCCCCCTATTTTTGATCTATTTAGGATATAGACCTAGTAGGGGGCAGCTGGGTAGCTCAGTGGATTGAGAGCCAGGCCTAGAGATGGGAGGTCCTAGGTTCAAATCTGGCCTCAGACACTTCCCAGCTGTGTGACCCTGGGCAAGTCACTTGACCCCCATTGCCTACCCTTACCACTCTTCTGCCTTGGAGCCAATACGCAGTATTGACTCTAAGACAGAAGGTAATGGTTTTATTAAAAAAAAAAAAAAAGATATAGACCTAGTAGTGGGATTGCTGGGTCAAAGGGTATGCAGTTTTGGGCCCTTTGGACATAGTTCCACATTGTTCTACAGAATGGTTGTATCACTTCATGGCTCCAACAACTGTGTTTTAGTGTCCCAATTTTTCCACATCTCCTCCAACATTTATTGTTTTCCTTTTTTTTGTCATATTAGCCAGTTTGATAGATGTGAAAATTGTTTTAATTTGCATTTTTCTAATTAGTAATATTTTGGAACATTTTTAATATGACTATAGATAGTTTTAATTTCTTCATCTGAGAACTGTATGTTCATAACCTTTGGATCCTTTGACCATTAGTCAGTTTGGGAATGCTTTGTATTCATATAAATTTGACTCAGTTCTCTATATGTTTGAGAAATGAGGCCTTTGTCAGATAATTGTTATAACAAATTTCCCCAGTTTGTTGTTTCTCTTCTGATCTTGGTTGCTTTGGTTTTGTTTGCACAATTTTTTTTAATGCAATCAAAATTATCTATTTTTTTCTTCATAATCTTCTCTATGTTTTGTTTGGATATAAATTAAAAACTATTTCTTGACTAACTAACCAAGCACTGGGCACAAAAGGTCATTATAATTTTATGATAGTAATAGTTAGCATTTGTGAAATCTTTTAAGGTTTGCAAATTGCTTTACATATATTCTTTCTCTTGTTCCTCACAAAAACTGTGAGGATGTTATTATATCCCCATTTTGCAGAGAAAAAATGAAGATGAGGAATTTTATTCTGGCATCTCTTACAGTTTCTTCAGTACCTATATCTTTTTTCTTTGCCTTTTGGAGAAAACATTTATCTAAAAGCTATCATCTTTTGGGACATGGACAAGGATTAAGATTTTCCTTAATGTATTCTCTGTCCACACAGGAAAATCAACCAGGGACATACATTTTAAAACATATTGATTGCCACTGTAACTTGCTTTTAAGAAAGTTTTTAAAAAGCAATTCTATTTTTTAGAAACTTACTTTCTGCCTTAGGATTAATAATAAGTACCAATACTAAAGCAGAAGAGAGGTAAAGGCCAGACAATTGGGGTTAAAAGATTTGCCCAGGATCACTCAACTAGGAAGAATCTGAGGTCACATTTGAACCCAGGACCTCCCATATCTCCAGGCCTGGCTCTCAATCTACTGACCCACCTAGTTGCCCCCAAAGCAATTCTATTTCAAAGGCCTTTGTTTCAGGGGAAAAAATTAGAGTTATTAAAATAATTTTATGCTTTTTCCAAGTCAACCCAGAGGAAAAAAGTAAGGAATATTTATTACTTGTCCTTTGCCATACCTTTACACTAATCCCAGAAGGACAAAAACATTACTGATAGGCAAGAGAATGAACTAGCATGAAGCAAATAGAACATCAACTTCTATTTTTTCTCTGGGAAATAATTGAAGCATCTGGAAGTGCTGTACCAGACACATACACAAGATGGAGGTAGAGAAGCCATGTGCACTCTCCAGCCCAACTCACCCAAGGTACAGGCCTTTGTCAGAATGTTACACTGATCTGAAACTTTGATGCTGATTCTTAAGGAGATTTTTAAAACCCTTTGATTGTTGCCCCCACGTACACAGACAATATTTTCTTTCCAAAGCAGTATTCACATACATCGGCTGTCCTTTAGGCATAGAACTTATGTGTTATGGCAAGATTTCTGTTTTCATTGAAATACTTTATGTGGCCTGCTGAAATATAGCAGTCTGGTTGGTCTTGAGCAGAGAGAAGCAATGTGGTATGGTGGGAAGAGGGATGGATGTGAATGTAGGAGAAAATTGGCTTCAAATCCTACTTCTAACACTTATTGGTAGAACTCTGAATATCACTTAAGCTCTCTGATTCTCCGTTTCTTCATTTGTAGAAGGGGTATAATATCTGTAATTCTTACCTCACTGTGTTGTCAAAAATCAAACGAGTGAATATCTGTAAAGAATTTTGTAATTTATAACATATTATAAAAATGTCAGTTTTTAAAAAATTAAATTAAAAATTTTTAGGGAACAAAAATTTATTTTCTTTTCTTCCCATTTCTCCCTCAATTTAAATAGAAGAAAAACAAAACTCTTAAAGCAAATATTTAGCTATTAATAATGTATCTACCATGCCACTTATCCCAATAAATATTTTTGCGAATACAAATTTTTTGAGAGCTATCTTTTTTTTTTTTTTTTAAACCCTTCCCTTCCATCTTAGAATCAGTACTGGGTATTGGTTCTGAGGCAGAAGAGTGGTAAGGGCTAGGCAACGGGGGTTAAGTGACTTGTCCAGGTTCCCACAGCCAATCCACTGAGACCCCTAACTTCCCCCTTATTCAGTTTAAAAAAATTTTTGAGTCCCAAATTCTCTCCCTCTCTTTCTACCCTCTCTCCTTTCCTCCCTCTTCCCTTCTCCCCTCCCTAAGATGGTAAGCAATCTGATAGATTTTATATATGCAATCATGTAAAACATTTTTCCATATTAGTCTTTTTTTAAAAAAAACAAACCTTCCCATCTTAGAATCAATACTGTGTACCAATTCTAAGGCAGAAGAGCAATAAAGGTTATGTAATGAGAGTTTAAGTGACTTGTGTAGGGTCATACAGCTAAGAAATATCTGAGGCCAAATTTGAACCCAGGACTTCCTATCTCTAAGCCTGCCTCTCAATCTTCTGAGCCACCTAGCTGCCCCCCATATTAACCATTTTTTTTTTGTGGATGAGATGTCAAAGATTTAATATTTCATGTTAGGACTAATATATTGGAAGGAGAAAATGAGGAAAAAGAATTCGGTAGTAAGACTCCTAATTAAAATCTGACATAAGGGAAAAGGAATTATGACTTTGTAATAGATATATGCAATATGTTCCTTCCAAAAAAATACACAGGAATAGTCATTATCTTGCCTTGATTCAAAGAGCATTGCTTTAAAAAGACAATTGTGGGGCAAGTAGGTGGCTCAGTGAATTGAAGCTAGGCCTAGAGATAGGAGACCCTGCTTTCAAATCTAGCCTCAGATACTTTTTAAAAATTACATGTAAAAAACAATTTTTGACAATTGTTTTCTGATATATTTGTCAAATTTTCTCCCCTACAAAACCCCAGGTAGAAAATAGTCTGATATAGGTTATACTAGTGTTTTCAAACAATACATCTTTCTATATTGCTCATGCCATGATAGAAGCCACATATTACACATATGATAAAAAATTCATGAAGGAAATAAAATGGAAGATGGCATGAGTTCATCTGAAATCAGACTCCAAGAGTTTCTTTGGCTATGGATACCATTTTTCATCATGGCACCCTTTTAGATAGCTTTGAAACTTTCTTTGTTGATAAAGGTCTAGTCCTTCACAGTTGGTCATTGTATAGTACTTCTGTTACTGTATGCAATGTTTTCATGTCAAGCAATATATTTAGTATCAACCATAGCTAGGCATAGAGGGAGAAATACAAATGAGTGACATATAGCCCTTATTGTCATGGAAAGAGTATAGTGGGTGCCAAAATTAAGCCACAAAGACTTAGGACTCTGGCTCTGTGATTTGGGCAAGTCCTTTAAAACAGAGTTCTAGATGACACATTAAAATTTGAAGGTGCCAACCTGCTTTGCTAGTGGGAGTTTCTTCACCTGGAGGTTCTCTGTACTACGTAAATGAGAGGTTCAGGTTCTATCTCAATTCCTTGAAATCCTGGACCTTATGAAAGTAGAAGAAGGGAGATAAGATAAATACACAAGTGATTACAATACAAGGTAGTATTAATTGTCCATAATGCACTCAGTATTACACAAATAATTGGATGTAGTTTGTACTATACTTTGATATTTATTTTTTAATAATACTCTATTTTATTCCTCAATTTCATGAAAAATCCATTTTTAACTTTCATTTTTTAAAGTTTATGCCAAATTCTTGCCTTCCCTTCTTGTCTTCCTCCGTCTCTGAGACAGCAAGTGATCTAGTATGAATTTACATGTGTAATATATACTTTGATATTTTAATGTGAAAACTGTGTCCAGTGATACAAATCATGTCTGACCACCTGTAACTCTTCTTCATGTTTTCCTCTTATAAAGGAGGTCCACCCAATATGCTAAGAGCCTTTCTCTAGATTAGGAATTCTTAACCTTTTTATGTTCCAGACCTCTTTGACCATCTGGTACAACCTTTGGATCTTTTCTCAGAATATTTTTAGATAATTGAAGGAAATGCTAAATTTCAGTTTTAGATCAGTGAAAATAAATAGGTAAACATTTTTTCCCCTATCCAATTTCATAGATCTCCAGAAAACAATCTACAAACTCCTTGAGGGTCCTTTGCCTTGGAAGTCTATGGACCCATAGGTTAATTTAATAACTAAATGTGATAATATTTTATAATATAGAGAGAACACAAAGTGAATTTTAGGTCTTCATATTTTTATCCAATTAACAAATTACTTAGGCAGGACTCAAACTTGTGCTTACTCTTGACCCTCATAAGAAATCCTTTGGATTAGGTCTAGAAGCCCTCCACTCTGTAGCCTTCAAATAACTTTGGGACTAAAAATAACTTGAGGATGAGGATAGAAGTTTGGGTATAGAAGAGGAGAAAATGGTTGTGGGAGGGAGAAGGTGTTGGAAATGGGGTGCTCTAGTTCTAAATCTGAGATCCTATGGAATAATTCCAGGTTAGACTGAAAATTGACATACTTCCTCATCAGTAAAGATTCACAGATAAGGTTTCTTTGGTGATCCAAGAAATTGCCCTGGTAACTGGAAGGGAGCCTAGTAGTCTGTTCCTTTAATCTAGGTTTGGCCTATTTTCCACTTATGAGATCATAAAGGTATTTTTCAGCCTTAGGATACTGAAAGCTTGTTTGGGCTAGTTCCAGAGAAAGTGGTAGTACAGCTTAAATATGGATGGGTAGTCCTGGACCCTCTATTCTTTTTCTAACATGTCCAAATTTTACTAGAACTGTGGCAAAAAAGCTTAAGTGCAGGAGGTAATTCCCAGATTGGCTAGGAGAATAGGGATGCTGTTTTGTTCTTGAGAATTTTGCTTTTATAATTCTGGATCTGTTTGTATAGAATATTTGTATATCATGTGTACATATATATAATCAACATAGAGGCAAGATTTACCCTCATTGAGAACATTCTATACAAATGAAAAATTAATATGCATATCTTTAGAAGTGATTTAATAAATGAGAATGTAATATAAATCAGTGAAGACAATAAGTTTTAGTCCATTCTTATTTTTGGATGTAGGGAATTCTCTGAGTGAAAACTTCTTCCACTGATATTAATCAGAAATTCCTAGCTAATTTATAGTCTCAGAGTTGCCTGGGGCACTAGGAGGCTAAGCCTATATGTGTATATGTGTATATGATCACATATAATGATTACTGTGTGGGAGGGATTTGAACCTTTCTTACTTGGAGGCTGATTTTCTATATATTATTCCACTCTCACCTTCTTAAATTTACTAGATCTGTAAATTCACTAAGGGTTTGTTTTTTTTAAAAGGACGAACAAGTTGTAAAAATAAAGTAAGATTTATTTGGAAAATGTATGCACCATAACATTTGTAAATTTCTGATTGCTAAAAATCAGGGAAAGACTAAATTTATCATTGTTGTATATGTTTCCAGAAAGTCTCAGTTGTTAAACTTTATGTAGACAGATACTTATTCTGAACTGATACATCCACCTTAATGATCATAGATTTGCTACATATTTTGGAAAAAAGGGTGCATATACCCAAAAGAAACCTTGGATGTATTGTTTGTCTTCCCAAATAGATGTATAAGAGATACTCTATTTGAAACTGATTTGAGGGATGATAGATTCATAGTGGATAAATCAATAGGGATACAGGTAGAACTAAGCACTTACTTTGTATGAGGTGGTGTGCTAAGCCCAGGGTTTATGAATCCAAGAAACAAAGACAAAGGAAAATACTGTACAAGTAAAGAAAGTTCCTGGCCTCAGTGATCTAGTTAAGAGGGGTAGGACATCCATGTATGGGAGGTGGATGGGGAGATGCAGGGAAGCCTATTTCCAGCCAAGATAAAGGGAAAATTCATTTATCAGAACCAGGGAACCCAGAGGTGGAGTACAAGGTTGGAGTGAAAGAGGAGGATGATAAGCAGAGTGGAGGCAGCAGAGAGAGGAGATAGCCAGGAAGATAATATTATTAAACAACACTTTAATTTCTAAGTGATATTTTAGAAATCATATTGTAATTGAGGGACTTTTCATTTCAGTACTTAAATATAATGTCTTTTATCTAGCTAGTGAAATGAAACAACTTAGTTTATTAAATAAATTTAGGTTACTAAAATCTAGTAATTACTTAATATAGCAAAATGACAACTCAAAGTTAGTTCTTTCTATATATTTCTTATATCTTATGGTAGGACTGTGGACTACACCTTCTTTTAGGATGTTAATTAATGTGTATGCCATCATATTAGAAAATGAAACAAAATATCTTGTTAAATTATTTCAGTAGTGGGGGTGAAGATTTATAATTTTGCACTTTATTTAATAATGAGCATGGATAATGAAAACCAGGAGTTTTATTAAGACAATAGGAATCAGGGTTGAATAAGATTATTATAATGGAGGACTTTTTAAAAAATAGAAAATAGAGATCTAGGGAATAATTTAAGATACTCTGAGCTTATGTAATGATTTCATGACTTGATTATATAAAAGTTAAAATGCATAGCAGAATTATGGACAAATAAATTATAGGAATAGCTAGACTATATATAAGAAATTTGACAGGAGTAACTTTTTAAAATTGTAAGAATAATAGAATGCTATTCCTGAAAGGGATCATAGAAATCATTTGGTCCAATCTCCTTACACAGATGAAAAAAAGTAAATAAAACTCAGAGATGGGAAATGACTAGACCAAGGTTACAAGTAGGTTATATGAATTAGTGGTAGAATTAAGAGTGTTTTCATCTTGACTCCTATCCCCATCTTCTTTCTATTACTCTACTCTGAAGAAATACATCTTTCTGTAACTCAGTGAAACTCACAAATGCAGGATATAATATGGTGCTTACATGGAATATGAATTGGTAAGGGATTTGTCATTTTATTGGTCTAGGGAACTCCCATATGAGGAAACGCCTTCTATTAATGAAGATTGACATATCTTTTGCCACTTATAGTCTTAGAGAATTGCCCAGAGAACTGAGAGGTTGTGACTTCCCCTGAGATACTTGGCCAGTATGTGACAGAGATGGGAAAGCCTATTGTGACAGAGAATGTTTCCAAACCATTCCCCTTTTTACTTTTATTTGATGAAAGATGTTTGTGTTATGGAGGTAGAAGGGGGAATTTAACATTGGGCCCTATTACATTTCTTCTGTTTCAGTTCTACAATTGTGATCTGATTTTCTTGTTTCCAACTTCTTCTCCATGGTAGTATAGGTGTATATATATATATATATATATACACACACACACACCGACTCTCTTTCCATTTTTCCTGAAGCCTTCTTTTACTCCTATATATATGAAGAGAGACAGAGAGAAAGAGAGAGAAAGAGAGAAAAAGAGAGAGAGAGAGAGAGAGAGAGAGAGAGAGAGAGAGAGAGAGAGAGAGAGAGAGA
>NC_058130.1:186866017-186911340 GCF_016433145.1 Gracilinanus agilis
CAAAAATGATTGACTGCATCCATCAATGATATAGAAGTACTAAACCGATATTTTTTCAATAAAAGATTTGATTTTCTTGTAATTAAAATGTTTGATTTTGAAATAGAATGAGTAATAGCCAATAGGTAAGTGTATAATTTATATTATATTATAGAATTTCTGTTTAGAAATTATTATTATTAATATACTTTTATAGGATTATAGAAAAAGCTAAAATAATTGAATGATAGATACATGATAAAGTGTTACAAAGTGTTATAAGTGTTGGTCAACACCCACTTCAGGGAGGATTTTGTATTTATATAATGTTCTCGTATATTTTTCATACATAAAAATTGTATTTCTGTAGAGTATAGTCAGGATTGTGATATTTGTAACTAATTTATAATTTTGTAACTAATTTGTAATTGTTTATAATTTGAGAAGTGCTTTCTTTCTCTTTCTTTAATTCTCTGTTTCTCATATTAGTATAGTTTTCTATTAGAAAGAATGTATAGTATAGGCAACTTTGACTAGGAATATAGAGTATTAGATTGTTATGTTTGAAAGATCCATTGGGACTAGTCTCCCAAAGGATCTCAGTGGGGATATGTTAAAGGGATTTTCTTAATCTCTCCTTCAACAGGATTTCTAAGTAGAGCAGAACAGACAGGTGTCCGTGAGCCAGAGCTGAAGATTCTGTCATCAGGGAGACGAGGGGACAGATAAGGAAGGAATACTAGTAGTTGGGGCTTTTGCCTCTAGATCTTGAGAGAGCAGGAGGTCAGTCTCTGCTACTGGCAGTTGGCTACTGTTGGAAGCTAACCAGCAGCTCCAGGGGTCTGAAAAGGTGTATGATTTAGGTGAGAAAGAATGAAGCAGAAACTGGGAACCATCTATCTAACACATTAGCTCACGAGTGTTCCAACAGCCCCCGAGCTTGTGCTTTATTTTATACATTTTTCCAAGAACAGTTTTTTCTACAAAGTACATTCAAAATGAAAAGCTGTATAGAAACACTCAATTTTATAAGAATTATATCACAGTGGGCATAGAGCACACAAATTTTTTTCTCATGTAGATTATACGAGGACAAGACAGTGCTCAGGGTTAAAGAATGAGTCTTACTTTATCTAAGTTTTATTTTAGTAAAAGCGTCCATACTTCAAAAGGTATATTAAAGAATGAGCCTTTAAGATTGTGGGGTACAGCTCAGTGTGTGTGTGAAGGTACTAAAGTGAGAATGGAATTTGCTTGGACCTGCCATGCAGTGTCCTTGGGACATCTGAAGCAGAGAGAAAAAGATACAAGCAGCTTCTGCTATTTTCTGCTGAGTGAAAGGGCTGTTAACTCAATAAATTCTGGTTTATTATAGAGTTTGTACAGGCTTTCTATAGGACTTGAGACTATCCTAATAAGATGATTACCTCCCAATTGGTTACCTCAACAGAAGTCAGTAGAAAGGTTTAGCTGTTGAAATCTCCAGATTGCCCCTGAATTTGGGGTTCAGAAGAGCAAAATTCCTGTCCAGATCCACCCAGCCACCCATAAACACCAACACCAACCCTCCTCGAGAGCTTCTTTGGCACTGTGCAATGGCTCTTTTTGTATTCCCTTCTCCTGAAATCAGACAGAATCATTAAGCAAAGTCCCATAATTTTTTAAACAATCAATGGAATTATTTTTATAGTCTAATGCTATTTGGGTATGCATTGACATTAGAGCAAATGTATTTTAAATTTATATTACTGCAAAATCAAAAAAAATTAATATTGATTATATGTACCTCAAAGTACTCAAATACTATACTATGTTGCAAATATAAGGGGGGGAAAAGAACAATAAAAATGTTTTTTTTTTAATTTTAAATCAATAATATAGCTTACAATCAATGACACACTATGTCAGCCAAGGAGAGGTGGGATACAAATGTTTTTCACACAAAATGAGATCCATTTCCTTTTTAACTTGGCCATGAAACACTTTGTGAGTGTAAATTATTTTCACAAAGTAATAGTTTTATAAAAATGGTAGTACAGTAGATAATGCAGATTCAAAGAAAGTACCTAAATTCCTAACATTCACAGTAGCCCAGCTAATGACAATAGCAAACAAACTCATTATTATATAGGATTCACATGAATTTCTATATAGCCACTTGCTGTGTGACATTTTAAAAACCTATAAACTCATGGATACTTGTCACAAATTCTACAAGTATAGTAAATCTTTCAACCTTGGCAAAGATATTTCTAACAAAGACTATTACTGCCATTATTCCAAAATTTGGCAGAAGAGCCTAGAAACTGCTGATGAAAACCTATTGGGTCTAGAACATTGCAAAGAAACCTAGATTGTTCTGGTAGAAGTAGATTAAACTGAAGAATTAAAATATGCATGCAGAAGCTACTTTTGGCTTCCTGCTTTATATAAAAAACTTTTTGGCAGGAACTTCTATTTTGTTCTCTACCTTTAATTCAACATTCTTTATTTTATATATAATTCCAGAAACTACTAGATACCTAAAATCATTTCTGAATACCCCTTAAAATTAAATGAGATGTTTAGCACATTAAATTCTTCAAAGGTTGCATACAGGTTATAAACAGTTTTGATGGAGTCCATCCATCATCTATGTGACAATTAACAAAGGCAAAATAAAAGAAATGGCTGTATAAGCAACATATGATCTCAATGGAGCTGGTGACAAAGCTAGCATACATAAGGACTTATGGTTTTTTCACTTAAAAAGGGTTTTTGTGTAAGGTGTTTTTTGTTTTTGTTTTTGTTTTTTCCTTTTACAATGATATTTTGTTCAGTACAATCATAGGAGAAAGGTACGAATAAAAATCATGTAACAGAATATATCTAATAGGCAAAACATAGTAGCTTAAAATGATTCAGTATAATAGAATGATATTGATTAGATTAATATATTAACTCAACAAAATTAAATCTTAAAGCAATCAGCAAAATACAATAAGCATGACACAATATATAGGCAGTGAATTCAAAAATCTTTTTTTTTCAATTCCAATAGACTTCTTCAGTATTATAGAAGGGCAATAAAACTCAAAAGGTTAATATCAATAAACTTCCAGATCTTTTTTAAGGTTCCTCCCCCTCCCCCAGTATTTATCATCCATTTGCATTTCTTTTATCATGGCTCTGGAGTTCCTCATACAAGCACTGGGAATAGTGTGAAAGACCCTCATAATGGGTATGTTGCAGAAGTTGATAGTGAGAGGGTGTGGGATAAATCTCGCATCTAAATCTTAAGATTAGTCAAGCTCTCAACTGCAAGGTATCCAATCAGCACAAAACCCTGCAGGATCAGAAGTAAGAAAAGACATGCTAAAGCTGTAAGTTCCATGAACTTGGTAAGGCTCTCTGGAAGCTGTTTGAGATAGGTAGGAAACTGAGCCATGCTTTGTAACATATTTACTCCTTAAATAAAAGCTGAATGGATTTTATTTACAGGGTAAACAAGATATCCTGACTAGAAAGTGAAGAGACCTTTTTCAGACCTTTCACAAAGCTAAAATGCTTTTAAGAGCTATTCTCCTGTGCTCTCTTCCCTAAGGGCAAAACTTTGAGGGAGAATAATAGGGTATTTGTATACGAAATACAGACTACCCCTGATGCTTTGGGTCAGGAGAGAAAAAAAAAGAAAAAAAAGTAAAAGGCTTATTCCCCAAAACTCTGACTTCAAATCCACTGATTTGGATTATCTGCCCTCCCTGTGAAAAAACCTTTAGGAGCTGATGTCTTAACCAGGAGCTTAGAGGCAGCTTTAAAAAAAATCTGCTTGAAACTAGGAGAGGGGTAGGGCTGAATAGCATGTTTTTTGTTTTTTTTTGTTTTTTTTCTGCATTCTGTGTTCCCCTGCTGAAAATGGCTAGGACAGGTTGGAACCCAAGGTGAAGGGGTGTAATAATAATGAGAACCTGTAACCAATGTTTTATAAAAGGGAGAGAGAGAGTCTATGTGGTGAGTCTCTCTTCCAGGTCTCCCCTGTGGCCAAATATACACTGGGAGACTTTAAGGGGGTATCACCCTGAACTAGGTGACTTGGATGGTCATGCCACCCCAAAGGAGTTGGGGGCAAGGCTTCCCTATAAGACAAGGTATATGGTAACCCAATCGAATCCCGAATAAGGATGGGGTTCACACAAACCTCCCTCCAATCAGTTAAATCCACAGCAGGTAGTCCAGCTTCAAGATGGAGGCAGCCAGACCAATCTGTGGTTCCCCTCTCCCTTGTTGTCTCTCAGGCACTCTGTAATGCTATCTGACTGATGAATGATGAATTATTATTTGCAATTCAGGGACTTGGGAAAGGGGTGAAGGGCAGAGGTATCTTGGGGTGCCTTCTTTGCTATTCCTATGGGGTCTGTCACTTAGGTGGGAAACCCAATGGTTCCCACTTCTAAGCTTCTCCCCTCACCTCTTCTATTTCTATTTCTATTTCTATTTCTATTTCTATCCTTTCCTATAATTGTAAGTTTTGGCTGAAAGGAGGTCTCTCAGCAAGGTTGGGTAATGGGTGAAGGAGACTAAGAGATCCCTCCCAAAATGGAGTCCAAAAACTTACTTGATTCGATGATTGAAGTCTTGATGGTTGAGATGTGATGAATGGCTTTGATCAGGGTGATAATGGTCATCCTTGCATCATCCCTGATTCTTATTGGGTAGGGTTCTAGTTTGTTCCAGGAGTAGTTATGTTGGAAACAATTCTATAGTTGGCTATGAGGAAGGAGTGGAATGTGATCCATTTTATTGCCCACTGATTAGTTAATCATTCACTCCTGTTAAGCCACAATCACCTGGAGTCATTCATGTGAAGACCTCCTCTTTGAAGACCACTGATACTGTGGTATTGGAAATTTGGGAGTCCTTGAACTAATTTTGCGGTCTCTGATCTAAACTTCTTGTGGAAATTTAGGGGGTCTTTCAAACTGCATTTCCCATGATTCCTGCCTTGCATAAGCACATAGGCAGGAAGTGTAATCATGTAGATAGAAGGATAAATAGTGAGTGACTGGATTGGTACTCTCTCTTTGGTGATTTGGAGCAGAGCCAGGATGGGGAAAGGAGGTAACAGGGGGCATCTTTTAAACTAACTCTATAATAATTAGGAGAGCCAGTCAATGAATGTTAGGGATGGAGAGGAGAAAGAGAAAGTCTATGAGGTGAGACTCTTTTCTGGCTCTCCCCTTCCGTCAAATATACACTGGGAGATTTTGAGGGGGTATCACCCCAAAACTGGGTGACCTGGATAGTCATGCCACGCCACAGGAGTTGGGGGCAAGGCTTCCCTATAAATGGAGATATGTGGTACCCCAATCTGATTTTTTTAAATAATCTTTTTTTTAAATTTTAAACCCTTAACTTCTGTGTATTGACTTATAGGTGGAAGATTGGTAAGGGTAGGCAATGGGGGTCAAGTGACTTGCCCAGGGTCACACAGCTGGGAAGTGTCTGAGGCCAGATTTGAACCTAGGACCTCCTGTCTCTAGGCCTGGCTCTCAATCCACTGAGCTACCCAGCTGCCCCCTCCCCAATCTGATTTTGAATGAGGGCAGGGCTCATGCAAGCCTCCCCCAAGGTCAGTCAACTTCACAGTGGGTGGTCTGGCTTCAAGATGGAGGCAGCCAGACCAAGCTGTGGTTTCTCCTCTTCCTTGTTGTCTCTCAGGCACTCTGAAATGAATGTCTTTTATTAATATTAATATAGGGATTGGGGAAAGGGGTGAAGGGCAGAGGGATTTTGGGGTGCCCTCTTCTCTATTTCTATTCAGTCCATCACTCGGGTGGGAACCTTTGGGGTTCCACTCCTAAGTGTCTCTCCCCGCCTCTTCTCCTTCTGTTTCTGTTTCTATCCTTTTCTATAATTGCAAGTTTGACCAGAAAGGGTCTCTCAGAAAAGCTGGGTAATGGGAGAAGGAGCCCAAGAGATTGCTCCCAAAATGGAGTCCCAAACTTAGCTGAGTTGATGATTGAAGTCTTGCTGGGTGAGATATGATGGGATGTCTTTGACCAGAAAATCAGGATTTCAATTTTCAAAGAAAGATCCTCAGGAAGCCCTCAGAACTGGATTTGAGCTGGGATATTGTCCTCCTCCCTCTCTCAGTCCTCCTCCAGAAGTTCCTCCTCTCTCCCTTCCTCCCCCAGAGCCTCCTAGAATCTTCCTGGTCTCAACTGTCACTAACTGCCACCAACTGTCAGCCACTCATTCTCTGGCTCCTTCTGTCCCCTCCCCTTGCACAAATTCTATCCTTATACTCTTAACGTGGCACGTGGCTTCATTTTTCTAACGGCTACCAATAAATCTTTTAATACCCTAATATTTTTAAATCTATCCTTTTATATCCATTTTATTTCTTACATTAACGGCAACCAGAAGTTTTTGGACAAAGAACTCTCATTTTTTTCTGATAGTCTAACAAACCACACTTCTTCTGCCATGACTCTTTCCCCTCCCCCCACAGGCAGAATTCTGAGAAAACATCAGATCCTCTTGCTTCTGCCATTTTTGTGTCTTTGTTTTCGTTTTTTCTATTTTTTTTGGGAAAAGGGGAAAGTTACTTTTCTGAGGCTGATGGCTCCAGAAGATTATTCCTGCCTGTGGATCCTTCTCCATGGCTGCCTATCCAGCCTATCCTGGCCTCCCCCAGGCCAGCCAAATCCCCCCCTCTGCTCCCCATGGGGGGGAAGCCATTTCTGATCTTTCTGACCCTCAACTGAGGGCTGCCAGCCCCTCCATGGAAGCTCCACCTGGCCTCTGATCCCAGATCCTAGCTGTTCCCTGTTCTCGATTTTTACATTCCCCATGGATGCTGGCCCCGCCCACCTGACCTCCATCTGAACTCCAGCTATTCCTGCTAAGCTGCTGCTGCTGCTGCCCTTTGAAACTTGGGAAGTATAAACCCTTTCTTTCTCATTGTGCACACTGGCGAATTTCCCTGGTGTGTTTCCTCTTAGACATTAATGACTTTTAATGGAGGAGAGCTTCTATACCCACAAGTCCCTCCATGTGATTTTTTTTCTTTTTTCAAGCCTCATCTAACTGCTTGTCTAGCCACACCCCCTCTCCCCCCCCACCACAAGCCTCTCCACATGGGTTTCCAACCTGTAGCTTTTCTAGCCCCTAAGCCAATTGACTTCCATGTAGGCCCTAGCTTTTACCCTTCAAACAGGAAGTAGAATGGTAAGCATGGGCCGCATTGCCTATTTCAAACCATTCCTTGTGATTATCCTGCCTGAGACTTAGGGGAGAGATTCACCCCCTACCCACACTGGCCATTTGGGCTTGCCCAACCTTTGAACTATACCCATTATGAGGGTCATCTATACTATGCTCAATGCAGAGCTCAGATAAAGGGAACTTGAATGGAACTTTTTAAAGGAGTGGAGGTATATTTTAAATGTCCTCAGACTCCATTGGTTTTTGAAAGTCTCTATAACTTGTATTTTGCTGATTTCTATTTTATGATTTAATTTTTTTTATTTTAAACCCTTAACTTCTGTGTATTGACTTATAGGTGGAATATCGGTAAGGGTAGGCAATGGGGGTCAAGTGACTTGCCCAGGGTCACACAGCTGGGAAGTGTCTGAGGCCGGATTTGAACCTAGGACCTCCCGTCTCTAGGCCTGGCTCTTAATCCACTGAGCTACCCAGCTGCTCCCTTTATGATTTAATTTTGCTATTTTAAGTTCATATATTAATCTGATCAATATCTTTCTGTTACACTGAATCATTTTTTAAGGTAAATTTTTGGCTAATAGATAAATTCTGTTCGTGATTTTATTGTAACTCCTTAATAGTGAACAAGTCTATTCTGATTGGTAAAAAGGTTTTTAACTACACTACTTGTAATTTGTCATTTGCTTTTATTGTATTTGCTACTTTTTGCAAGGTTTAATTTTTTTTAAAGTTTATCTGTATTTAGCTAAATTGATACCTATTTTCCCCCATGATTCTACTGAACAAATTTTTTTTTTAAGTTGTAAAAGCCCATAAATCTTATGTATACTGAATTTGTCATCTCAACTATAGGATCACATATTGCCTTAACATTTTTTATTCTATCTTGACAATTGTATACCAACCTTGAAGACTATGATGCCTTAAGAATTTAAATTTTAATTTTATAAGAGGTCTTAAAAATTGACTTTAAGATTTTAGAGTAACTTCTGAATAGATGATAGGTTTATATATATATATATATATGTGTGTGTGTGTGTGTGTGTGTGTGTGTGTATGTGTGTGTGTGTATGTATATATGTATATATAAAATAATGTTGTCTTAAAAAGGTAGAGAAAACAAATAGAAATTTCCTACCCAGACTCTTTATATATAAAAGAAGGAAGCCAAAAGAACTCCTATATGCTTGATATTTTAACTCTTTATTTTAATTTACTTTCCTATCAGAAGCATCTAGAATTCCTGGTTATATTTTAGACCCAAAAGGTTTTTTATCAGATTTTTTTAGGCTCTACCCCACATTTGAATGGAGGCAGTAATAGATTTTGTTAAAAATATCTCAGCCAAGGTTAAATGATTTGTTATACCTGTTGAATTTGTGACAAGTATACATTTTGTAAACATCACAGCAAGTAGTTATAAGAATAGGTTTGTTTGCTATTGTCTTTAAATGTATTATTGAAATTTTAGTACTTTATTTGAATTGCATTATAAATCTGCTATTTTGTAAAAGCCATTTACACTCACAGTAGTTCATGGCGAAAGTTTAACAGGAAATGGATCTCATTTTTGGGTAAAAAACCTTTCACTAAATCTAAGCTATATATATTTTTTATTTTTAAAACATTCTTTTATTATTTTTTCTCTTCTATGTGCAATGCAGTATTTGAGTTTTTAAGTTTTCTCTTTTTCTCATTTCTTGTACTTAAAGTACATATAATCAATATTAATCCTTTTTGATTTTACAATAAAATAAGTTTAATATAAATATATAACTGCTGTAATATTAATTCATACCCAAATTCATACCCCAAAAAGCTTTAGACTATGGTAACACGCCATAAATTGGTAAATATTATGGGACTGTGATTAATGATTCTGTCTGATTCCAGGAGAAGGCAAAAAAAGAGCCACAAGGTCAAGGAGACTACCTAGTCCAATGGGATTGATGAGAAACTGCACAGTGCCTAGCAATACAAGGTTAAAACAGACCATACCAATCCAGGTAGGATTGACAGAACTTTCTCATGCCAATACTAAAGGACTTGAACTTAGCAATTGGGGTTCGGGGTTGCAGCTTTTCTGATGTATCTAAGAGGCCAGACTTCCCTGAGTTTCATCCTAGTCAAGTACCAAAGATTGGGTATCATTATGGCTCACCCTATCCCTAAGAGTCAAGGCAAATCAGACCAGGGAAAGATACTTCCCTTTTTACACAAAAAAAATTTGGTCCTTTTCTTTCTCTTGTAAGTTTGGCAACTTTCTGTAGTCAAGGCTACTGAATGGGTTATTGCATAATTGCTAAAATCACTTTAATTGGGCCTTGATTCTAGGACCTGTTAAAAGTTTATTATTTTTTTCCTTACATTTTTGCACATAAGACTTTGACATTTTACGCATCATTTACAAGTTATTTTTCTCTTTTATTTGGATTTTTTTATCTCTCTTTTTTTTTGCCAAGCAACTCATACAACCCCATAACTCAGCCATGTATCCTTAGCTGATCTGGGTGTAATCCTCTTCAGGAGGAATGTGTTATTAATTCTTCTCAGGGGGGTATGTATGTTTTATAATCAGAATGTATGTATTATAATCTATAGTATAAAGTTTAAATTTTTTGAGAGTAATTTCAGGATAAGAAATTTGCCATCTCCCCAGAATCCAGACAACGAACCTGTTTGGAGAAGGCACCATGAAAATGTCTGAAGAACCTACAATGCATCAAAAAGATTCAAAATGAAATTTGGGGTGGAGTTGATTGAGCTATCGGGAGTTGAATGCATTTGTTTTGAATGCACACTCTTATACCAAAGGGGACTGCTCCCTAATTGGCTTTTTGTCAATGCGCCTAGCAATCATAGGATCATTGTTTTTGTCCTCTTTTCTTTTTATTCCCAAATTTCTGTAATTTAAAAGTTAGTTATGTTTACAAGAGCTTTCAGGGAGACCAGTCTCCCTCTGCTCTTCAGCGGGGAATGTGGTATTGGAAATTTGGGAGTCCTTGAACTAATTTTGAGGTCTCTGATCTAAACTTCCTGTGGAAGTTTAGGGGTCTTTCAAACACATTTTCTATGATTCCTGGCTTGCATAATCACATAGATAGAAGGATAAATAGTGAGTTACTGGATTGGTACTCTCTCCTTGGTGATTTGGAGCGGAGCCAGGATGGGGAAAGGAGGTAATAGGGCACATCTTTTAAACTGACCCTTAATATGGCACATGGCTTCATTTTTCTAATGGCTACCAATAAATCTTTTAATACCCTAATATTTTTAAATCTATCCTTTTATATCCATTTTATTTCTTACAATATAGAGAGGCAAAATGAAGTAGTGAATAGAGAGCCATTCTTGGACTCAGAAAAGAAGATTTCAAGTCCTGTCTGTGAAATCATGGGAAAGTTACTTAATCTCTAAGTCTGAACTTAGCTCTATACCAAAATGCTATAGCTGGATGGAATAATAGAATCTTTTTTTTTTTCTCCTGAAAGTAAAATAAGTTTAACCTTCTATTCAGGAGTATTCAGAGCAAAGATTCTTGTTCTATTATCTTTTTTCTGCCCAGATGCCTTATTTTTAAGTTTGTTACTTTCCTAAGGGATTCTAAGTATTTTTCAGAAAATCTGAAATGTGTTCTCTTTATTCCTTCCTCTATCTTATTATATGAACACAAGTTGAGAACTGGCAAGAACCTTAAAAACCATACATTCTTCTCATTTTACTAAGAGGAGAACAAAGTCCAGCAATTATGTGACTAGATCAAGGTAAGTGACCAAACTGGGATTCCCACCTGTTGAAATTCTTCCCTTCTTTCTTTCTCCTTTTTTTTTAACCCTTACTTTTTGCCTTAGAATTAATACTAAGTATTGGTTTGAAGGAAGGAGAGTGGTAATGGCTAAATATTGGGGGTTAAATGACTTGCCCAGGTCACATAACTAGAAAGTATCTGAAGCCATATTTGAATCCTGGGCCTCTCATCTCTAGGTCTGGCACTCTATTTACTAAGTCACCTACCTGTCCTCACTTCTCTTATTTCTAGGCCTACTTCAAATACTTTGTTGAATATTAACTAGAATGAATTCAGATTTATCATAGCACTTTTTTATGTCTCTATGTACTTTTATTCTAATCAATATTATACTTAATTTTTTATTTAACACATGTTACCTTCTGGCTTGAAAACTACTTGAGGGACAGTCACTTCAGCCCTAACACAGTACCTTGTAGTTGGTGGATGTTTAATAAATGCATATTGAACTTATTTTTAGCATCTAAGACCCACCTTCATGTGTAAGTCCTCAAAATGTTGCCCCAGATTTAAGGCATGTTTGGTTCATCATCCTCTCAAAATTATAATTCACTAACCTCCACTGATACACACACACACACACACACACACACACACACAAACACACACTAATAAACAAACAAAAACAAAATGAACCAACTAGAGGACTTATTAGTTCAAAGTTAAAGATATTTAATTGAACAGGAGAGTAATATAAGTAACAAAAGGAATTTCCCTCTCCATTCTACTCCTATCCTCCAAGAATAGTCTCCAGAACTTTAGTCTGAAATTTGGTATCAATATTATCATATCCAAATATAAAGGCAGTGTGAGCAAGGATTGGATGCAGAGACAGAAGACCTAGATTCCACTCTACATCTGTTGCTTCCTCTGTTATGGTGTGTGACTGTAGAAATTCTTTTAATCTTTTTGGCCCTCAATTTATTTCCTCTATATAATGAGGGAATTGGATCATATAGCTTCTCAAATCCCTTTCACGTCTGAATCTATGATCTTATGAAGAGTTCTAAGGATAAATATCATTAAATCCCTATTAAACACCACTATGTATATCTACCAGGTCATCTATGATGAGCTGTATACTGAGTCTTGGATAAAAACAACTTTTTGAATTAATTTCTCATCAAAGCTTCCCATCATAGAACATTCAACAGAATGTCTAGTTCTGAAATGGTTAATAGAGTGAGAAGAAAAGTCAAAAGGAAATGTAAGAAAAACAAGCTATGAAGCCTGACCTTTTCTTAGATATTATAAGAAATTCCAGCTATTTCTTGTGGCCTTGAACTTTAAACTGGTAATGTGAATTCCAATGAAAGTTTGTCATATATTTGAAAGTATGTATTTGAAGAGAGAGGAAATGGGGTCAGAGTAAGGTCTTTTATTTATTTTTTCCTAAAATTGCCCAGTACTTTTTCAAGTCAATTTTTCTATCATACCTTGACCTCTGACCATATTTAAAATACATATAAATGTTTTATTGATGCTTTAAAAATACTAATGTCACATTACCCTTTTCTCCATGAACTCATAGAACCCTCAACTGCCTAGCATCATGGCTATCCAGAGACACTAGGTTGAGGCCATTGGGCCTGGTGACCTTCATTAATCTCTGCTCTTTACCCTCTCTCACCTTTGCCTTGGGATTATTGCTCTGGACTTGCCTATCTCTTCAAGAGGTGAAGTAGGCTTCCAGCATATCATTTCAATTCTTGCCCTCAGAATCTTGAGAACAGTTTTATTTTTGCTTCTAATCTAGGGAGTCTTCCAAGAAGGGACATGGTGAGGGGGAAGCAGTTAGAGGGTACCAAGAGTACAAACAGGAATCAGATATGGAACAGGCAATTTTATTCCCACATCAGAAAAGACAACACTAAGCAATAAATAATCAAAGAATGTCACAGCATTATTAGGACATTTGCAATGGGACTGCTCATTAACTATTTTTCATTTACATTATAAAGAGGCTATTCTCCATGAATTCTTTTTTCTCCCCTCTTTTTCATCTCATCTCATTCATATTCCTTTTGCCACTTTCTTCTCAAGCACCCCTGTCTTACATGAATTGGTAGCTTTACTCTTTATCAAGGCTACCTCTACCTGCACAAGTGATCTCATTCTATTCTGTCTTCTCCCAACAGATGTCTCCTCAATTATCCTCACTCAGTTACTTATTTTCAGTCTTTTTCATTCCACTGACTCCTTTCTTACTTCCTATAGAAATTCCGATGTCCCCCAATTTTAAAAAAAATCTCAGTTGATTTTCTCATCTCTGCTATCTACCTATGTTTATTCTTCCTTTTGTAGATAAACTTTAAATGGCCATCTACAATAGGTGCCTCTATTCTCTCCTCTTCCTGTCTTCTTAACTCCTTACTATATGACCTCTTATCTCATCATTCCACTGAACCTATTTTCTCCAAAGTTAACAGTGATTTCTTACTTGCCAAATGCATCCACCTTTTCTCAGGCCTCATTCTCCTTGACCTCTCTGTGGCTTTTGACACTGTTGATCATCTTGTCCTTAGTGCTTTCTTCTCTCTAGGTTTTTGGAGTATCACTGCTTCTCCTCCTACCTATCAGACCACTTCTTTTCCTTGTTCGTTGGATCTCCTTCATTCCTAGTCCATATCCCTGATTACATTATCTTCCTTTACCTTGATGAATCAATTCAACTCTATGCTATCCTCTTCTCTTGAGTCCTTTAGACCTTTACCTTATTGAAGATTTTGTCCTTCCAAACCCTAGTCTTGGATTAATCCCATCATCTGCTGCCTTCAGATTTCTCACATGCTATTGATTGAAACTGGAGAAAATCATGAAACCATGCTGATTTTGGGTACTCTACAAATTTTTGTTACATAACCTCAACTGGACCTTCACTGTGGCAAGTCAATACTTTTATACTTCCCTAATTGATTTGCTATCTTACCATAGGGACTTTTTAAACATTTTCATCCTTCTTTAACTTTGCCTTATATTTCATTGATTTAAAAAAATTTTTTTAAACCCTTAACTTCTGCGTATTGGCTCATAGGTGGAAGAGTGGTAAGGGTGGGCAGTGGGGGTCAAGTGACTTGCCTAGGGTCACACAGCTGGGAAGTGTCTGAGGCCGGATTTGAACCTAGGACCTCCTGTCTCTAGGCCTGACTCTCAATCCACTGAGCTACCCAGCTGCCCCCCTTATATTTCATTGAAAAAAATGGAGGCCCTTTGCCATAAGTCCCCTCTTTTCACCTGTTCCTCGTCTCATACACTCAGATGCCTTTTGCCACTATCATTTCCAACTTCATCTCACATGAATAAGTGGCTCTTCTTCATACCAAGGAAAACCTTTCTATGTGCCTAAGTGGTCTCATTCCTTTCATTTTCTCCAACAATTTGCCCCCTCTCCCATCCCTGCTTTCTCACTAATTTTCAATTATTACCTGTATTCAGGCAGCTTCTTTACAGCTTGCAAATATGCACATGGCAAAATCTTAGTACTACTTTAAGCTTTGAAAAAGAGCCTTAAAATTATACCAAGCCTTTTTAAGACATGCTATAGTTCACTGAAAAAAAATTGAGGGCATTGAGAGTTCTTTTTTCTCTCCTATTCCTTCACTCAGATACCTTCTGCTATTGTCTCCTTCTTCACTCTGGTTTTCTACATCAGATTGCCTTCTCTTTCATACTAATCTTCAATTGCTACCTGTCTCCTGGATGTTTCTTTACAGCCTAAAAAATGCTTATATCTCTTCTCTCCTATTTATTGTTTTATACCATTCCAGTGCCTTCTGCCACTGTGTCCTCCTTTACTCTCATTCCATTTGAAGAGATGCCTTTTCTTGCCAAAGCCAACATGTGCAAGTGATTCTATTCCACCCCATTTTCTCCATCAGATCACCTTCTCTATCGTATCTAATTTCTTACTAATCTTCAATTGCTACTTGTCCTGTAGGATGTTTTCTTACTGCCTATAAATATGCTTATGTCCTTTCTACCCACCAATAAACCCCTCATTTCACACCCCATCCCACCTAGCTATCATCCAATATCACTCTTCTCTTTTGTGGCTAAACTCCTTGAAAAATCTTTCTACAAAGGTACCTTAACTTCCCTTCTTCTTACTCTTTTCTTAACTCTCCATGGTCTGTCCTTCAACTTCATCATTCAACCAGAACTGCTCTTTCCAAAGTTAACAATGATCCTTTAAGGGCCAGATTGAATTGTAGTGTGGGAGAGAGTGTGGTGGGTGCTGTTCTCTTTCTGTTCATGTAGATGATGTATGTCCATATGAATCTGTATAGAAGTGTTTTAAAGGGAGGCAAAAATAGACATATCTAGTTGAGAGGGGAATTCCTCCACCCTTCTCCAAGGGAGACTTTGCTTCCTTCCAGGAGGAGAAGTAAGAATTTGGGTTCAGAGATGGGCTACTTTTTTCCCCTCTAAGAAAGAGGGTGCAGGGCTAGAATTATATCTATCTTTATCCTTATATATTATTAATCTAGGAGATACACTTTTTAGATTCAATCCCAAATCCTTATTATTATTCCTTAATGGGGAAAGAGTGTACTAAGCAATTTGTACTGTACCTTTTCCACTATCTGACAGTTCCATAAATAGCAAATATCTACAAAATCAATAACCAAGTCCTCCTCTTAGTTCTTACAAATCAGATAAATGAAGTTCTATTGAAGTTTGCAGTTGATCTATAAATAGGATGGGGAAAAAGCAAGTTTGGCTAGCTTTCTTCTTATAATGATGTCTTCTTTAACATAGTAGATACTTACCAAATGTTTTTCAAATTCTTACTATTGTATCTTACTATCTTACTTTCCTATTTATTATCATACTATCCAGGATTTTGTCTTTATCACTGGAGCAGTTTGAACTTCTAATAGATAAAGGAAACACTCCATATTAAAGATGAAAAAGTTAGAAATACAGGCATACAGTGTATTTTGGTAGGTTCAAGTTCAAATATATAAAGTGATTTCAGCATGTAGCAAACCACTAATTGCCCATTGTTTATCTGTTTGGCCTGCTAACTGTACTGGAGGCACTGAGAATGGTGGGCATTCTTCAATTAGGAAATAATACTTAATTTTAACCAAACAGAAATTGGTGCTGTCAAACATTCACTTTCTGAACAGCTCTTGAGATGATGTTAAGAAGAATTGCAAAAATACCCTGTATCAAAGTTGTTCTTGCTTAATTGTTTCTAAACATTGCTTGGGATTTGAACCATGTAATACAAAAGAATTTGCTGTATTGAATGGTCATTATTTTGAGCATGAATAGGGATTTTCAGTGGAAAAAAGGGGGCAAAGAGCATTTTGGTTTCAATTGCAGATTGTTAAGGCATCAGAACTTCAGACAGTATCAGAAAAAGCACACATTCTTTTTTCATTTGTTTGATTCTACTTTGTAAAAATGTACAGCATAATGTTTAGGGTTTGAGGGTATGATTTCATTCTTTGCTTCACATATTTATTAATTTATTTCTACTAATGTTTTGCTTATAATTTAATTTAAATATTTAAAAACATAGCTTTAGGGTTTAAATATATATTTGTGTATGAATATATATATGTACATATATATATATATATTACTGTTTCTGGCTGTTTACATAAAACACCATTAGAGTATGTTGGTATCAAGAATTTGAACACTTGGGCTGCTGTAAATCAAGGTTCTCTTATTCTTTATTAAGTGAACTTCTGTGGGCCTAGACAGATTGCCTTTCTTGCAAACAATATAAGAAGGAATGCTGGACTTCCCTCATATTCATGTCTGTCTTGTAATGTTTGTTTTTCATTATGTTGTTTACTAAACCTAAATCCTCACAAGTACAAGCCAAATCTTTGTTTCTGGCACTCAGTCTAGTGGCCCTTTCAAGCATTAATAATCTCTACAAGTCTACTAGAAATTAGAAAACAAAGCCTCTCTTCTCCCCTTTTGGACCCACTCACCCCTCCTCCACCATTATTTGTCCTTTTAAAGGATTTTGGTGAAGGCAACAGTGTGTGGTAGACAGAGCACTGCACCTAAAGTAGGGAAGACAAGTTCAAATGCTGCCTCTGACATTCACTAGCTGGGTCACTGGGCAAGGCATTTTCTCTGGGCCTCAGTTGATTCATCCTAAAAAGAAGGTGATAATCTATAGTACTTACCTCACAGGATTCTTGTGAGGTTAAAATGAGATAATGTATGTAAAATGCTTTGCAAACTTTGAAAGTACCAAATACATGTCAGTTATTTTTTTACTATTTGCTGTATTGTTTTCCAAACTTAAATAACTTTTGTTAATTTATCTGGCACAGTGAGTGGATAGGCTGCCAGGTCTGGAGTCAGGAAGACCCAAGTTCAAATGTGACCTCACTTACTAGCTATGTCACCCTGGCCAAGACACTTAACCCTATTTGCCTCAGTTTCCTCATCTGTACTGGAGCTGGAGAAGAAAATGACAAAACACTCCAGTATCTTTGCCAAGAAAAGCCCAAATGGGGAAATAAAAAGTTGGACATGAATTCACAATAACAACAAATCTATCAGTGTATCTCCTTTAGCACATTTTTGCATCTATTCGTTGTCCCTTTTTGATCAGTGTACTTTATTTTCTCTAATAGAAGAATTAATACAGGAGTTAATTTTCATTTGCTTTTAGAATAAAAGTTTCCCTTGGAAAAGGGTGGGGGAATTCCTCCCTCAACTAGATATATCTATTCTTACCTCCCTTTAATATTTTAACAAATATTTAAACAGCCAGAATTTCTTAAAATTTATACATCTTTTATATACTTTCCTCAATCACTTGATTGAGAAGTTGATCTTATTTTAAATAAGGTTAAACAATTGATTTATCAGAATTATCAACTAATATTCTATTATAAATGGAATATAAATTATGTATAAAATAAAGAATTAGAATATTTTAGATATGTGTATATGTATATACATACACATACATATGTGTGTCTGTGTGTGTATATATATTTATATGCATATAAATATATATATATAGGAGAATACAAATTTTCCTGTCACTTGCAAAACTATAACTAAAACAGAAGTTGGTTCAATTATAAATACATATGTAGCAAACACATTTTGCTAGAGTCCATTAAGAATTATATGCATACTAAACTTATATGAGGCAAACATGGTCCTGATACACAAATCAGGAAAAGATAAATCAGAGAAAGAAGATACAGACAAAATTGACTTGTGAATATTGATGATACCAAATAAAATATCAGCAAAAAGACTAACAATATATTAAAATTATTCACTATACCAAGGTTAGATTTCTATGATAAATATAAGAATTGTTCAACCTTAGAAAATAATAAATTATATTAATAATAAAAGTTACATGTTTATATAAAGAGATATAGAAAAAAACCTTTGACAAAATTTAGCATTCACTTATGTTAGCAAACTAAAATATGTTGGAATAAAAAAACTTTTATATTATCAGAAGTATCTATTTAAAAACAAAAGCTAGCATTATTTGCCATGGGAAAACACTAGAAATTTTCCTAGGGAGATCAGGAGTAAAGAAAGGATGCTCATTGTCTACTCTGTTATTTAGTATAGTACTAGAAATACTAGTCATAGCAATAAGATAATTAAAATTGAGAATTAGCAAAGGCTAAAAGAAGCCAAATTATCTTTGTTTGCAGATTCTATGTCTTAGAAAATTTTGGAGGATAAATGAAAAAAATTAATATAATTAGTAATGTCAGTTGTGGGAAAGGAACTCCTCCCCCCAATTATGTTGCTTTGTTTTGATGTAATCAATCAGTGACCTGGATAGACAGGCCTTCAGAAAAAGGAAGTTGAAACCAATAAGACAGAAAACTGATCCCATAGGCACTGCTCCCATTGGTGGTGCCAGGCAAATTAAGGAACTATGATTTGTTCCTGAGATGTGATGTGGGAGAGCTAATGGATGGAGAAAACTGCTTATAAGGTAAGACGAAGTCTCTCTCTGGGTCACTCTCCTGCTCTTCTGGCTGGAGATTGGAACCTGAAGGAGCACATGTTGGTGGTGAGCTTCATTCCATCAAAACAGCACGTAGGGTGGTAGACTAGGCAGCTCTCTACCTCTTTCCTACATCTCCCTCTCTTTACTATCGCTACTTTGATTAAATTAAATTGTTAAAGCTACTAATAGCCTCATAATTTAATTTTAGTTATTACATAATAAACTGGGGGGGGATATAAAGCAAATACACAAAACCATCATTATTAAATATCTGGGAATTACTATACATAGAACTTATGTAAATATAACCGTAAAACAGTATTTAGTACAATGGACAATATTAGCATTTACTACCAGACTTAGAAGAACAAATCTCTCATTATTCTTGATGAACAATCTATTTTTTTACCTCTTTTCAGGGAATGTACTTTGTAAAAGATTTCTTGGATAGCTTTATAGGACATTTCTCTGGGTCAAGATTAAATGTCAATAATTTTTAAAACTACATAAAAGATATTTTAAAAATTAAAGAGCATACCAGTACTATTAAAAAAAAAAACACTTTGCAAACAATTGCCCTCACCTCTCAACTATTAAAACTATGTAAAAGGAATAAGATCACATATAGGTATTAAAAGTGGATTGTACAAAAATCATTTGGATTAGACTTGGAATGCTATATAAGATTTTTGATACATTTTTCTTCCTATTTATAATTTGGTTAAATTAAAATGAATTTTAATTTCAAGCATAAGCCATTGAAAGAAAGGGGAAGTAATCCAGAAATTTTCTCAGTATTGGGGGAAAATATCCAGGTACTAATCCACAATGAAATTTAACTCAAATATAGAGAGAAATAACAGAATTTTGAAATTTTGGTGAATTTTTTCTTTCCTTAAAACACAAGAAATAAAACTTGAAAATTGAACTAAAAAAGCAAATTGTAAATAAAGCTCTTTGGGTATTTTTTAAAAATCTTATTTTTATGTTTCAGTAGTGTTTTAAACAAATTATTGCTATGTCCTAATAACTATTTCATTTCCAATAGAACTTTTCTAGTAACAAAGAAGTATATAGTCTGTTAAGTAGATCAAGGTATGCTGAATCATCAGGCATCTTAATTTTTTTAGGTTACTGAATTGATTAGAGTTCTTATGTTTTTTAATATTATTTCCCTTAACATTGTTGTATTTATTGTGCAAGTTGTTTTCTCGGGTCTGCTAACTTTCTATGTCTTCAGTTCATAAATCTTTTTAAATTTCTCTGAATTCTTGATTTCTTATGGCAGAATAATTTTACATTCCATTAATTAATAAATTGCAATTTGTTCCATCATTCTCCAATTCATGGGAATCCATTTTATTTCCAGGTTTTTGCTACCATAAAAAATACAACCGTGTGTATGTATGTGTATGTGTGTGTGAGTGTGGTGGGACATATGTGTACTTTCTTTGGGTATATGTTCTGGTATTCTTATCTGTATATTAAGGGGGATTCTTATAAGTTGGAAAAGCTTCAGGTTTCTCAAAGGATTCCTTCAAGAATGTAAACTAGCTTATCAGTATACAATGTATGCCTTCTTTCTTTTCTCCTGTTTTTTTTTTTTTTTTAAACATTTGAAAAGTAATGCTAGTTCTTTTGTCTAGGGCTTATCTGTTTCTGAAAAAAGCAATTGCTGGATTAAATGTCCCTCTACAGTTTACTTGTCTGAGGCATAGGTATATATACTCAGAATTCTAAGTAAAATATTCTGGTTCAGAGTTCTGAGACATCTATTACTCATTTTGAATGTGACGAGTTGTAGTATACTAGAGCAAAAGGAGAACACAGTATGCTCTACTTATGTGTATGTAATTGAAGACTTATAGAACTTTTAGGTTAATATTTAGGGAAGTATGGATTCCAGAACTGAACAATGATTATAGGACAAATATATTTTATTTGACAGAAAATAAGAATTTGGTTACTAACCAGTAGCCTAAATGGGGTCATTTTCAGAAGGGATCTCAAAGTGAACTAAAAAAAAATAAGAGAGGAAAAAGGACATATTTCAGAATGGTATTAATAACTCTGTCCCTTTACTTTTATTTGTTGATAAGTGGGACAAGACCAGCTGATCAGAAAAACAGTTTGGAAGCAGATATCAGAGAAGTCATCTAGCAGATCAACTACTTTGGCTTTGACTTCAGGCTTAGTAAGGTTCTGATTGGCTCAGCTTTGCCGTAGAAGCATATTTCCAACGCGGAAGCTACATTCATGGAACAACTTTTATAAATAAATTCCTAAGAAAGAAAGAATATACTGAAGTTTACAGGTCCAGACTTGTGAGTTATTCTGAGTATATTTCTTTAGCCTTATTGCTAACTAAATGCATATGTTTAAGGTCTAAATGTCTCATAATTGTCAAAGGCTGGTTGCATTTAAATGGAAGCACATTGGTGGGTGCTCTAGCTAAAATGGTGAGTAGAAAAGAGCGTATTCCTCTTATAACAGTTATCCTTAGGGACTTGAGACAGTTTAAGCATAACCTTATGGTGACAGTCTTTATCTGAGGAGTTAGACAATCTAGTGTGAGAATGAATAAAACAGTCTAGAGAATCAGTAGATGTCCACATTTCCATGTGAGGGGTATGGGACACTGCAGCAGGAGTGGCATTGTTAAATATGATATTTACACAAAGGGCTGCAAATCTTAATGCTAAATAATTAATTTTACTTCTAAAGGACTCTTTGATGTAATACTGAACATTAATCCAAAACCAAAGAGAGGCATCTGAATCTTTTGAAAGCTGTACACACACACACACACACACACACACACACACACACACACACACACACACACACACACCTCTCTTATATTTGAGAGTTCCAAAAGATGGGGACTGCATTGAATTTGCATGTATAATGTGTTCTAATGCCCACTTTGAAAGATTCCTTCTCAGGGCCAGCCTTAATGCCCAGCTTCCTTACCCTCGTCTCCTTTTCTTACAGATATTCCACTCCAGCAATATTACTTGCCCATCTAATCTCTAGGGATCATCTGTATGCAGTAAGCCATCCTAGGATCATCTTGGCTTCTTGACCATATTTTCCTTTAGCCACCATGTTGACTTAAATCCAATGCATCAAGTATTTATTAAGCACTTTGGGCAATTGAATACTGGGCGCACTAAGACAACAGTGAAATAGCCCCTGTCCTTATGGGTCATTCTATTCAGGAACCATGACTCAGTTTCAATTCTTTGGCTTTCCTGCTTGTAAGTATAACTGTATTTTCTACTTCCTGAGTTCCATGATTAACAACTTACCAGTTTTATCATACCTTATAGTTAATTTCTCCCCCACCCTTCCTGAGGAATCTAAACATAGGCTACCTTCTATGGCTATTACACATTTCAGAAATATGTAGGGTTATCCTGTTGTTGTGTTTCCACTTGGAAATAATTCCTGGTGGATTGTTATTGGGACCAACAGCTTTGTAAGATGGTAAGTGAGATAGTTCATCTGATAGTTCATCTGGGTTGCTTATTTTCTGATTTTGGAGTCATTTGGGTAGGAGGTAGAAGGTGGCACTAGGACTGAGGACTGAGCTCCCTAGCTCCTAGAGATTTAAATTCTCTCTACCTATACAGATCATCTAGCAGCTCTTTTGTAACTTGTAGTCTTAAAAAGTTGCCTGGGGTAATTAGTCGTTATTTAAGTGACTTGCTTGTGACCATACTGCTCGTATGTGCATTATCATGATTTAAACCACAATCAGTGGATAGAGTGCCAGGCCTGGAGTTGGGAGGACCTGGGTTCAAATGTAGCCTCAGACACTTTTCTGACTTGGGAGTGATACTTGTATCAATTCTAAGACAGAAGGTAAGGGTTAAAAAAAACAACAGTGGGTTAATGGGGAAAAAAGTAATTTGTTACTATGTTTCATAAGTTGAACAAATTCAGAAAATTCATTTGCCATGTCATGTTGATTTGGCGTTATTTAACCTCTTCCTACAGGGAAATAAATCCATGATGACCAGGTTATAGGATGTCATGACTTCTGGCTCTGTTCCCCAAAAGCAGCCCAAACTACAGAAACCATAGATCACAGCCGCTTTGTAGTAGTCATTGTTCTGTACCTTTATGCCCACTGGTGTCTAATGTTTTAGCCTCCTTACTTGCTTTCATATATATTTTTTACTTCATTCATTTGTTCATTTCTTGTTTATTCATTTGTTCTTTCATTCATTCATTTACTCCCTCGCAAAATATACTTAATTTGTACATAATGCCAAACAAGGCACAATGGGGTATAAAACACATGGAAGAAAGGGTCTCTGCCTTTGAGTTGAAAATCCACAAGATATGAAATGACTAGCAAAAGATTACAAATTAATAAAGGTTTTAAAAATGCTTTATCAATATATTATTTTTATACCACAATTACTTTTCTATACTGCCAATATTACAAAACCTTCCCTTATTGAAAAACCAAACAATCCACCACCAACAGGTAAGCAAAATGGTCCAAATGCAATAACCTCAGGTATAAGTTTATGTTAGATTTCATACCTGTAGTCCACCACCGCCTGTGGAGCAGCAGGACGAATATATAGCGAGACCTCCAGAACCAATGTTGATCACTTAAGACAAATATATATTTGGACAAATTATGTGTATAAGAGGTCAAGGTATAAAGCACATAGAAGGAGATAACTTCTCACAATGCCTTCACTTGAATGCATTTGAAAGATTCAAAGATTGATAGAGAATTTAAAACATAAGCTTGGGATGCTAATTCATTTGCATTTCATTTTAGTTAATTGTAACTTTATGAATTGTGATCTCTTAATTAAGTGAATTGTCAATAAATCTAAATATCTGAAAAGTCTGATGGCTTCTTCATTCTGTAAGAATGGGTACCATTGTTGCTTGACCTAAAAAGGATTATTTGACATTTACTTTGCTTGTATTTCTCTCCCTCTTTGGCCTTCTTTGAAACTGGGGTCCACAACAGACAAAGAAGGCAAAAGCGGGACTGCAAAGCTTTTCTCTCACACTGGAAAGAAAACAACTTTAGAACTAGCAAATAATAGAGAAACTTATAGCTTTGGGGTAAAGTAATCATGAATAATAAGACTGAATCACTTTTCTTATAGCTATACTATTCCTATTCTAATCTAGGGGTATGTAGGTGAAGGCAAAGTATGAAACCACTCAGTTGGAGTCTTAGGGGAATTTTATATACACATACACATATTTGTAAAATTTTCTATTTGTAAAATGAATTATTTCTGAAATATAAATTCTTAAGTTCTTTCTGAATTCTAATAGTTTTGTGGGCAACAATGAATTGTGTTAGCTCTAGGGAGTACATTTGTTTCAGTAGTTGTTTATTCAGGTCAACCTCTTTTGGATTTGATGTAGTGGAAAAGATAAAACAATAATGGGCTTGGAGTAAAAGGATTCAGTTTAAATGCTGGTTCTGTGGCTTACTACCTGTGTGACCTCAGATAAGTCACAATTTCTCTGGTTCTCATTTTTCTCCTCTGTAAAATAAAGGAGTTGCACTAGATCAGTGATTCCCAAAGTGGGCGCCACTGCCCCCTGGAGGTGCTGCAGCGATGCGGGGAGAGGGTGATGATCACAGGTGCATTTATCTTTCTGATTAATTGCTATTAAAATTTAAAAAAATTAATTTCCAGGGCACTAAGTAATATTTTTTTCTGGAAAGGGGGCGGTAGGCCAAAAAAGTTTGGGAACCACTGCACTAGATGATCTTTTAGGTCCCTTCCAGCTCTAAGTCAATTATTCCGAATATTTTTCCGAGTTTCACCATGTACAAGAATGTATACTTATGAAGAAAATTAAAGATCAGTAGAACAGCAATGAAGCAGCATGATATAGTGGTTGGGGAGTCAACCTAAGAGCCAGGAAAACCTGGTTTTGAGTCCCTCCTTTGATGAATATTACTTGTATGACTCTGGGCAAGTAACTTCATGGAACTGCTCTGGGAATTCTCTAGAAATATAAATTACAGAGAAGGTACTGACTTGCATTGGCAGAGGAAGTTTCCTCCCTGGAAGTTCTCAGTCATAATAAAATCACAGAGTTTCAGTCTCTTCCTATAAGTCAATAATTAAGGGATCATAGAATTTAAGGTTGGTACAGATCTTAGAAAATATCTCATCAATGCCCTCAGTTTACAGATGAGGAAATTTAAACTCAATATCTTACAAATTATTAGTTTTAGTCAAGATTCAAATCTAGGTCCTCCGATGCTAAATCTCATGCTTTCCCCACTGTGTTCACAAGACAGCATATATGGAAGGCTCAGCAAATCACCACACTTTGAACATTATGAAGGTTTAATAAATGCTTGTTGATATGAATTTTTATTGAATATTTAAGGGCCAATGAGTAGAAAATACATGGATGCTTAGAGTTTCTGAAGAGAGAGAAACCTGGATTAGAGCAGTCAGACTTGAATTCTAAGTCTAGGCAGGATTTTAATAGACAGAGAAGAAGAATAGGCAGATGTTCCTGATGGGAGAAATACATGGAAATTCACTTCAACTTTTATTAAGCATTTACTACATGCCAGGACAGTGGAGGCACAAAGAGAAAAATGGAAGAATTCCTCCCCTCAAGGAGCTTATATTCTAATAATTGTAAAGCTCTTAGCACAGTGCCTACTGCATAGTAAGGCTAAATCAGTGTTAACTATTATTATTATGATTAGCAGGGGAAAGCAACGCACACACATAATTGTGTACATACACCATTATAATGAAGGTGAAAATGGGACTTGTTTGAAAAGAACAATGGATACACAGATACCTCACCATCCAACATAAATTTCATAAAAGAAATGTTACAGAAGATGAAAGCAAAGCTAAGAATCATAGCTGAGAGTATGTCATAGTCCTGGAAAAGTTGTGTCAGTAATGATATAGCTTTGACTGAGCCAAGACTGGTGATCTCAAGAAAACAGAAAGGGTTCTTTCTTTAGCTTCATTAAGAGAAAAAGGCAAAATGAAGAGATAGTACTTTTGCTAGGAGTGGACAAGAGAGCATTATCTGAAAAAAGAGAGAAAGCAGAACTATTAAATTGCTTATTTTGCTTCTTATTTCTCTGCTCTATTGCAGAGAGCACAACTCCAATGGGCTGTCTCATTTCCCAAAAAATTATTTTATGGAGAACTTGAACAAGGCAAGTGTTCACAGGGAGGACAGAAGAAACAGTATAAGGACATTCTCAAGGTGTCTCTGAAGAACTGTAGTATCAGTTGTGAGACATGGAAGACACTAGCACAGGACTGCTCAGCATGGCATGCTTGCATCAAAGAAGCTATGAGCAATGACATGCCTGCATCGTGTGATAACACACAGACACAAATGTGCCACTTGACAACAAAAAGACATACAACATGCAATACCACACATCATGTGTCAGCATACAACAACCCAAGTAATGCCACAACACGACTTTCCCATGGGACAACCAGCAACACCTGTGCCACGTGATGATATGTAAACAAATAATGTGTCATATGCCAGCATGCATGTGTCACGTGATGACACAGGATCATGTCCTACAACAACATAGGTGCCATGTAAACATGATCCTGCATCATACACCAACACACCGGTCAGGTGTCAGCATCTCTGTGACAGTAATGCCACACTTGCTGTTATGTGACAACAGGTGTCATGAGATAGCATGTGTGCCATACAATGTCACACAACACCCCAGTATCACATGACAACACACCACACCTGTGAATGGGGTGGAACCTACCAGCATGCCTGCATCAGGTGATAACATGCATGTACCACACAATGACACAACACTATCCTAGAATATGTGGCGCCATGTCTGTGTCATGTGATTACATGAAATGACATGTTGTGATGAGGCATATCAATACACTTGTTTCATGTGGTGACACACCTATGTAGTGACATCATGTGCCTGCATTATGTGAGTACACAATGACAAGTATGTGAATTTAATATAAAATGTAACTCCTTATTCTGTTCCAAAACCCTTTACCTGGCATGCCTGTTAAATCAGGACACCAGCGAGTCATGTGACTAAAGTGACGCGTGGGTACCATCCTGACTTCCAGAAGGTGCTGGCAGAAGCTCTGTTGTGTGTGTGTGTGGGGGTGGGGTGGGGGGGTGACCAGTTTGAAGCACTTAAGCTTGGCCAATCAGAGATGCAGGAGGAGTGACGTCATTCCCTTTATGAGAAAAAGGGAGGACAACTAGCTCCGCCCATTATCACTCAGGACCTCTTTTTGGCTGGACACGGACTTGCTCCGTTAGTCGGCTATGACATGGTTAGACCTATTCTTTAGAAAAATCACCTCGGCAGTTAATTAGAGAGTGGCTAAGAAGAGACAGGAGTATGTATTTTCCCTTGGAGGCAATGGGGAACGACTGAAGCTTTTTGAATAAGCAAAGGACATGGTCAGACCTGTGCTTTCAAAGTGTCAATTTAGCAGCTGTGTGGAGAATGGGTTGGAGAGAGGAGAAACTTCCAGCTCGGGGACCAATTAGGAGTTAACAGCAATAGTTTAGGAGAGAGGTGATGAGGGTCTTTTTGTTAAAATGGTGGCCAATTAAGTGGAGAAAAAGAGTTGAGTCTGAGAAATGTTTCACAGGTGACAACAGCCTAGCTGGAAAGGAGGATTTGCAACCCAAAGAAGGGATGACTGGATTTATAGACGTGCCCAAGACCCATTTATAAATGTTGGCTGTCATTCTGGCAGAACTATCTTAAACTCGTTAACATGTCCAAAGCATTCAGTTGCATTTAGCATACATAATGCCCAGGGACAATCATATTAGGAATAACTCCCATTTCTACAGTTCTTTAAGATTCACAAAGCACTTTCCACCCAACAGTCCTGTAAAGTCAGGAGGGGTGCTAAATCATCTAGAGAAATATGGATTCTCCTTTTCATTTTAGCTATCTGCAACCCAGGGAAGGGATCACACAGGACAGGAGTTCACCCATCTGTCAGTCCACAAAATTGTCTGTTAAACAAATATGAAATAGAACTGCAAGAGATTCTTTTTTCTTTTTTTAACCTTTATGTCTTCTGCCTTAGAATCAATATTAAGGACTGCTCCTAAGACTGAAGAGCATTAAGGGCTAGGCAATTGAGATTAAGTGGCTTGCTCAGGGTCACACAACCAGGAAGTGTCTGAGGCCATATTTGAACCCAGGACCTCCTGTCTCTAGGCTTGGTTCTTTATACACAGAGCCACTTAGCTGCCCCAAGAACTGTAGGACTTTCTGCAAAATTTCTGCTTGCACTAAAATAATGAAAATGAGAATAGAAAAGTCAATTAAATAAGCCTTCATCAAGACAAGCTGATGCTATTAGGGCAATGGGATTAAAAGCCTCAGCTGATCTCCATTGAGTAGCAGCTGCTAAAACAGAGCTAGTCATCACAAGCTATTTCTAGTCATTTAAATATAAAATAACGTCTTAGCTGCCATTTCAAGTTCTTTTCTCTCAAGTCAAAATGTAAGTTTAAAATAGGATTTTTGAAAAGAGAAACATTTAAGTTCTCTATTCTAGACTTTAAAAAAAATGTATCCCAAATCCTCTTTCTTTAGTTTTTCCTTCAGAAATAATCATATGATTTACATGTGAACAGCCCTAATTGGAAATAGACCAGTGAACACAATGCTATAGCATGCTGTTAGGGCTACCCGAGTGACCTTTTTTTTATATTTGAATGGCTATGATATCTGCATTCTAAATGTGTAGAGGGAGGAATTCCTGATCATGCACACATATATATGTGTGCCTGCAGAAAATTGCATTCTTAGTCAATTAATTCATTGCCTTGGAAAATTTTGCTTACTGCACGCATCCGCTCTTTTCACTCCTTACCTCCCCCATTGCTTTAACTGAGTAGGTCTCAACACATTCTTTCATCAGTCATCACTTCTTATCTGATTATTTCTTGTCCCTGGATGGATGCCCTTTGCTGAATGCAAGTGAGGAACAAATCTGATAATGACAAACGTGGGAATGACTTTTGGAAACTGAGCTCTAGGGGTTGGCTTCTGCTCATGAGCAGTGAATTCTTGAGCTCTTAGAGAGCTAATTACATCGTGAAAAAATGTACAGCTACTTCTAGTGCCCAGGAATCTGGAAAGGTTATGAGAAAGGAAAGACTTCACACTCTTGATGACTACAAATTAAGCATAATGGGATATTCTAAATGATTTCCAGGTGTTTGAATCTCCCTTTAGATGGAAATCCTCCTTGAGATTTAACTCTTGCCTCTATTTGCAAGCTGTCCTACTTGCCTAACGTTACTAATTCAGTGCTATTCATGCCATCTAACATCCTAAGTGCTTCTTATGCCAGTAGAATGTCAGCTTCTTGAGGGTAGGACAGCTTATTGTTTTCTCTTTATATTCCCCCAGGGACTAGCACAGTGTCTGGCACATAATAAATGCTTGTTTCATTAAATGGAAACAAGATGAAAATTTTAGAAAATTATTACTTGCCAAAATAGTTATCTTTTTTCAAGAAACAGAGCAAGATTAAAGTTTTTTGCTTTAAAAAAATCAATTCCTATTCTCATCCCATGATAATGTATTTATATTGGAAAGTCTTCAGCTTAGTCTATAAGAAAGAACATGTGAGAAGGAATTAAGAGGTCAGAACTCTCCCATTGATGTGTTATGGATTTGAATACAAATCACTACGTTCTCAAGTTGTTTTTTTATAGCAGTAGAATAAAAATGATGAATGTTCTCAGGTTCAGTCTTTTATAGACTAGCTGGTTTCCCACAAAGGATATTTTGAGGGTACTACCAAAGCTACCCAACCAAAAATGTCTCTCCCCAACCAGCCAGTCCCAAGGCCAAAAGTTGCACTATTACAGATTTGCCTTTTGTTTATGGGGAAGAAATTTGGATGAATTATGTTTGGAAACTTGTACAGTGTTTTTTAATGATTCCATACTGCTTGCTGCTTCAAAAGCCCTTTTCTTTAATGCCAATTTTCTCCCACTGATAGAGTGACCAACAGGGTGCTGGAACTGGGTTCAAGAGACCTTGGTTGGAAGCCCACTTCAGATAACTATAGCTGTGTGAAGACAGTCAAATCACAGCCATTGAGAGGCCCATTTTCCTCAGCTGAAAAATAAAGATAGTAACTTTACTATTTACTTCATAAGATTGTTGTGAGGAAAGTTTTCTTTTAATGGTAGGTCAACGTAAGTTATTTATACTGTATGAAAAGGAAAACTCTTTGTTTGTCCCTTTGCTCTGAGTAGACCAAACTCAAGGTGAAGAATTAAAAGGAGTTTGTTAAAAGTGTGTCAAGATAGCAGCATGTTGATAGGCTGGTCACTGAAGATCAGCAAGAGCTTCAAGATGGAGCCAGCATAACTTTTGTAATGAGATAAAGACATCACTGAGTCAGCTTAACTTTCAATATTGTAATATGGTTGTGAATCTTGGAAGAATCCAAATTGGAAGACAAAAGAAAGCCACATGGTAGATTGAAGATTGTAGCAAATTAATAATGTTGGCTTGATTGGGAAGGGCTAAGAGATACCATCATCTAGGTGGTATGTGATTAAGAAATATGTGATTAAGAAAAGTGGTTGATTATGGTCATAGAGTGAAATGAAAGACAGTACGATGGACATCCCAAGTGATACATTAGTATTCCTGACATAATAAGAGAGAACCAGAGAGAGGCATCCCATGTGTTGGATAGAATCTCTGTCAGGATTTATGGTTTCATGGAGACATTACAATATGAAATTACTCCAATCTTGTGAATAGTTCTTATTTTAAAGAAGTTTGAAAAGTCGTGAAAAGGTGTCTAGTTCTCTCTCTTGTTGGTCACATGACTCAGAAGTCCTCTGAAAGGATTTAGGCATGAAAAGGATGATAAAGATCCTATGCCAATGAAAAAATAAATTCATCACAGTAGCCTTAGGATTAAATCATGGTGGCTATAGAGTCAGGGTGGTGTACTGTATTGTGAGCCATTAAGAACTGTGTTCAATTGCTACTTCAGATATTTACTAGCTATGTGATCCTAGGCACATCTCAAGGGGACTCAGTTTTCTCATCTCTAAAATGGAAGAGCTCATAACCTCAGCAGTCCCTTTCAACTTTGTGATGCTATGATCGGAGATAGCTATGGAGAGGAAGGCAACTGAAAACAGTAGAATTATGATGGGGAGGAAGAGAGGAATAGAGAGGGCAGCATTTGCTGCCATTTACAAGGCACTTTAAAGATTGAAAAGCTTTCTCTCATCTGAGATAAAGCACTCTATGAGGTAGTTACTACAGGAACTCCACTTTACAGATGAGGAAACAGAAATTCAAAAAAGATAAAGTAACTAACTTCCCTATGATCACATACTATTTATTGGGCAAGGGCAACACTATTGACTTGGCTGTGTTGCACTCCAGGGAGAAACAAATGCATTAGATAATCTACAAACTGGAGGTTTAATTCATCCTCCCACCCCAACCACTGCTGCCAAAAAAAAATGGTGATCTGATAGTTATATGGAGCTCAGGTCACTTGAACTACTTATAACCACCACATTAGAAAGAATAGTCAATAAGACTATGAGGTAGTGAGGTAAGTATGAGGTAGTGAAATTGTAATCCTGGCATAGTTTATATATGTGAAGGCAAATAGACTTAAAATATTAGACTTGGAGATTCTCTAGTCCAGCTTCCTATTTACTTTTTAAAATTTTAGTTATTTAATTTGATTGTTACATTAAAACTCTCAGGTTTATCTCCCTCCTTCCCTCCCCTTCCTACACCAGAGAAGGCATCATTTGACAAAAAGATATCTGTAACTATTAAACTATGTCTTGATTGTTTCTATTTATCAGTTCTTCTCCAGAAGTGGACAAATAATTCTTCAAACAATTTTCTCTCGCTGCATATATCTTGGTTCTACTCATTTTGCTTTCCATAATTTCATATAGGGATTTCCATGTTATTAAAATTTAACCAGCTCTTATTTCATATGGTGAAGTAGTATTCCATTACAGCCATAAACTGCAATTTATTCAGTCATTTCCCCAAATGATGGGCGTCCCCTCCATTTCCAGTTCTTTGCTGCTGCAGAGAGTTGCTAAAAAGATTTTAGACCATATAGATTATTTTCCTTTTTCTCTGATCACTTTAAGAAACAAACCTAATAGTGGCATCGCTAGGTCAAAAGATATATGCAGTTTTATAACTCTTTGGGCATAATTCCTGTTTATAACATCAGCTCACATTTCTGTAGTGCTTTAAGATTCACACAACACTTTATTCTTGATAAGTCTTTAAGGTAAATTTGAGTTTATTATTATCCCTATTATACAGATGAGGAAAACAAGGCTCAGAGAGAGAAACTGACTTGCTCACAGTGACCCAGCTAGTGTCAGAGGAAGGTCTCTTTATTGCATATCTAGAAATCTTCCTATTATGCCATACTCACTTCTGCAAATCAGGAAGCCGAGACTCAGAGGGGTTAAATAACTTATTCAGGTCCCCACAACTAGTTAGTAGCAGAACAAAGACTAAAAGCCCTTCCTGCCAGGCTGCTGCTTGTCCACTGACTGCCCAGGCTTGTGAGGTCCACCTAAGCTTATGATTGACAGTGCCTGCTTAAAGGTTAATCCCTATTAGACTTAATTGTAAGCAACATAAAATGTCTGTACTTGTAAACACACATTCACTCCCAGCTTCCTTACAGAAAGATTGTCGCAGCTCGTCAGTTTCTCTAACAAGGTTTTCCTTGGTGACAGTGAAACAGATCATTTTAATTAGCATTAGATAATGAATTTAAACTGCATTGAAGTGTTTCCAAAATCTTGCTCTAAATAACACCATACTGGGGCTGGTCTAGCGGGATTGATCTCTGAGTTTAGGCTGTGGAAGGACAAAGTTAAAGAAGGGGCCCCTTTCATAGGCTGCTTTTCCCTACTTGATTTTGTTTGGGATGAATACTTCTGCTGTTTGACCTCGGAAAGAGGGTACTGAGATAATGATGCTTTGTACTGGTATGACTTTGCCCTCCCCCTATTTAGGAGTTGAAAGAACATTTTACAAGTAGCATGTCCACAAAAATATTTCTGTGAAAGAGTTCACAAGCATTTTTATCCTCATTTCCCAGGAGGAGATGGGAATGGAGTGGAGAAGAAGGAGGCACAGAAAACTCTACCCTCTTTCCATTCTCTCCAAATGAACTGGGTATGGAAATCCAAAAGGTTATTTTTTTTTTTCTGCCTCTGGGGCCTTTCACATGATAGTTCTTCAAACATTTGAACCCAGTAGCCTTCTCTTCGCCCCAGTCTTCCCCTGCTCTCTCTTAGTCTTCTATTTTGTGAAATACTCTTAGGTCCTTTTTTAATTTTTAAAATTTATTTGCTGGTTTGTTACATTAAAGTTCCCAAGTATCTCCCTCCCTCTTTCCCCTCCCTACACTAGAGAAGACATCATTTGACCAAAAAAAAATGTATATGTAAAACTACATTTTGCTTGTTTTTTTATTTATCAGTTACTCTGTAGGTGGAAATATACAAATTAGTCTTCTAATAATATTTCTGTTGCTGTATAGAATGTTCTCTTGGTTCTGCTCTTTTTTCATAATTTCATATAGGTCTTTATATGTTTTTTAAAAATTAATCTGCTCGTCTAGCCATTCCCCAAATGATGGGCATCTTCTCATTTTCCAATTCTTTGCCACCACAAAGAGAGCTGCTATAAGTATTTTGTTTTCCTTTTTCCCTAATAGTGGTATTGCTGGGTCAAAGTATAAACATACTTTTATAGTTCTTTGGGAATAATTCCAGATTGCTCTCCAAAATGGTGGCACCTTTTAAAAAAATTTTTCGTTACCAACTTAGGCCATCAGAAAATAGAAATACTTGCATTGGAGCTGCTGTTGAAAAATCAAGCTAAAAATAGAGATATTTGTTCATTTTCAAACATAACATGTATTTGGCAATTGAATGGAGAATATTTTCCTAGGAAATAAAGTGATCTGGCTTCTTTTCCAAATTCTGATATAACTGAGCTTTAGACATTCTATTGAAGCTTCATTTTCTATATTAATTAAAGGTGGAAAGTTCTTGCTAACCCACTACAAAAATAGACCAAAGAGCTTTGAATGACTATGAAACAAACAGGGTCTGGAGTCAGGAAGACTCTTCCTGAGTTAAAATCTGGCCTTACCCACTTATTAGCTATGTGACCCTGGGCAATCACTGAACCCTGTTTGCCTCATTTTCCTCGTCTGTAAAATGAGATGGAAAAGGAAATAGCAAACTATTCTAGGATCTTTGTCAAGAAAACTCCAAAAGGGGTCATGAAAAATTGGACACGACTGAAAAATGACTGAACAATGGAAAAATGAAACAAACAAATGATGCTATTATCCTCAATATGGAATAGGTTGCAGGAAGATTAGTATAGATTTTGAAGAATATTCAGTATTAAGATGCCAATGAATTTACTGATCTCTTTATCTAGTCTGATTTCTTTGAGGACAGGAATCATGCCTCCAGTTTCCTTTGTCACTATCCAGAGAGTAGATATATTATAAGCATCAAATGTTAGCAAACATTTTAACCAGATGTAGTAAGGATTCCTAAAGTCATATTTATCCAAGCCTTATAAATGTCTCGAAAGGAAAGCGTTTTGTGTTGAAATAGTATAGGATAATTATAATTCCTTGCCTTTATCATAAGACTCAATGAAAATGTGGATGTAACCTGGAGTTTTGCTATAAAATCATAGAATTTTAGAGTTGAAATTCATAGAACCCAACAGCCCACTCTGGAGAAATGTCTTCACTAACATATAATAACAACATATACGTATATATTACTTTGTTATTGTTTACTTGTTTCAGTGATGTCCAACTCTCAGTGAATCTTCTGGGGGTTTTCTTTGCAAAGATATTGAAGTGGTTTGCTATTTCCTTCTCCAGCTCATTTTACATAGGAGGAACCTGAGGAAAACAGGATTAAATGACTTGCCCAGGATCACACAGCTATTAAGTGTCTGAGGTAGATGAGTCTTTCTGACAGCAGGGCCAATGTCCTATCCACCATGCCACCTAGCTGCCTGTATAATGCTTTATGACTTACAAAATTCTTGAATGAACTAATTTGATCCCTAGAAAAGCCCTGCAAGCTAAGTAGTAGGTCTATTATAGTTCCTGTTTTACAGATGAGGAAACTGAGACTCAAGGAAGTGAAGTAATGTAGAAACAGTTACATATGTATTGTAAGATATAATTCATCTAGTCTCTGCTTGAGTGTGTATGTGTGGGGGGGTCTTCCATTAGTACAAGTGATGGTACTCACTACTTTCAAAGAAAGCTCATTCAGTTGTTCGCTGCGCTTGTTAGAATGTTCTTTCTAAAACTGAACAAAAATTTGCCTCCCTATTACTTCCACGCACTGGTCCTAATCCTTCCCTTTTGAGAAACAGAAAATAAATCTAAGACATCTCAAGGACATTGTTTCCAGATTCCTTCTTTGTAAGGGACATGCTGCCACTTGTCAGGAGCCCATTTTTCTGATCCCTTAAGGCCCAGCTAAGAAACAAAAATCCTATTATTCGACACCATGGATACAGGCAACTGCACATTTCCCTCAGCCTCCTTTTTCTTTCCAATTCTCAATCTTCAACTACATGTAAAGATGAAAAGATGACCTCAGCCCCCAATCCCTAAAGTTTTCTACCCTAGATTTTAAGTCATTTTACATATTTTCTAGGTTTTTTTTCTCACATGGGGAATGTAAATGTGAAATGCTTGGTGTAATTTTATATACAGCATTTATTCCCAAGTAAGACATATTCCTTATAGGATTAGCCTTAATTAAAGACATGAAAACAAGAGTCTAATGAATTTGATGAGGATGGCCATTTTCATTCCTTTCTTGCTAAAACGTATGCACATCTGTTTAGAGATAAAAACAGACTGGGGGTGGGGGGTAAAAGCTTTGTTTTTACTTTTAAACAAATAGAAATAAAAAGTGATCCACTGCTAAGAGCAGCAACTAACAATCTTCATTTCAGTTTAAATTTAGACAAATTCTAGTCACTGTCCCTACCCTGCTAGGGAGGGAAAAAGAAAAAAACAAAAAACCAACACTCTACCAAAGTGCTGTAAAAATGTTTGTTTGAATTCTGTACTTGAATTGTGGTAATTTACATCCTATAAAGGTAATTGCTGCTCTTATCAATGGGTAGTGAAATAGGTCTGTTTAGAATACAGTGGCACCAACTATAAAGTATCTACCTTCCAAGTCCTTAAAGTGGGGGAAAATTCTAATCACTGCGAAAAAACTAGATTTAGATTTGCTTTCTGGTTTCTAATAAACCTATAGTCAAACCTCACCCATTTAAAACAATGGAGAGGAAATGGGATTCTGTATAAATTAGTGAAATGTCTGAACTTCTTTATTATTTTCAAGTATTGAATAAACCAGAAATAAAGATATATGAATCCTAGGTAATAAAATGGGATCTTGATGAAAAATTTCAATTCAAATGTGCAATTTAGCAGTACCGACCAGCCTCAGTGACAAAGTAGGTCTTGTAGAAATCACAGGCCACTGGACCTCCTAGATAACTCTTAGGTATGCAGCTGAAAGGAAGCAGTAGGGTCCTATGTGGCTAGGACCTTTATCGTACCACTCCTTTGCTTTTCTCTTCTCCTCTACCTGGAACACCCTAGACCCAGCTTAACTCTCACTATCCTCCCTGAAGTAAATTTGAATATTCCAACTTGCAATTGATCTCCCTTCTCTGGTTTCCAATAGTGCTGGTATTGGAACCACTCCTTTCACATTTGTAGGCTACTTTGAGGCATATTTTGCCCTGTTGTCTTTTATTGTGTTCTCATTTTTGATATTTTTTCTTCTTCTAAATTCCTCTCCCTACAATCCAACGTAACGGACTTTTCTACTAGCAGCAATGCAAGGATCCAGAGCAAGGCTGAGGGACTTATGAGAAAGAAAACTAGCCACATTCAGAGGAAGAACTGTGGGAGGAGAAACACAGAAGGAAAACAACTGCTTGAACACATGGGCTGTTAGGGATATCATTGGGGATATAGATACTAAATGATAACTCTAGTGCAACTATCAATAATATGGAATTAGGTCTTGATCAATGATACATGTAAAACCCAGTGGAATTGTGTCGGCTAAGGGGGGATGGGGAGATTGGGAGAGAGGGAAAGAACATGAAATATGTAACTAGGAGAAAATATTTTTAAAAATAATTTTAAAAAATTAATAAATTCTTCCTCTGATCATACTGGCATGGAGATGAGCTCATTGTTTGTATTATTAATAATAATAGTAGAAATTTAAAATCTGTTTCAGATTGCTTGCTGTCTCAAAGAGGGCAGAGGGATGGGAAGAGGAGAATTTGGCTCAAATTCTTTTAAAAAAACCCAAAGTTTAAAAATTGCTTTTATATGTAATTGAAGAAAAAAATTATTAAAAACTAATAGTGGAGATTGAAACAGAATATGAAACCTTTCCTGACCTACTCTCCCCAGCCTTCTTCTTCCCATAACCACTTGCATTCAATAAAATATATTTATGTACATAATTTTATACATACATGTTTTTTTCTCCCATTAGAATATAAGCTCTTTGAGATTAGGAACTCTTTCATATCTCTCATTCTATCTGCAGTCCTTAGTACAGTGTTTGGTACACAATAAGTATTTCATTAATGCTGATTTTTTAATTTAAGATTTATTATGAATTTATATGTATTATCTCACTTGAGTCTTATTCACTTAAAAACACCATATACCTCTTGTTGCCTTTTGGACAAACTGCTATTTTAGTTATTTAGTGACTATTGTTTATAAGTCATTGCCATATAACATCACTAGAAGAATATTGATGTTAAAAAGAAGGGTTTTCGTGTCAAGGAGATCAGGCCCATTAAAAATATTGTGCTATTTTCCCAAAGTAAAGCCAAAATGCTCTTCTGTTTGAGACTTTGGGCCCAGTTCATATATATATTTATATTCTTTCTAGTTTAATAATATATGTGTGTCCTTGTTTTATAAATGTATATTTAAACATATATATATATGTGTGTATATATATATATATATATACACACACACATACATAATGATAGAATAATTTTATTGATTATCTCACTGCAAATCCTAGATTGAATAATAGGCATTCTCCATCCATTTGGTTTTTGCTATGTGGATAGGTTAAACTCTTGAATGATTATAAATTTCTTTTAATAATTTCTGGAGGGGAATTCTGGGAAGATGGTGGCATAGAAGCAGCAAGGCTCCGTAAAGCCCTTTACCTGTCACAAATCAAGGACAAAGGGCTCCGAGGGAACAGAAAACCAAATCTGACAACACAACAGAGCTGGGGGATCCTCCAGCTGAACCCAACTTAAAAGGTGTGGGGTGGGGGAGGGAAGAGAAAAAAAAAAGCCTGAATTCTTGGAACTCTCAGGTGGGAGGGGAAAAGATTCCCTCCTCCACCTAATGTGCTGAGTTTCCAGCAGATCCTGGAATCTCTGGGTGGGCTGGGACACTAGTCTGAGGAAGTGCCTCACTGGCACAGCTGTGCCAAACTCAAGGCTTTGATCACAGACAGCAGGGAGGCTACTGGGGGAGAAACCCAGAGAGGGTGAACATACCCTCCATCTCGTGCAGCCCCCCTCCCCTTTCTCTTGAGGGCACTCTGAACCCTGTAGATCAACCACACCTGTGCTTAATCCTATCAATACAGCAGACAAGAAGTCTACAGAGGGCAGGGAAGCTCTGACACCCCTCCCCCACAGAGTACAAGGAAAGTAGCGGATTCACTTCTTTAGCCTTTACTACCAGCTGGGGAAAATCTGGCCTCAGGTCCTACTAACCTAATTACTCAACAAAACAGAGAAGAAGCCCTCCCAGGGCTGAATAGCCCAAACCCACAGATAAAAAAATATGATCAGAGGATCAAGATTACAGCCAATTACAGGGGAGTAAGAAGGAAAAAAACATGAGTAAACAACAGAAAAAGAAAAAAGAAACCACAATCGACACCTTCTATTCAGAAATCAACAGCTTCTTTCCAGAGCAAATGGATCAGAAGAAGATAAAGGAACACTAAGAAAAAAGATAGAAACTTCAGTGAAATGGACACAGGCTTTGGAAGAACTTAAAATCCAATTAACTCAAGATCTCAAAACTCAATTAACTCAAGAACTCAAAATTCAAATAACTCAAGAACTCAGAAAACAGTCACCAGAGGCTGAAGATAATTGGGAAAAGGAAATGCATGATCTAAAACAAGAAAATAATGTCTTAAAATCCCAAATTGACCAGCTGAAAAATGAAGCAAAGAAGGTAAAAGATGATCTACAAAGAAAAGCAGACTGGAGGAAGAAGGATGAGCAAAAAGCCAGGGATCAGATTCAGTCTTTAAAAATTAGAATTCAACAACTAGAAGCAAATGACTTCACAAGGCAGCAAGAATATATAAAACAAAATAAAAGAAATGAAAATTTGAGGAAAATATGAAACACCTCATTGACACAATCACAGTTCTGGAAAACAGATCTCCAAGAGACAACTTAAGAATTATTGGTCTGCCAGAACATCATGACGAAAGAAAAAGTTTGGACATCATCCTACAGGAAATCATACAAGAGAACTGTCCTGACATTCTCGAACAAGGGGGAAAAGTGGAAATAGAAAGAATCCACAGATCACCTCCTACATTTAATCCACAATTGACAACTTCCAGAAATATTGTAGCCAAATTCAAAAACTACCAGACCAAGGAAAAAATATTACAAGCTGCTAAGAAGAAGTCATTCAGATACCAGGGAACCACAGTTAGGATAACACAGGATCTGGCTGCATCTACATTGAAGGACAGGAAGGCATGGAATATAATATTCCGGAAAGCAAGAGAGAGAGGTCTACAACCAAGAATTAACTATCCAGCAAAACTGACTATATTCTTACAGGGGAAAGTATGGTCATTCAATAAAATAGAATACTTCCAAGCATTCATAAAGAAAAAAACAGACTTAAGCAGAGAGTTTGCACCTCAAACACAGAACTCAAGAGAATCACCATAAGGTAATTAAGAGAGTGGGGGAAAAAACAAAACAAAACAAAAAAACAAAAAACATTTTCTTTAAGGGACCCAATAAGCTCAATTGACTTATATCCCTATAAGAGAAGAAGATATTGGTAACTCTTAAAAATTGGTATCACCAACAGGGTAGATAGAAGAAGTATAATTAGAGGGAACAGGGACAAACTGTATAGGATGAAATGTCAAGATATATATAAAACTAGAGGTAAAAAAAGGGAAAATATTAAGAGAAAGGGGAAAACAGACAAAATGGAGTAAATTTATGTTTCATAAAGAAGCTCATGGGGTGAACAGGGTTGAAGACCAATACAATGGAATGGTAAAGAGGTTGGAGAAAGGAAATACTTAATTCATAAGTGCATTGAAATTAACTTAAAGAGGGAAGAACAATCAGATTTATTGGGGCAGAGAATTGATTTGTATCCTATAGAAAAGAAGAAGGGTAACAAACGGACTGGTGGGGAGGGAAGCAATACTAGGGAAGGAGAGGGTGGGGGGACAGCGTAGCTTTAAAGAACAATAAGAGGGGAATAAGAAGGGAGAGGGGAGAAAGGAAGTACAATAAGGGAGGGGATTAGGGGAACTGATTAAAAACAAAACACTGGTATGGAAGGAAATAGTGAAAGAAGAAAGGACAGGACAAGGAGAGAGAATCAAAATATCTGGGAATACACAGTTGATAATTATAACTCCGAATGTAAATGGGATAAACTCACCCATAAAACGGAAGCAAATAGAGTTGATTAGAAACTAAAATCCTACCATATATTGTCTACAAGAAACACACATGAGACAGGCAGACATACATAGAGTAAAAATGAAAGGATGGAGAAAAACCTATTAGGCTTCAAATGAGAAAAAGAAGCTAGAGGTTGCCTTTGCTCTGACAGAGCCAAAGTAAAAATAGATCTGGCTAAAAGAGATAGGGAAGGTAATTACATCCTAATAAAAGGCAGTATAAATAATGAAGAAAATATCAGTACTCAACATGTATAGCATCCAAATTCCTAAAGGAGAAGATAGTGGAGCTCAAGGATGAAATAGATAGCAAAACTATACTAGTGGGTGACCTCAACCTTCCCCTATGAGATCTAGATGAATCAAACCAAAAAATAAATAAGAAAGAGATAAGAAAGGTGAATGAAATCCTAGAAAAATTAGAGTTAATAGATATATGGAGAAAAATAAATAGGAACAAAAAGGAATACACCTTCTTTTCAGCAGCACATGGAACATTCACAAAGATAGACCATGTACTAGGGCATAGAAACATGGCAAACAAATGCAAAAAAGCAGAAATAATAAATGCAACCTTATCAGATCATAATGCAATAAAAATAGTTATTGCTAAGAATACATGGAGAGGCAAACCAAAAACTAAATGGAAATTAAATCATATGATTCTCCAAAATAATTTAGTGAAAGAACAAATCATAGAAACAATAATTTCATTGAAGACAATGACAATGATGAAACTTCTTACCAAAACCTATGGGATGCAGCCAAAGCAGTTCTAAGGGGAAAATTTATATCACTGAGTGCATATATTAACAAATTAGGGAGGGCAGAGATTAATGAATTGGGCATATACCTTAAAAAACTAGCATGAATTTTCTACATAGAAAAATTACAGTCAGACTATATGCCCAGTTAACATATATACTATTTCAAGGGAGTGTACCCCTTTTCCCTTTCTCCACATCTTTATTATTAAAACTCCATAGTGCTAGAATCTTTGGCTTTATGGTTTCTGAATTAGAATCAGATTGATGAGGGCCCCAGGATCACAGTGATTTACAAAAGATCAAATGTTTCCACCTCTGATGTAATGGATAGAGTATGTGATCTTGGGTGAGGAATAGCTAGGTACCAATCCTCCCTCTGACATTTAGCTGGATGACCAAGGGAAAGTCTTTTAACCTTTCTAAGCTTCAATTTCTTTATCTTTAAATTGCAGATAAAATGCCTGGAATATTTACAAACTTTAAAATTCTATATGATTTATTGCTGATGGCTTTGGAAGGATGGAGAATGAATTGAGGTGATATCAGGTATTCCTTGCTCCATGGAGAGAAAGGTGTTATCCTTTATTTATTTTCAGTGGTTTTAGGATTACTATGAAAATTGATTTTTACATGTTAGGAATATGAAGTCCCTGCTTTGCCTCACTGGTTGGGTTCCTGTTCATATTTTTATTGCTGATTATAGTAATCAGGAAGGATTAATGGATTATTTTCTTATGCCAAGTGTTACTTCTATTTTATTTAATAGATCTGGGCAAAGAGAGTTAGTTGAAGGGCATATGTGCAATGTTTATCTACTTTCAGTTAATCCTTCTCACAACTGCTAGGTACTGGGTGTATGTGCTATTATTTCACATTCTGTAACATCTCCTGAGTATGTGTGGCAACTTGTACCTGTGTCTGGAGGACCCCTAAATGTCTAGACAATGAGGTCATCTAATTCAGGTCCTTGCTACCAGACAAGACTGCATAAGAACCAAGGAGGCTTCTAGCTTCTAGCCTAATGTCTTATACAGAGCAGTAAATGATTAATACATGTTTGCTCAATTCAACAAACATTTAAGGGACTTCTGATTGGTGGGCACAGTGCTGATTGCTGGGCAAAATAAAGATAAAAGTAGCATAGTCCTTGCCCTCAATGTATATACATCTAGCAGGGAAGTCAGCACAGGTACACGTAACTACAATAATTAAAAATATAGTCAAATATATTGGAGGTATGAAATTCAGAATAGCCCAACAGTATTGGCAAACATTTAGAGACTGAGTGCCCAAACTGCAACCCTGATGCTTCATGTGAGACCCCAATCCTCCCCCTTACCCCAGACAGGGGGAGAGGTTGCTGGTCAGAGCAGAGGGTCATGTGAGAAATGTCCTCAGGCACATGTGGAAAGGGGGAGGGAAGCAACCCCTTCCGGCACATGTTCCATAGATTCACCAACACAGTCCTAAGACAATCAAGAAGGGAAGGAATTGGGACTGATAGGTGGCTCAGTGGATGCCTAGCGACTCTGAGCTACATGAATGTATTTTCATATAGAATATATGCTCATTTTCCCTCTCCCAGAACTTGGCTAATGATACTTACCCTTTGAGGGGGAACTAAGTAGTAACCTGAAGGGTAAGGAAGAGAGGAAGGGAAATATAAGCATTTATATAATACCTACTATGTGCCAGGCACTGTGCTAAGTGCTCTACAAATATTTATCTCATTTAATCCTCACTACAACCCTGGGAGGTGGGAGCTGTTATTAAGTTATTTTTCAGTTGAAGAAACTGAGGCAAACTGAGAAGTTAAGTGACTGGCCCAGGGTCACAGAGCTTGTATGTGACTAGAGCCAGATCTGAACTTAAGTCTTCCTAAGTCCAGGTTCAGCACTCTATCCACTGCACCACCTCACTGCCTTATCTCTCTTTTCTCTACTACCATAGGCTGAGTTAGGGGCAGGTGACTAATGCTAGAGTTCCTTAACTGAGACTAACTCTTATAAAGGGATATTTACTATAAAGATATAACAAGAATAATACCTTGGGTGGAATACTTTCTCTACACCATTTCTGTCTTGTTGGTGGAGTAGACTCTAGTAGGTTAGGTTCAACATTTAGCTCATTTCCACATGGTTCCAACAAATTCTCATCCAAAGGTGATGAGTCCTTGTCTCAGCCCCTTCTAGGTTCTGAAGGTCATGACGTCTTTGTTCCTCAGGATATCGATGCTGGGCTGTCTAAAAAACCAAATTGACATGTCCAGATGCTGAGGTGCTCTCCCGATCTTCCTGACTCACAGAGTTGTAGCTTCTCTCTTCTTGATATAAGCAAAGAAGTCACTGAGCTCCTTCAGTGTGTGCTGGGGCGAAGAGGATGTGGTGGGAGCTGAACAGAATGACTCTTCAAGGAATGAAGGAGCCTCCTCTTGACCATGTCCTTGACCATGTCATTAGTCATCTGGAACCAGGCACAGATTGTCCACATGTTTTCCACCGTCTTCTCAAGCTATTTCCATTTCATGTCATGACAGCTCTCCTGGAAGCAGAATTCTCAGAAGGTGGGGAGACACCACAAGAGGCACTCTGTACATTTTCTGGTCCATTACACTCATCTTTGAAAAGTTTTCTTTGTCAACTTAGTCTGGAACAGTTAGCTAGAACATGGTGCTAATAAACCCAAGAAAATAGATTTGATCTCACATGGGCCAAGTAGTTTTTTTTTGTTTGTTTGTTTCATGGTGGTTCTTTCTTTATTAACATTGCTCTCAGAGGGCTGCTTGTCTTAATGGAGAGAGAGCCAGACCTAGAGGGGGGAGGTCCTGGGTTCAAATCTGCCTCAGGCACTTCCTAACTGTGTGACCCTGGGTAAGTTACTTAACCCCCCTTGACTAACCCTTACTACTCTTCTACCTTGCAACTAATACATAATATTGATTCTAAGATGAAAGGTAAAGGCTTCAAGAAAAAAAAAAACAACATTGCTGTCACTTTCCAAAGACAGTTAAGTATTGCAATGGATTGAGAACTGAGCCTGAAGTCAGGAAGGCCTAAATTCAGTCCAACATGAGATGCTTAGCTATGTGACCCTAGGCAAGTAACGTCACCTCTATCTCCCTCAGTTTCTTTAACTATAAAATGGGCATCTACCTCACATTGTGCCTACCTCTCAGGGTTGTGAGGACGAAATATGATAATATTTATAAAGAATTTGCACAGTTCCAAGCACATAGTAAGAGCTTAATAAATACAGATTTCCTTCCTTTCCAGTGACTCTCCCTGCCCCAAAAAACCTTCCCTTTAACAAAGCAGAAAACAAATCAATGCCCTGGCCACAACTGCAACATAGGCTTCAGTCTATTTTCATGAGCCACCTCCTCACAATCAGTTTTTGAATTTGTCTTTGAGCATTGAGTACATTGATCAGAATTCTGATGTCATTCAGGGCTGTTTCCTTTATATTATAAAGACCTCTAGAAAAGCTGTTCTAGTTTTGATTATGTAGCTGTGCCTCAGTTTGTACAAGTCTTTCCAAGCTTCCCAGAATTCTTTATAATTGTAATTTTTATAGAATGAAAAAGTAAAATTCCACTACATTAATACACCACATCTTTCCTTCTTTCCTTCCTTCCTTCCTTCCTTCCTTCCTTCCTTCCTTCCTTCCTTCCTTCCTTCCTTCCTTCTTTCCTTCCTTCCCT
>NC_058130.1:186911685-186946179 GCF_016433145.1 Gracilinanus agilis
CCTTCCTTCCTTCCTTCCTTCCTTCCTTCCTTCCTTCCTTCCTTCCTTCCTTCCTTCCTTCCTTCCTTCCTTCCTTCCTTCCTTCCCCTCTATTTCTTTTCTCTTTTATTCCTTTCTTTCTTCCTTTCTTCTCCTTACCTTTTTATCAGTTCTGAGTCAGAAGAGTAACAAGGGCTAGGTAATTGGGGTTAAATGACTTGCCCAGGGTCACACATCTAGGAAGTGTCCAAGGCCAGATTTGAGTGCACATCCTCCTGACTCCATGCCTGGCATTCTATTCACTGTACTACCTAGCAGTTCCCAAATACTACATTTTCAAGCATTTTCCATGTGAGAAATACCTTCTTTGTTTTTAATTTCACAAAAACTGTTGCTATAAAAATGTGTGAGGCCTTTCTTTCAGCCTTCAACCTTGTTGGGACATATGTCTAGTAGTATTATCACTTGGCCAAAAGGGTGTCAACTGTAGTGACTTTTCTTAATTTTACCTGAAATTGTCTTCCAGAATGATTAGAACTACTTTATAGCTCTACCAAGAGTGAATTAATGTCACTGTATTCCCAAAGTTCTTTCAACATTAACATATTTTATTTTTGTCATCTTTGCTAATCAGACTAGTATGAGGCAGAATTTCATGGAATTTTAAATTTGCTTTACTCTTATTCACTATATGACTTGGAACATTCTTTCAGATTGTTGTGCATAGCTTATACTGGTGAAAACTGAGTCTAAATCAGTGGTTCCCAAACTTTTTTGGCCTACTGCCCCCTTTCCAGAAAAAATATTACTTAGCCCCCTGGAAATTAATTTTTTTACACTTTAATAGCAATTAATAGGAAAGATAAATGCATCTGTGGCTATCACTGTAACCCTGGATCACTATAGCACCCACCAGGGGGTGGTAGCACCCACTTTGGGAATCACTGGTCTAAATCCTTTGACTTCATAATTATTGGGCATCGGCCTTTGTTCACATATGTTTTTAGAAATTCCTTATATACCTTGAATGCCATTCTTTTATAAGGTATACTTGCCTCAAAGACTTCCCCCTTCCTATTCTATTTCCCTTTCTATTTTAGCTATACTGATTTTGTTTTTAATTTTTTTGAACTTGAAGTTGTTTATTTTATCTTTTTTATAATTTTGTGTGTCTCTTGTTTGGAAACATTCTCCTCTGATCCATAGCTATGTGAGGTCCATCCTTCTGTTCTTTTCTATTTTTTAAGAGGTTGTCTTTTATATTTAGTCAAATATCAATTTGAATTTTACTCTGGTATATGGTGTACAATGTTGGTTTAAATCTAATTTCTGCTATCCAGCTTTCCAAGCTTCCCAGGAATCATTTTTGATTAGTGAATCCTTATCCTAGTAAATTGTGTTCTTCAGTTTATTGAAGGCTACTACTACATTTATTACTTCTTGTAATAAATGGCTACTATATTTATTAGTTCTTTGAACTGGCTTGAGAGGTTTACATTTTATATAGCGCTTAATACTCCTAGGTTTGGCTAATTTTTTTGAAAATAATTAGTTAAGCCATCTCCATTAAAAAAAATCAAAGCATATTCAAATCATCAGTATTTGTTATGTATGAAAGAAAGGAAGGAAGGAAACTGGTATTTATTATTTACCTACTATGTTGTAGGCATACAAATTTTACAAAAAAATCATTTGATCTTCACAACAACCCTGGGAGGGAGGTACTATTAGTGACCGTATTTTATAGTTGAGTAAACTGAGAAAGACAGGCATCACATAATTAGACAATGGGAACTCTTCCCAGTTCCAATGTGGTCTTTCCCTCCTCAGAAAGTTGTATCTTTCTCATGTAGTTATTAACTTGTCAAAGTCTTTTGCATTATTTTGGAGGCACTTGGGAATCTGGCAAAAGACTCAGACTAACCAGTGATGCTAAAAGTGATAGACCTTTATTACAGACGTATTTTAATTCACACAAAGGAAGACCTGAAGTTTGAGGAAGTAACTTAGAATGGAAGCATAGGTATGTGTGTGGGAAGGGCAGCAGGGACAATAAGGAAAAGGTGGTAATCATCAAATCTCAAGCATAAAGTCCTTTTTTTAAAAAAAAAACCCTTTCGGGGGCAGCTGGGTAGCTCAGTAAATTGAGAGCCAGGTTCAAATCTGGCTTTAGACACTTCCTAGCTGTGTGACCCTGGGCAAGTCACTTAATCCCCATTGCCTAGCCCTTACTGCTCTTCTGCCTTGGAGTCAATACACAGTATCGATTCTAAGATGGAAGGTAACAAATAAAATAAAAACCCTTTGATACTAAGTATAGATTCTAAGGCAGAAGAGCAGTAAGGGCTAGGTAATTGGAGTTAAGTGACTTGCTCACTATCTGAAGCTAGGAAGTGTCTGAGTCCAGATTTCAACTCAGGTCCTCCTAATACCAGTTTGGCTCTCTGTCAACTATGCTACCTAAGTGACCAAAAACATGAAAGTTTTAAGGACCCAGAAGAGGGTGCAGTCTTTTGTGGTTTTATGAAGAAGTGAATAGCCTTTCTATTCACTATTATTTGATGTGGAAGACAGCTGGGTATCATCTCTTCCTTATCAGTGCATTTTGCCAATCCTAAAAACAGGGGCAAGAGCCAATACCTCATAAAGTAGGGCTGTGGGCCAATACAATACCCAAACAGCTAAGGCAGATTGAGGTCATGGGTATTATAAGAGGGGGGCAAGGTCTCACTCAGGAGCATCTGGTTAGTTTCCCATCTCTAATGTCACCGGCAGATAGGTACCAAGGATTAGCCAATGAGGTTCCCTGGCTCTATAGCATGGATCATGGAAGTTTCTAACATGAAAGATTCTAGACATAGAAAATTCCACAAGGAAGCCACGAGGGTGCTAAGAAGGGAGTAATTAAGTAATTAAGACTCATAAATCTCAAAAAGTCCTAAGAATTAGAATTGGGTGATTTTGTTTAGACTACTCCCCATATTTATTTGCACTAGAGTTATTTATATATAAGTTGTATCTTAGGGGACTTACCAGCTGCTGATCATGCATTTAGTGCAGTGCCTTGCCTAGATTAATATTTATTGAACAATATTAGTTGTACTTTTCATTTTTATGGAGCTTTTTTCTTTTTAAGGCATTTCCACATATATCAACTCATTAGATCATCACATAACTCTACAAAATAGGTTCAAAAGATATTTTAATTATTTTTTGTTGGAAAAACCCAGAGATGAAAAATAGAAAGGCTAAATAATTTGCTCAGGGTCACATGTTGGGTTAGTGATATTTTATATTACATATTTATGTACAGGTTACTTATAGCTTACTTAATAGACTGTAAGCTCCTTGAGGGTAGTCACTATGGCTTTTTCTTATCTTTCTATCTTCCTCAGCACTTAATACAGTGCCTTGCTGAGAGGAAACACTTTTTTTTTTAACTAGGGCAAGAATAATTCAGGTTTCACAACTTTCTCATTCAATAGTTTTATATATTTCAAAGTACTGTCATGTATATTCCAGCATTTGAGGTATAGCAACATTGTGAGACAGATAGAATAAGGATTTTGTGATGATTCCCTGGCTTCCTTCTATCATTAGTTCAAATCCCACCTTCAGGAAGTCTTTCTTGTCTCCTTTCCTCTCGTCCCCATCAGTGCTAATTCCCTTTGTAAGGATGGGATTTGTGCAAGGGGGATGGGACCAAAGGAGCCAGAGAAGGCAGTTGCTGACAGTTGCTGACAGTTGAGACCAGAGAGAATTCTGGGAATTTCTTGGAGGAAGAGGAGAGAAGAGAGGTCGTTGGGTGAAAAACTGGGAGGAGAGAGGAGGAGGATATCTCAGCTTGGATCCAGTCCTGAGGGCTTCCTGAGGATCTTTCTTTGGAAATTGAAACCCTGATTCCCTGATCAAAGCCATTCATTGCATCTCACCCATCAAGACTTCAACCATCAAGTTAGCTAAGTTTTTGGACTCCATTTTGGGAGCAATCTCTTAGTGTCCTTCTCCCATTACCCAACATTACTGAGAGACCCCCTTTCAGTCAAAACTTATAATTATAGAAAAGAAAAAGATAGAAACAGAAAATTAGAAATAGAAACAGAAGGAGAAGGGGCAGGGGAAGAAGCTTAGAAGTGGGAACCCCAAAGGTTCCATAGAGAGGAGGGCACCCCAAAATTCCTCTCCCCTTCACCCCTTTCCCCAGTCTCTGAATTGTGAATAATAAAAGCCATTCATCAGTTAGATAGCGTTCCAGAGTACCGGAGAGACAACAAGGGAGAGGGGAACCATAGCTTGGTCTGGCTACCTCCATCTTGAAGCCAGATTACCCACTGTGAAATTAACTGATTGGGGGGAGGTTTGTAAGAACCCCATCCTCATTCATAATTGGATTGGGGTACCATATACCTCATCTTATAGGGAAGCCTCGCTCCCAACTCCTGTGAGGCATCACGACCATCCAGGTCACCCAGTTTTAGGGTGACACCCCCTTAAAGTCTCCCATTGTATATTCATAGCCACAGGGGAGAGCTGGAAGAGAGACTCACCTACAGACTTTATCTCCCTTCTATCAAACATCCAGGACTGGCTCCTTTATTATTACACCTTCCTCTAATTCAGACTACCTTCCATCTACACTGAGTATATCTTATATTTCTATAGCAATTTGTCTGTTGTCTCCACTAATGGAATTTATGATCCTTGAAGACAGCAATTGTGTGTTTGCCTTTCTTTCTATCCTCAGAGCTAGGTATGGTGCCTGGCACAAAGTAAATATTCCTAAAAATGCTTTCTGCTTGACTTATTGACAGGGTCCTGAATTCTTCAAAAAAAATTATCATTCACCCTCAACCAGGTTCCCTTCTTGACTTTCCTGCTTCTTTCCATTTCCCAATTTTCATTTCTCCTGAATGAAAACTGAGCCAATCATGATTTTTGTATATTTGTCTGCAACTAGAAAACCTATTTGAATAAAAAGATCTTTTGTAAACTGTTTTGCAACCTCAAGCCCTGCTTTCCACCTCTTGCCTCCACCCCATCTTTTAGAACAAAGCAAAACATCTTAGAGGACCTGTGTGAGCTGCTGATCATGATTGGAATTTTAGCTATGCTGTAGATCTTAAGGATCACTGAATTTAACCCCTTTTGTGACTTTGGGCAAATTTTCCATCTTACAATTGGGCAATGGTTGAACAAGTTATAGCATATGATTGTGATAGAATATTACATTATAAGAACTGGTGAGATTAATTAAAAACAAATACCCCTCCCCCCAAACATGGAAAGATCCACAAGAAATTATGAAAAGCAAAACAAGTAGAACCAAGAAAACATTATGTACAGGCCTAGAATTAATGTTTGAAGGATAACTTGTGAATTTCTACCTCCAGAGAAAGAATTGATAAACTGAAACATGAAAGATATAGTTTATATATTCATATATGTATATAATTTAACCAAGTGTTGTTTTCTCTATTTGGGGGGGGGGGAAGGAGGGAATCAATTCATCCATTTATTTATTTATTTATTTTTGGTTTTGCAGCATTTATTTAACTAATTAATTTAGAACATTTTCCCATGGTTACAGGGTTCATATTCTATCCCTCCCCCCTACCCACACCCTCCCATAGCTGACACACAATTCCACTAGGTTTTACGTGTGATACTTGGGAATTTAAATTAAAAAAGCAATTAAAAAATTTTTTTCTTAACCTAAAAGTTGGTGTGATAGAATGGTTAGAGCAGTGATTCCCAAAGTGGGCTCTACTGCCCCCTGGTGGGTGCTGCAGTGATCCAGGGGAGCGGTGATGGCCACAGGTGCATTTATCTTTTCTATTAATTGCTATTAAAATGTAAAAAAATTAATTTCCAGGGGGCTAAGTAATATTTTTTTCTGGAAAGGGGGTGGTAGGCCAAAAAAGTTTGGGAACCAGTGGGTTAGAGCATGGAGATATGGACAAAGGATTAGGTTCAAATCCCACTGTTGACAACTTACCTATGTGATTCTGGACATGCCACTTTAATCTGTTTGGGTATAAATTCTCCTATCTATAAAATGAGAGGGATGGCCAGGGGAGGTCATTTTCATTTCTAGATCTATGACTTCAAATAATCTGTGCTCTGACAAGCCTTCATTTTAACTGAGAAAAACTGAGGACCAGAGATGTGTAATGATTTGACTAGTGTTATAGAGGGAATCTTATATTTGGGAAATCTAGGCAGGTTTAGAACCCAGGTCTCTTGACTCCTGGTAGTGTGCCCTTTCTACCTTGCTCTCTTGCCATTACTTGTAGGTTTTTATGTTTGACAGTAATTAATTGATTCAGTCCAAGTCTCTTTCTGATGTCCTCCTAACTCTTGTTATCTTTAAGGAGAGACTCTCCAACCCTTTGGGGATATATACTGTTAATCCCAGAGATAAACAGAAAAAGAGAGAAAGAAAGAGATTTAGTTCATAGGTTTAGCCTCTTCCTGGCTACAGAGGGATAAATGGGGTGTTTGTTTTTCTTGTCTTTTTTTTAAACTTCTTTTTTCTTATCTCTCCATCAACTTCTCAAACTGAGCCAGGTTTCTAAGAACACTGTGACTGGAAGTTGTTAAAATCTTTCCTGACCTTTTGGCCTCCTGTGTTGTGAACTAGATTCTGCCAGGTGTACACTTTTCACTGGGTTAGTCCTTTTTGGAGTGTCAGTGAGAGGAAAATGAGCACCTGGGGAAATGACAGGGTGTCAGGGAAATGAATCATTGCAATGAAAGTACAGAAGATCACAGATTTAGAGTTGAAAGGGATCTTGGAGGCCATTAAATCCAACTTCTTCATATTACAGATGAGGAAACAGAGGTTGAAAGAGGCATTTACAATGAATATATCTTGTATATACATAGTGTTTTGCATTATGTCTCCACCACTGGAATGTCTGATCCTTGAGTTTGTTTTCCTTTGTATCCTCAGAATTTAGCACAGTGTCTGGCATATAGTAAATATTCTTCTTCTTTTTTTTTTTAACCCCTACCTTCTGTCTTCTAATTGAATCAAGTATAAGTTCCAAGGCAGAGGAGCAGTAAGGGAGTAGGCATTAGGGGTTAAGTGACTTGCCCAGGGTCACAAAGTTAAGAAGTGTCCAAGGCCACATTTGAATCCAGGACCTCCTGTCTCTAGACTTGATGCTCTATCCACTGAGCCACCTAGCTGCCCCATAAATATTCTTTAAAATGCTTTCTGATTGACTTATAGACAGAGTCCTGAAGATTCTGATCTTTCTTGTTTCTATGTCATTCTACTGAAGGCAAGTCTCAGGCAAAATTAGGAAGGACTATCTCAATGGGTTCCACTCCCTACTCCTACCTCCCAACTTTCTTTACTTTTATGGACTTTAATGTTCTCATTTTTAAAATGACCTCTGCATTTCCTTCCTAGCTCTATGTGTGTTCTGTGTTCCTCTCTTTTCTTTTCTTTTTTAAAAAACCCTTACCTTCTGCCTAGAATTGATCCTAAGTATTGCTTCTAAAGCAGAAGAATGGTAAAGACTAAGCAATTGGGGTGAAGTGACTTGGCCAGGGTCACATAGCTAGAAAGTGTCTGAAGCTAGATTTGAATACAGGACCTCCTGTCTTTTGGCCTGACTCTTTATCTACTATGAGCCACCTCCCTACCCATTTCAAAATGACCTCATAGCTGACCAGCACTTATCCCATCACCAAGCTGGTTTCTGTTGTTTAGTGAATTTTATCAAGAACCCATATGTTCTAAAATATTTATAGCAGCTTTCTTTGTTGTGGCACAGAACTGGACATTTAGGGGATGCCCATCCATTGGGGAATGGCTAAAGAAGTTGTGGTATATAATTGTGATGGAATATTACTGCTCCAGGAGAAATGTTAATTTTGGGAAAACCTACATGAAACTATGAAGAGAGAAATGAACAGAACCAAGAATATTATATACAGCAACAGAAATAAGGTTTGAAGAATGACTTGTGTACGTCCCCCTCCAAAGAAAGAAGCGATGAATAGAAAAAAAATAGTTTTATCTCTACAAATATCCTTGTCAAATGATGCTTTCTGTAGTGAGGGGAGGGAGAGAAAGAAAAGTGATACTTGGGAACTTTAATGTAATAAACAAATTAATTCATTAATTAAAACTTTTCTTAAATTCAGATTTTATAAGCATTAGCTAAGAATCCAGTTTATACAGGGTACTGGATTGTATGCCAGGAGTGCAAAGGTGAAAAAATACAATGACCCGATTCCTGCCCTGAAGCTTAGAAGAGGTAGAGTATAACATAAACAACGAAGTATGATATAACAGATAATGTGAGAGGGGCAAAGGAGAGCTATCAGAAATTTGGGACAAAAAGCAGAGAAACCTTGTTGCCAGCAGGAATGGGGGAGGCATCATGGAGGAGATGACCCCTGAGCTGGGTCTTAAAAGGGAGAAGAGGATTTTTAATAAGCAAAGGGAGCCCTGCCCTGAGGCCTGGATGCTATTGGTTTTTTAGTTGCCTCCAACTTTTCTTGACCCCAGTGAGGACTTTCTTGGCAAAGATACTGGAGTGGTTTGCCATTTTCTTCTCCAACTCATTTTACAGATGAGGAAACTGAGGCAAACAGGGCTAAGTGGCTTGCCCAGAGTCACGAGAGTCTGAGCCTGCATATGAACTCAGGTTTTCCTGATACAGGCCCAGTGCTCTGTTCACTGCAAAGGTAAGAAAAGGTAAAAGAAGATGAGGAAACAGCTAGTCATTGTTTGCCTGGAGGGTAAAGTGCAAAAAGGGTATTCTTTCAGTTCTATACTACCTGGGCTTTCCAAGAGGACAGCTCATTGGAACAATGAATTTAAGTTGAATTTTTAATTTGAGAGGCTAGTTCAGACACTCAAGTATACACCTTTCAGGTAAGAGGCAATATTACACGTAAAGCATTTTGCAAAACTTAAAGGGCTTTATATATGTTGTTGTTATTCTATATTAAGTTTCTTGATAGAATCTCTTTTGCTTTTTAGTGAGGGGAAGGACTTTTTTTTAAAATTTTTTTTAAACCCTTAACTTGTGTATTGACTCCTTGGTGGAAGAGTGGTAAGGGTGGGCAATGGGGGTCAAGTGACTTGCCCAGGGTCAAATAGTATAAGGATAAAAAATGATAAAGGCTGGTATAAATATATAAATTAGTATTTTAATTAAAGCCATGCTGATAGATAAAGTTATTAGACCACGCGCTTGTAAGAATTCAAAATTGCCGCCCTCGCCATAATTTTCTCCTGTCTCCTCCTGAGTCTGCTGGCCAAGAGACCACTCCCCCCTAACCCAGGAGATTTAAACTCTTTTCTGCATGGAGACGTAGGCGTCTCCACGCCCAAAGAACCGGAAACGGAAACCCGTTGGACCACGGGAAATGTAGTTTGATAATTTCCACGTGTCCATAGAAAATATATATACTTTTAGATGGTATCTCCCAAATTTCACTTTTACAATTCCCCATGAGGTCCGGCAAAAAAAAAGGTTAGTCCTTTTTCTTCGCTGGACCTGTAAAAATAGACAACTTCTAAAATTTAGGAATTTGAAGGATAAAAGAAATAGATGAACAAATGGTTAAAATTAGCCGCATTGACAAAAAAACAATTTGGGGGCAGTCCCCTATTGGTATAATAGTGTACAATTAGAACAAATTATACAACTCAATTTCCACTCCCCATAGTTCAATCAACTGCACCCCAAAGTTCAAAATTTGGTCTTCATGGTACAGTGAAGGCTTTTCAGACATCTTCATGGTGTCTTCACCAAACAGGTTCATCGTCTGGATTCTGGGGAGATGGCAAGATCCTTATCCTGAAATTATTCTCAAAAGAATTTAAACTTTACATTATAGATTACAAAACATACATTTTCTTCTAAGATTTATACAATTCCCCGTGAAATTACTCCTAAAAGAGTTAAATATACATATATTTTTACATTATCGAATTAAAAAAAAAAAACTTAACAGATATCCCCCTGAGGTAAATCTTAAACACACCTTTTTTCTTAAAAAGGGTACCTCAGGTCAGCTAAGGATGGCAAAATACAAAGAATAAAATTCAAGAAGGGGGCTCAGGGCTAGAGAAAAACTTAAAGTTAGTTTTGTAGAAAATCCCATGTGTAGAGCTTGTGTGGGTTGGGGTTGCCTAAATTAGGTCTTTAGAGAAACAGGAGGAGGGTTAGAATGCAGGCCATTATCAAGAGAGGGGGGAGGGCAATACCAAATGTTTAGCAGCAGCCGAAGAAGTTTCCGAAGATCATGGCAAGTCAGGACTGGGTGGCAGTGAAAGCAGCAGCTGGGGGTCAACGCTGTTGGGGCTCGGGGTTCTGGGACTTAGCAGCACTAGCAGCACCAGGGACAAGATCGGAGAAGTGGTCTGGGACGCTTGCAGGCTTGTGGCATGGCAGGAATGGAGATCAAGTCAGGAGTCAGGAGAGCAGTGGCAGAGACACACTGGCTGGGCTCCGGCATTTTAGTTTTAAAGCCAAAAGCCCGAATCGCCTGGCCTGACCTCCCAAGGTGGTTTGGGCTAGACTGGCTGGCTGAGTCCCGTCTGAGGCAAAAACGTGCTGTTGCTTTTAGCAAAAGCATGCCAAGGAAAGCCACTTTCCTTTTTAAAAAAAGTGCTCAAAAGACCTGAGCCAGATGGCCAAAAAGCAGGCATGGCTATCGTTTCTGAAAGGCTATCTGGAAAATTGAGAATTCGATTTCCAAACTTCGTAAGGTTGCCATAATTATAAGGATAAAAAATGATAAAGGCTGGTATAAATATATAAATTAGTATTTTAATTAAAGCCATGCTGATAGATAAAGTCATTAGACCACATGCTTGTAAGAATTCAAAATTGCCGCCTAGCCATAATTGTCTCCTGTCTCCTCCCGAGTCTGCTGGCCAAGAGACCACTCCCCCCTAACCCAGGAGATTTAAACTCTTTTCTGCGTGGAGACGTAGGCGTCCCCACGCCCAAAGAACCGGAAACGGAAACCCGTTGGACCACGGGAAATGTAGTTTGATAATTTCCACGTGTCCATAGAAAATATATATACTTTTAGATGGTATCTCCCAAATTTCACTTTTACAATAGCTGGGAAGTGTCTGAGGTCAGATTTGAACCTAGCACCTCCCAGTCTCTAGGCCTGACTCTCAATCCACTGAGCTACCCAGCTGCCTGAGAGGGGAAGGACTTTTTGATGGGAATTTCAGGTCAGAAAGGACATAGGATCATATATGAATAGCGAGAAGGACCCTTAGCAGTCATTTAGTTTAACCCCATTATTTTGGGGTTCTGAATGATGAAGGAGGATTTCAGAGAACGGACTTGTTAAAAGCCACAGAGGTGAGAAGTGGCAGAGTTGGATTTGAACCCAGGTATTTGGATTCCTAACCAGTGCTTCTCCCACCCACCCATTGCAGTACCAGCATGTTGAGGTGGGGAACCCCCAGAGTGTAGTATAAAGAGCATCGCATTTGAAATTGGGGACCCAGGGCCAGCTGGGTGGCACAGTGGAGAGAACCCCAGGCCTGGAGTTAGGAGAAACTGGCTTCAAATCTGGCCTCAGATACTTCCTAGCTGGGTGACCTGGGCAAGTCATTTGACCCCATTTACTGAGCCCTTTGCCCTTCTGTCTTAGAGTTGTTACAAAAACAAAAGTAAGGGTTTAAAAAAAAAAAAGGTTCAAATTCTGGTTCTATTGTGTATACAGTGTGATTGAATGAACTATTTAATCTTTTAGATGTCACATTAACATGTGACATTAATAAAGTCATATTAAAGTCACATTTTGATGTTTATTAAATGAGGATGCTGGACTAGATAATCTCTTAAATTTAGGAGACTTTCTAAATCTTATGAGGAGGGCAGACTTATTTGGTGGGCCTGTCCTGAGTGTCAGGGAAGATTTGGAAGAAAAAGTATTCTAAAGATAAGCTAGCTAGCTAGCGCTCTCTCTCTCTCTCTCTCTCTCTCTCTCTCTCTCTCTCTCTCTCTCTCTCTCTCTCTCTCTCTCTCTCTCTCTCAATTTAGAAATGTGAAAGACTGGACAATTCTCAGAGCCTGAGAACAACCCCAAACTGTCTGTCCAGGCCTTTGCCATCTATAAAATGGTGGCAATTTAAGATGGGAAGGGTTCATTTTAAGAACTCTCTGTGAATATGCCCTGAGATTGCTGTATTTTAATTTTATTAATAATTTCTGCATCAATAACTTATTTAAGTAGGGCTGGTACCAAAATATGGTCAGAATCATCATATATAAATTATTATTTATATACTCTCAATCCTTATATAATTTATTATAATTGCATAATGATAATTATTGCTATCAATAAGATTTTTGTTGTGAATAATGATGCTGATGATCATTTTTATTCTGATGCATGCACATGTTTTACCTCAGGATACCCCAACACTGATGAGACAGATAGACATTGTCATGGAAACAATCAACATGAATTTAGCCAGACTTTGAGAGATGGTGGAGGATAGAAGGGCCTGGCTTGCTATGGTCTATGGGATCATGAAGAGTTGGACGTGACTGAACAACTGAACAACAACACTCCAACACTTAAGTCTAAAGTGCTCATAAAAACATATTGTTGAAATATTTTTATTTTGCTCTTGTCACTTTCCTAGATGAGTTTGAAGGAGAAAAAAAGAAATAAGCATGTAGCTATCTTCAAAGGAGATCGAACCTTTTTCCTCAGGAAAGTGAATCCATCTGTAACCTTCAGTTTCTGTCAAGATGAGATAAAGCTCTCAATTGTGACATTTCTACACTGCAGAATAGAGAAAGTCAATAAATGTTATGTAAACACTTGATGAAATTACTCCACGAGGTGCTGCAGGGAGCTTATGGAAAAGCAGGGAATCACTGAAAAAAAAATCAAACAAACAAGTCCTTGAAAGTAAATAAGAAAATATCTTTCTTTCCTTCCTTCCTTCCTTCCTTCCTTCCTTCCTTCCTTCCTTCCTTCCTTCTCTCCTCCCTCCCTTCCTCCCTCCCTCCCTTTTTCATATTTTGTTCTTTGTCCTCCAACCTATTTATGGCAGCTTTTCTGGAGGTTTCAGCCTTAAAAGCATCATCTACAACAACAGCAGCAGCAACAATAATTCCCTCACCCCACCATCCAAAACAAACGACTTGTGATTTCATCCAAGAAACATAAAGCTACACAAAGCTATTCTGCAAAGTGTAGTAGCCCTGGTTACTGGGGCTGGGGGTCAGAGTGAAGGGTGACTTTGACCCAGAGGTTCTAAGAAATCAGAGGCAAGACTTAAGCCAGTCTAGCAGGTCTGAAAAGCTCAGCCATTCACCACTTTCCTTTAAGTTAGAGAGACCCACCCCTGTGCATTGACGCAGATGAGAGACCTTGAATCCCAGGTGATCTGATTTCATTCTAAACAGGTGGCAAGCTTCTTTAATGTTCAAGGTTAAATAAGAAAAACAAATTCATTGCTCTATTTCATTGATTTGTCTCAGAAAGTAAATATGGCATTTCTTTTGGAATATAAACTGGATGGAAAACAACTTTAATTTTCTCACTCTTTTTTATACTACCCCCCATTTGCCCCCTCCCAATAATATTATTATAGATTGAGGCATAATAATCTAGTAGAGGGAACAGTGAACTTGGAGTCATGAAGGCCTGGTTTAGCCTTAGTCTCAGACACTTATGTGACTCTGGGCAAGTGATTAAACTCTATTTGCCTGTTTCCTCATCTATAAAGTGAGGGAATTGGAATCTTTGGCTTTTAAAGCCTTTCTAGCTCAAAATTTATGATCCTATGATTCTGTGACCTGGTTATGATAATATATAGGCCTCAAGAAGTCTAATTGGGAATGATACAGAAGTGGTATAAAGGATATTGTTAGAGAAATGTAGGGCCAAGGCAAAGGATGGCTCATGCATATATGAAGAGGGAGGGATTATTGATTGATAGCACGTTTGTTCCACTGGTAACCCAGCAGCAATATAAGAACTTGGGGAAGGCTCCTAACACATTAATATATTGGCTTGACCTATGGGAAGACATAGATAAGAGTCTCACAAGTTGAGCATATATGGATGGTTTGTGAGTTGAATCACTTCAGGGAATACCCACATCAATGAAATCATGGTTCCATTGGAATATTTGAGTCATGAAAGATGGTGCTGGGAGTAAGATAGAGTCTGTCTTTAGCATATTAATATAAGAGATTTGATTTTTTTGAAAGACGTGTTTAGAAGATAGAAACATTAATGGAAAATAGAGAATGAATATGAAAACAGTATGATACTGGAACAGCAATGTCAGCAATAAAGTGATGAACAAATTGAAGATGTTGAAGAAAGCTGGGAACAATGGAAAAAAGATTTTTAAAAATCTGGGGGCAATAATAAGAGGCTCAAAGAAGCCACAGGACCACAGTTCAGGATGAATGGGATAATAATATTTAGTTACATATCCTACCCATCCACTTATCCAGATCATCTCATCATTGGTTTCCTGCTGCTGACCTGTGCCTCCCCACCTGAACCAGAACTCTTCAAACCAGAATTATAATTTCAACCTCCAAACCAGGTCTTCCAGGATCCAAGGGAGTCAAAATTCATTAAAGTGATAAGGAAGCAGCCAACGTTATCTTCTAAGTGTAGAGCAAAGAAAGAGAGGATGAGTGAATTAAGGAAGAGATTTTTTATGAAGAATGGAAGATGAGAGACTTCACAAAAGATTACTTTAATCTTTTCCATAGAGTGGGATGAGGTCATTTGCCAAGAGAGGATTTGGGGGAAGAGTTTGAGATCTTGAGAAGAGAGAAGGTTTAGAAAAGGCGCAGAGAAGAATAAAAAGATTGTTTTGTATCAATTATGCTCTAGTTGAGTTTAGAAAGCATGACTGTCAGCATAGTTTGTTAACTTCCCCAGGCAGCTTGGGGATGGGGATAAGGCAGATTGGGGGATTGCTGGCATTTGGTTATTAGCTTGAGGAAGAGAGTAAAGACAAGAAGAAAAGCTAATCAAAGAGGAAGTACAGTCCCTTGTTAAAATATCTAACTTCATCCATGGCCAAGACCGTGAAAATAGGAAAGAAAAAGTAGAACACAGATATGATGGACAGATTGAACATGGAGAGCTCAAAAGATAGGAGGTTGAGAAGACAAAAGCCAAAATCAAGAGGACAGAGGCAATATGGACAGATGGGCTGTTCTGATCATAGAAGAGAATTTCAGAATTCACGATCTTGGAGTTGGAACAATTTCAAATAATAGTGAGCTCTAAAGTATAATCATCCTTGTTTACTGCTGAGGTAATGTGGAGATGGAGTTCATTAGAGGTGTGGGGGTAATGAGGTCATTGATGAACTTGGAGGATAGAATGCCTGTAAGAAATCATATTGAAGTCACCAAGGATGAAACATGAAAAGGCAGATGATGAGCCAGGTTCTAAGGTTTGTGAGAAAGGTGGGAGAAAGCCTTGAAGGCTGGCAGATGACAATGACCAGATGATGTAAGCAGATGGTGTTACATTCCAAAGAAAAGAAGACTGATGGTTGTAGAGTTTCAGGAGGGTACAATGTAGAGCAATAAGTAAAAGCTGATTCTCCCTTCTAGCCCAATGAGGGGAGACTGAGAAAGAGTAACCAATATGTTGGAGAGAGTAGCAGGAGCTAGAATTGGACCCCATGTTTTCTGACTCCAGATTCTGAATCTTTTCCATTGAACTTTGTAACCCTAGCTTAGAAGCTTTTCACACTCTCTTTCCTGTCCAGAAACTTCACTATCCACTTCTTGCAGATCCTTCTGAAAGGGCAATCCAAAATCAGGGCCTTGGCAATAGAACTTATTTGCTAAAAATCTGCTTTGCCCTTGACTGACCACTTTTGTTGCTTTGTCCTCCTCCTGCTTCCTTCCCCACTGTCTTTCTCTTTCACTTTCCCTCTCTCCACCTTCAACCAGAGTCCTGAATTTTTGGTCAGAAGACTTGGGTTCAAATCCCAGCTCTGCCACTTACCACATCTATGAGACCTTAGGCAAATTATTTAACCCTTTCAGTATCCTTATCTGTAAAGTGAAGGGATTGGACTAGATGATATCTAAGGTGCCTATCATACTAAATTAATATGAACAAAAGGTCTATGTAGGAAATGCCAATAACACAATGATAAAGCCATATGCCTTTTCACACTTTCACTTTTTCCTATTTTTTGCTTCTCTTCCTCCACTTTTGTCTTTCCCCCTCTTTGTCTCTCCCTAATTCTTATTTCAATCTCTGCTCTGTATTTCCTCCATGTTTTCTCTGCCTCCCTGCCTCTGCTTCTTTTACTCCTCCATGAATAACTCCCTTCTTTCCTTAACTGCTTCAAAGAGCAAAGCAATTTATTTTCAGAAAAGACTTTTAATTTCCAAAGGGTGTGAAAAATGAGATTGGTCCCCCTTCCTAACAATCCCATGAGCACTCTTATGTTTTAATGAGATAAATGGCCTGGAGGAAGAGGTAGTAAGAAAGGGGTCAGGTTATGGGGCTTTAAATGTTTGGGTTTTCCCACCCTCCCTTCCCTTGTAGGTCTGAGCAGCTCCCTGAGAGACTGATTCTGCAGACCCTAGTCCTGGTTTCACACTCTCACCCTATGCTAGTTATGAAAACAGAAAGAAGTGACAGATGGGATCAAAGCTTTTGGAGGAGATGAGGGAGAACTGCTCTCCCCTCTGTATTCTGTGGCATCCCCCTCTCATATATTCACCAGGTTGTGAACTGATTCATCTCTCAAAAGACAGAAAAACATAATCCTCTTCCTCCAACAGCAAGTTTTAATTTCTCTAGGTAAGGTGTCCTCAAAACGTTTAGCTCTTCTCATTGAATGAAAGCAATAGCCAAATAATTATGGCATTGAAATAATGTAATTTTTGGGGGGTGACATCAGAAGGATAGCTGACTTCTAGAGAGAGTTAAAAGAGCCCTGTACTAATGGATTAATGAATCAATGAATCTATGAAAAAGTATTTCTTATTAAATGTTTACTATGTGCCAAGTACAGTGCTAAGGGCTGGGGATACACATATGAAAGTCAGAGTCCCTGCCCTCAAAGGGCTTCCACTAAAGTAGTGGAAGATAACATATAAGGTGGCTAGGGAAGGATGTTTTGGTCTGGGAAGTCACAAAGATGGTAACTGAAGCCATGGAGTAGTCAGTTTACATGTTCTTTCCAGAAGCAATGGTTGTGTTAATTTAGTGACTGTTCCCAAAGCAAATGGTGGAAAGGGGATAAGTTTGAAGAATGGATGGAGGGAGTCAGGAATAGAGTGGGTATAGTAGGCTCTCATCAATCAGTGCAACTCAGTCTTAGAAGAAGAGTTTCAAAAGGGGTTATTTTGCCCCTCTAAAATATGGTCTCTGGAATCTGGTTTGGAGTGTCTGGCAAGTAATATCATCAGAGTACCATGGTCAGAAGTTAAAGGGAAAGCCCTAACTTCTAATCTCTAAGCCATATCTTACTCTAGGCTATGTGCCCTTGAATACATACTTTTCAGGCTCCAGTTGCCTGTGGGAAAAGAAGTTAATAACTTACCTGTTTGAGGAACTGGTGTGGGACCAGGTAATCTGTTAAAGTCCCTTCCAGAGATAGGATCAGTAATCCCATGACTGTATGTGCTATCGTGGAAACACATCCCAGTTTCTGGGTCAGGGCCAGGATCACAGGACAGTCACTATTTATCTACCTCCTCAGTGAGAGCCAAAGAGTGTGACATCATCGGTGCCATATTGCTTTGAGTAAATTCATTGGCAGTGATGGGGATAGTAGCAAACTATGGGCTCTCACCAACTTCTTTATGGAATTTTATAAGCCTGTTGTAGAAACCTAGCAAAGGGGTACAAGCTAGGTCTGTCTGGTGTCCTACTATTGACAACAGAGCAGAACATAGATTAACTTGAGAAATAACCTAGTGACTAGGTCCTAGTCTAACATTCTTAGTTTACAGATGAGTAAGCTGAGGCCCAAAGATATGAAGGACTTGTCTGCATCACACAACTAGTAAGTAGCGGAGCCCAGAGCAATTTACTCCAAATCAAGTACTTTTCCCACTATGCCACCCTTCTTTGGGAGATTTTTTGATTTTTGTGGGAGGTGATCACAGAATGCACCGGACTAATTGTTTTTTAGATGGCTTCTCCAGTGATAGGGGAAATTTTCTGTTTCTAAAACAGCTTCTCGGTCCCCACTCAATTTAATCCCAAGGAAGAAACTGGTTGATAATATCTTTATCTCACCAAGAAAGAGGGTGGTGGTGACTGATAATGAGCCAAAGCCTGGGAATCTGGTCCTGAACATTTTCCATCCCTTGTTTCACTTAACAACCCCAGCTAGCACTTAATAAAAATGTTCATCCTCCCCAGAGAATTCATTATGGGAAGGCTAGTAGCCTAAAGGATGGATGAGGGGTGGAGAGGGAGGGAGGGAAGGGAGAAGGAAGACTGCTTATACACTCACACACAGATATATCTCCAGCATATTTTTGGAAGGACTAGATGCTCTGCCAGTGATTCTGTGAGCTTCGCTGCAGTCCTGTACAATAATGACTGCCATTTTTTATGATCACATCTGGCATGGGGTCAAATTCAAATTCATAAGACGATTACTTGGTGATAGTAGTGATAAATCTCCATTGACCAAGTATACCTGTGGCTTTATTTGGGTTTTTAGAATTCTGCTCATAAGTGGATCCTTTGAAGAAATGGCTGCAGGACTTGGGTGCTCTAGCAATTAAGTTGCCATAGAAATGAACCAAGTGGGCCTGGTATTAATATAAAAGAAAGGCAAGTGCAGCTTATCTAGCAAATTACCCTCAGATCATAGTGATCAATACTGACCAGTTATGCTTACTGAATGGTAAGTAAATTCCTTTATTTAACATATATTTATTACATGCTTCCCTTATTAAATCCTTCCCTTATGAAACTTCTATTCTTTTGGATTCTCTATATTCTATATGCCTGGGACTCAGGTAAACAATGGGGCCATAAGTGGGGCTCATTTTTAATGTTACTTTATATAAAGGCATATTTTTTAATTGAGATGCAGAATTATATAATAGTAGGTAGAGCGCTAGATGAACATTCTGGATTCAAATCTAGATTTTGATGTTTACTAGTTGTGTGATTTCTTAGTCACTTCTTTTCAGCCAGCTCTCTAAGCTTCTAAATCAGGGGATCATTGATAGAGTTGAGGAAGTCTGTGAATTTGGATGGGAAAAAATTAGATCTTTATTTTCACTAACCTATAATTAAAATTTGGCATTTTCTTCTATTGTGATTTAAAAAACAAACCAAATTATTCAGAGGAGCCCATCATCTTTACCAGGATGTCAAAGGGGTACATCACACGCTTATTGTTGTTCAAGTCATTTTCAATTGTATCTGACTCTTTTTGACCCCATTTTGGGGTTTTCTTGGCAAAGATACTGGAGTGGCTTGCCATTTGCTTCTTCAGATCATTTTTATAGATGAGGAAACTGAGGCAGACAGGGTGACATGACTTGCCCAGGGTTACACAGCTAGTATGTGTCTGAGGCCAGATTTGAACTCGGGAAGAGCAGCCTTCCTGACTTCAGGCTTGATACTCTATCCCCAGAACCACCCCACAGCCCAAGTCACCACCACCACCACCACCACCACCACACACACACACACACACACACACACACACACTGTTAAGAATCACTGCTTCAAGTTAAAGATGGATTTCGGTTTGCTCTCTGATCCATGTAGGTTTTTTGGTATAGACTTGTGATTTCATTGGCATAGAAAACTCCTGGTAAAGAATCCCCCTCAACCTTTGCAGGTTAGTGATGGCTCTGAATTCAGATCTTCCTGAATCGAAGACCAGTTTTCTATTCACTATGGAACAGTACTTCTGAGGCATTTAGTTGATTTGTCAAAATCCAAATTAGATGGGTTATGACAAAGATTCAATGATCTCTCATGGAGAGTCACACACAAGGATCACAACATAGAAATGCAGGGGAGAACAATTTTCAAAGCTTGCCTAGGACATTTTCTTGATGTTGGCTATCTTAATTATTAGTAAAGCAAGTACTGTATCCAAATAAATGTTCTCTCTACTTGACCCAAGTAAATATAATCTTGATTTCTGGGGAAATGGGTTTAGGAGAAGGAGGAATAGTTGAGAAGGAGCCATCTTCGAATAGCAATATGTTTTTGGAGCAAGATAGAAAGGAATCAAATTAGAAAGAGAAAGCCTCTCTATCATACTAACCCTTCTCCATTTCCATCCTTGGTGAGAAGACAAGCTTTATGTGAAAAAAAATTTTTTTTTTTATCTGAGACTGGTTTAACTCCTTTGGCCTAGGCTTTGACTTTGCCAAAGTTACCATGATAATCCTATAGTTTAGTCTGAATCTAAAGTGGAAGAGGAGGGTGCCTGTAGTCCCTCTAGGAACAAGTATAGATTTTGAGGGAAAGAATCTTTGAAAGAATGACCTTAAAGTCCTTTTCAATTCTATACACTTAAGCCTTACTTTGAGAGACCCAGCTGATACAAAGCCTGTTCAAAAAGTGAGTTCTAGGGTAGTGAGGTAGCTCAATGGATAAGAGACCCAAGCCTGGGAACAGGAGATCCTAGGTTCAAATCTGACCTCAGACACTTCCTAGCTTATGGGACCCTTGGCAAGTCACTTAAACCCAGCTGCCTAGCCCTTACCACACTTCTTAGAACCCATCCTTAATATTGATTCTGAGATAAAAAAGAGTTTAAAATAATAATGAGTCCTAAAGATTAGAAATGTTTTTCCTAGAATAAAATTAACTAGGGGCCGCTGGGTGGCTCAGTGGATTGAGAGCCAGACCCTGACAGGAGGTCTTGGGTCCTGACCTCAGACACTTCCTAGCTATATGTCCCTGGGCAAGTCACTTAACCATCATTGCCTAGTCCTTATTGCTCTTCTGCCTTAGAATCAAAACAGTATCTAAAACATAAAATAAAGGTGCTTTTTTCCCCAAAGGATAAATTTAACCTCTTCAATTCCACTCCATCGCATTCCATAAGTATTTATTGATCATCTACTGGGTAAGCATTGTGCTAGGTACTATAGAGGACAAGATAAAATATATAATAGAGTTGGGCCCTAAAGGGGCTCCCAGAGATGATTCAGTGCCATTGATTGCTAGAGCTGGAAGGGACTTTATGATGAATGTTCATCTAGTCCAAACTCTCCATTTTACAGAGGAAGAAATGAGGCCAAAATGAACAGGTCATTGCATCTTCTGAAACTGATTTCCTATTTTCTTGTCAGTCTCTTTTGGGCTTTTCAAGATGGTAACTTGAAAGATAAAGTCCATCATGGCAGAGATTTCCCTAGGGGAATTTTAATTCCCTTCCCTTGGAATCCGATGGGTGATGCTTCTCGTTAGACATTCAGACATTTTCTTCACAGCTCTTTTAGTAAAGTGGACCTTTCCTCTTTCCCTCCTTACAGCAGTGTACTCATAGGCCTTCAGTTTGCTGTAGTAATCAGAGAACTTGTTGTAGAGAATAGAGATGGGCATCCCATTTAGGATGATTCCAAAGGCTATGCAGAGGAAAGCAAAAAGCCTGCCTAGGTGAGTTTCTGGATATATGTCTCCATAGCCTACTGTGGATATGCTCACCTAGAGGAAAAAGAAACAGAGAAGTGAAGTTATCCACTAAGGAGATTTGGATATGGAGTATAGATTTATAGTAGGAAGGGAACCATAGTAGTCATCTAGTCTAAGTCTCTTGTTTTACAAATGAAAAAACTGAAACCTAGAGAGATGAAATAGTTGGCTCAAGGTTATACAGTTAGTAAGAGATAGAGGCAGTAGTTGAATCTAGACCCCCTGACTCCCAGCCTATGTATTTGTACCACAGCATTGTACCACAAAATGCCTTGAAAGCCACAAAACCCTATATATGCCCGATACCGTAATTACTATAAATTATTCAGAAGCATGACATATGAAGGAAAAGGACAGAGATATGTAATTAATGTCTGGATCTGGTATGCAACAGATAGTGTTGTTTTTGTTCAATCGTGACCAACATTTTGTGACCTCACGGACAATAGCATGTCGATACTGTCCACTGGGTTTTCTTGGCAAAGACACTGCAGTGCTTTGCTATTTCCTTCTCCAGTGGATTAAGGCAAATTGGATCATACAACTAGTTAAGTATCTGAGGTCATATTTGAACTCGGGTCCTCCTGACTCCAGGGCAGCCAGGTGGTGAAATGATGAGAAAGATGGGTTTGGAATCAAGGAGACTCAACTTCATGAGTTTAAATCTGACTCCAGATACTTCCTAGCTATGTGACCTTGGGAAAGTCATTTAACTTTGCTTCAGTTCCTCATCTATAAAATGAATTGGAGGAGTAAATGGCAAACTACTCCTCTATCTTTGCCAAGAAAAGTCCAAATGGATTAATGAAGATTTGGAAGCAACTGAAATGAATTTATAATTTTCTGACTCCAGTCTCAATGCTGTGGTCCACTGATCCACCTAGCTGTCTTCCATCAAAGATAGTACAACTCTCATTAGCTCTATCTTTCCTCAAAAGCTTATCTATCTACTTTCCAAATTAATATTTAATATGTCTATAGTGAGGGCAAAATACTTTGCTTCTAGAGCCCTTTCTAGCTTCACTTGTGGCCTCATTTTACAGAGGGCTGGAGTAGGTAGTGCACGAGAACTCTTTAATAATTAATTTGTAATCCTTCACTTTATTTGTGTATAGTCTGCATTTTCCAGATAGTTAGAGACCATTTTATGGTTATGATTTTATCAGCTCCTTCACTTTGACTTAGGCTCAGATATTCTAGGCTATGCATAATTTCTTTTTTCTCCTCTCCACAGAACAAATCCTTTCTCTTGTGAGCCATCCAATATGATTCTCACCGAGGTTGAGATTTAGAAATGAAGGCTCAGAGCTGGCTCCAAATGATTCCACAGGGTGAATTCTTGGGTAAGCAGGAGCTGGGTCTGGGATTTGGGCCAACTTTTCTGAGATCCATTCTAAGACCCTGAGAAAACTGGCTGCCTGGTCCTGATAGCAGCTAAATCACCCCATAAAATGGGAATTCATGATTTTGTTTAAAATTCACATATTTTCCTTAACTTATTTGTCCCCTAAGTAGGAATGTGGCCTTCTTCTGGCAGTTTACCAGATGTGCATCAGAAAGTAAATCCTGGCCAATTGAGAATTATACATAGGACAAAAATGCAATTTTGTTCCATAGCATTAAGGTGGCCAAATTCAGAGTTCTTGCACAATAAAAGCAAAACAATTTTTGTTTTCCTATATAGAGGGAAGTCAAGGATAAACTATTTTCTGAAGGCTGATGGCTCATTCCTTTGATGAGCATGCTTGCTTCTCTATCACCTGAGGGCCATTTATAAATACAAGTAGTGACACTTTTGGTGTTTGAATTTTTAGAACAAGTATACCAGGCCTTAAACATGCAAATAGGTGTTATCTCCTTCAAAGTAGTCACCTTGAAAGGCTATAAACTTACTTTCATGATGTTGTCATTCATTGCTAAGGACATTTTTGGAACTACCTTGGAGGAGAGTTTATGAGCTTACCCACTCATAAATCCATATAATTATTTTATAGTTACACATCTCTTTTTCTTTAACCCCCAAGTGGCATTGCCTAGCTTTATTACCCACTTAATTAATTTTTAAAAATGATTTATTTTCATGATAAATTTTAGAGATGCCTTTCTTGCCTGGGCCATCCAAATTGATTCTTGCTAAGGTTAAGATTTAGAAATGAAGCTCCAGAAATGAACTATAGACATTTCTGGATATTATATCCACATTATTGACTAGAAATTTCTCCAAGTCACTTTTGATAATTTCAATCAAATCTACCCTCCAACCACAATGATTTGCCCTCACTAAGAATATTCACTGGGTGTACCCCAGGATATGGTCAATCTCCTAAAAGACATGCCTTAATAGAATAAATATATAGCTTCTGGCGTGATTATTCTGAAGGAAATGATACTTACTTCCATGTAATAAATTCTAATATGTTTGTTAAAATACAAATTTAATTTCCTTATAGCATGGATTCTTAGCCAAGGAGTCCTTAGATAAATTTTAGAGCATCTGTGAACTTGGATGCCAAAAAAATTATATCTTTATTTTTACCAACATCTAACTGAAATTTAGCATTTTCTTCAATTACAAATGTTGGCATGAAAATACTGTTCTAAGAAAGGGTCCATTGGCTTCACCAGATTATTTAAAGGCCCCATGACAGACAAAAAGTGCTTAAAAACTTCTCTCTTACAGTCATATCACATGCATCCTGGAAGAGATTACTTATTCCCCAAAGGGGAACAGTAGGCTATTTCCTGAGATGAGGAAAAGCAAAGACAGATGTTATATACAGAGTAGTGTAGGGAGCACTGGTTTTGGAGTCAGAGGAATTGGGTCCAAGTCAGGTCTCAATTTCCTCCTGTCAAACAAGGGAGTTGGGTACAATAACCTTTATAGTTCCCTTCATCTTTAACTCTATGATCCAATGATCATAGTGCCACCTCGGGGATCTTTAGGCCCATTGATGAATAAGGCATTTTAAAATGATGAATTCATTATTCTCCATTATTTATTCTTCAGGATACCAGAATATACTTTAAAAAACATCCATAAAGAGAACACTATATATTTTGGGAACATGCACTTTTGTGCACTGCTCATATATGAGGATTTTGGCAAGGGGGGGGAGGAAGGGATCATTAATGTAACGTGGTCATATTCAGTTTCTATGATGTATTTACTCTGCTAGGTCCTAATAAATAGTTTCATTGTGTGGCCCTTTTGTCTTTTAAAAATGTTATAGATGCCCAAAGGACCATAAAACTATGTATGCCATTTGACCCAGTACTATCACTGCTGGATCTGTATCTCAAAGAGATCAGTGATAAGGGAAAAGGACCTACTAGTACAAAAATATTTTGGCAGTGCTTTTTGTAGTGGCAAAGAATTGGAAACTGAGAGGGTGCCCATAAATTGAGGGAAGAATGGCTAAACAAGCTGTGGTATATGGTTATAAGAAATGATGAACAGGAAGAGTTCAGAAAAACCTGGGAAGACTTATATGAACTGATACAAAGTGAAGTGAGCAGAAAGAAGAGAACAGAATTTTCAGTAACAGAAATATTGTGCGATGATCAACTGTGGACTAAACCATTATTGGCAAAACAAGGTTCCAAGATAACCCCAAGGTCTCATGATGAAAAAAACACAACAAAACACTATCCACAGCTAAAGAAGGAACTGTTGGAATCTGATTGCAGATCAAAGCACACCATCCTTCACTTTATTTCCTTTATGAGTTTTTTATTGTATATGTGATATATCTTCAGTCTTGACATGGGGAATGTGGAAATATGTATTGCATGAAAGTACTGGCATATCCTACATCAGACTATTTATTGCCTTGAGGAGGAAGGGGGGAGGAGAGAATCTGAATCATAAAATATCAGAAAACAATTGTAAATTGTTTCTACATGTAATTAAAAAATCAATAGAACAAAGAAAAATAAATAATGTTATGGACTGAAAAATCACCGGTACTTCTCACTATCTCTCCCCCACTGAGTTTCCTCTTATAACAAAGAACAATTGAGCAAAATCAGACACCTCAATCAAATCTATTAGTCTAACATCCCACAAACACGATTCATTGTCCCTCCACCCAAAGGAAGGAAGTATTTCCTTTATGTATTTTTCTATTAAAAAATGAAAAGAGACTGACCAAACAAAAATGCCACATAGGATAAAACCATACACATAAAGAAGACTTAGATTTAAAGCTTTGCTGTATATATTGCATTCTTCTTAAAAAACAAATAGAAACAACAAAAAACTATGTCATTTATCCATGTCACCCAAAGATCACAATAATTTCTGGAGCAGCTAAAAACCATGGCTTATTTTTCTGGCTACTCAAAAAGTCCAATGAGGAGGATGGAATGAAGAGGGGGAAAAGGGACACCATTGTGTTCTTGGGTCTCTTCTTGATGAGCCTCAATTCTTTCCATTTTAGTTTTTTTGGCTGGTAATTATTATTTAATTTATATAAGTAAAATAGGGATATAGATTGGGCCTGTGGTTTCACTGAAAAATGAGAAAACACCCTCTGTCAATGGAGGCAGAGGGCTTTTTCTTCAACTTCTAAGCCTAGAAAGTTGCCTAGAACTCTGAGAATTCAAGTGAATTGGCCAGGATCCTACATCTGGTATGTATGAGAGGTACAACTTGAAACCCAGTCTTCTCTTCTTCTAAGTCAGCTCTCAATTCACTATGCCTTAGGGCCTCTAAGTCCAATAAAGTAAAATAGACAAATTGATTAATTCCTCTCCCCTACAGGTGAATATATATTAAACAACTGCAACCCTGGGGAAATATACTTGTGACTACATGACATGTCTTTTCATTCCACTAAGGTAGTAGGAGAAAGGAACATTATTATATTTGGTAGCTTTTCTAATGCCTGAGGACAGCACCCCAACACTGCTCTCTTTAGAAATCCATAGCTGACAAAAGAGGGAAGATAGGAGGGGACTTCAAAGGTATCCAACAGGAAAATGATTTCTTGTCAAAATATAGGATGGTGGGTCTCCATTTACTCATCTTTAAAATGAGGACTAGAAGATTTTTAAGACTTCTTCCAAGTATAATATTTTAAGATTCTAAGATTTCATTAAAGGACCCATTTAACCTATATCCTTCTCCAGCATATACTGGTAGAAATGCTTACTTGTTTGGGGCAACAATTTGTTCCCAGATTCGGCATTTATTTCCTTAGTCTTATCCTGAAAATTAAGAGTCTTATCCTGATCAGGCAGATTTCATCTGGAATGTCTATGTATTAGACCCATTGATTCTACCTATGCAAACAGAATGACTCAGAGTACTGTCAGATCCTGACTCCTATAATAGACCTAAACTAGGGATATTTGGGATAATGATTAATACAAATGACTCATTCAGTTTAATTGACATGTCAGTTCTAATGAATGGGAAAGAATAGGACCTTTGAATGTACAGCATTTTCAAGGTTACATTTGGTACATCCTGTTGAGAAGAGGGAAATGAAGTCATCAGGACTGGATGTTAACAGCTTATTGACTATCACAGGGGGAATGAAGACTCAATCTTTAATGGTCAGCTTGAGATGAATTTTCTTCACTTCATGGGAGAAGATTCTGTCTTCTATCTCACTGCATCAGTATATATGCAAATATCCACACATGAAGGATTTAGATAATTGGTGTGTGGGAATCTCCTGGAAATAAAGGAGAATTGCCCTCATCTGTCTGAAATGAGTTCCCAAGGGATGTTATGACACCTATGGGAAGGGGAAATGGATCTTTAAGAAAAACACCTATCTGGGATTAGCCTATCCATTTAAGTGTGGTTCTTAGCAAACAAATACCTATTGATGAATACTTTGTTCTGCCATCATAAGGATGAATTGTATGACCTTATAAAGTTCCTCTCCTCTATCTCTATGTGCACCTACATCTACCAAGTAAAAGGACTAACCTTGGTGTAGAATCAGAAGACCAAATGGGGAATGGATGGACAAACTGTTCTATAGAAAAATAATGGATTATTATACAGTAATAATTGATCAACATGAGGAATTCTAAGAAACATGAGAAAATTTGTATGAATTGATGCAGGGGGAAGTTAGCAGAACCAAGAAGTGTATATACAAATGCCTACAATAATGTAAATGGCAAGAGAACTCAAAAGAAAAACTAAGTAATTGTTAATGACCAATCTTGGCCCTGGATAACAATGACGCTTCCTTACCTCTTTCCTCTTAGAAGAGAGATTCAAAGTAAAGAATATTTCACTGTCAGATGCACTTAAGGTGTTTCTTGGTTTTGCTTAACCATTTTTTTTTGTTACAAGGGAGGATTCAAAACCAGGATTTGGAGTGATACATCTAGAAATGATTGTGGCATAAAAGTAGAAGCTATCAAATTTTTAAATAGTAACTTTAAAAAGTAATGGCAGTGATTTTCATATGTTGCTTGTGGGATCCAATATAATGGGTGAATCATCTATGAAGATTATGGAAAGTCAGAATAAGAATCAAGCAGAATTAGAAGGTATGGGGTTGGTGGTTGAATTGTATAGGCAGAGGGAATATACCTCTGCATATTTATCTATGGCAGTGGGATCAGTCTCAAGATTTTATATTTTGAATGCATTCATCATGCTTCCAAATTCAATTTTATCTTAAAGGTGGCATTTTATTTCTTTTGATGAATGGAATCTTTGCCCTTTACTGCTCTGCATTTCATAACTGAATGATACTGCTTTCTCTTTCTTCTCCATATCCTGTAAAGTAAATGATATTTGGGAAGGGTCAAGTCATATTTCATGGATTCAATTTATAGTTTATCTTCTATAGTGAAGACTTTTGATTATTTGGCATGAAAGAACTACAGCCCTAGAGAAATGTGTGACTATGTGATGTGGACCAATGAAAGCACATTTGTTCAGAATAGATAGCTTAGCAACATTGTACCCCTGATGAGGGTGGGGTGGGGTGGGTGGATTGTGGCAAAAAAAAAAAAACCCAGCCCCCCAGCAAAGTTGCTCCACAAGCCATGATTTCTGTGTTTTTAGTTACTGCTGTTAAGGAAAATGATAGGCAACTTGGCATAATGGATAGAGAGCTGAGCTTGGAGTAAGGAAACTCTGGGATTGAGGCTTCTTTCCAACACATTCTGGCTGTGGTACTATGGGTAAGTTATGGGTAAGTTACTTTTAGTGCCTTCAAGTATTTCCAGGAGATAGCTCATTATACTCAAAGGAAACCAAAGGTATAGACCAAAAATAAGTTAAAGATTTATGTGTTAAGATATTAAAAAATAAATCTAGATTTGAGAACAAAGACAAGATAGGAAAGGCAGTTCAATACAGTGGGGAAAGTGTTGGATTTGGATAGAGTTGGAAGACCTGGGTGTGAATCCCAGCTCTGCCATTTTTACTACCTGGCTTTTGGTTTAGTTTCCTCATTTATAAAATGAGGCCTCTAAAGTTCCTTCTAGATCTAAATCTATGATTCTATCATCATAAAAACCCAATCTATAACAAATGACTGGAACCCTAGACATAGCATCTCAGATTTGAAAGGGATTTCAGAAGTCAGATGTTAAGCTTGTACTTGAACAGGTCCAATCTACAACATCCTTGATAAATGATCCAGTCTCTACTTGAAGTCCTCTAGTGATGGGGTCTCCACTTGCCTTCTATATAAGTTAACTTTTCTACATTTGGACCAGTATAAATATATATTTCCTTTAGAGGTAACTAGATGGCACAGAAGATAAAATGCTTGAAGACTTGAATTCAAATCCAGTCTCAGATATTCACTTTACTTGTGTGGCACTGGTCAAGTCACTTAAACTCTGCTTACTTAGGTTTCCTCATCTGTAAAATGGGGATAATGGCACCTACCTTATACATGTTGTTATGAGAATTGTGCTTAACAGAAGCAGCTAGGTGGCTCAGTGGATTGAGAGCTGGGCCTAGAGACAGGAGGTCCTGGGTTCAAATGTGGCTTCAGATACTTCTTAGTTGTGTGACCCTGGAGAAGTCACTTAAGCCCCATTCCCTAGCTCTTACCACTCTTCTGCCTTGGAATCAAAATACAATATTGATTCTAAGATGAAAGGCAAAGGTTTAAAAAAGTGCATAACACAATGCCTGGCACATATATAGGCACTTAATAAATGCTTATATCTTCCCTTCTTTATTCCCTTCCTTTACCTTGAGCTGAAATCTGCTTCTGCAACCTTGCACTTCAACTCTTCATTTTATTCTCCAAGATCAATTAATTTAATCCATCATTCCTATGATAGCCCCTCAAATACTCAAAGAATATCATATGCTGTCCCCACTTCTCCTTTTCAAACTAAATATCTTCAACTCCTTCAAATAATCTTTATATGGCATGATTTTGAGGAACCATATCGCTTTGGTCACCCTTCTTTGTAGATTCACCAATTTATCAATCCTTTTTTTTTCTTCCCTAAAACTTAGCCTCCAGAATGGAAACAAATATCCTGGATGTGGTCCAAAGTCTACTTGATTAGCAAAAACCCTGAAAGCTACTGCTAGAATACCAGGGTAGAGAAAGGTAGGAGAGCTTCAGAAAGAGGCTAGTGGTTGAAAGAAAAGAGTTACAGAGGTTGATGACAGAAGCACAGGGTGTGAAGGCTTAACTACTGAAAGGTGAAAAGGAGGGTGACATGGTGGACAGAATGCTGAGGGATTCAAGTCCTGCTTCTATTCTTACTAGCTTTGTGACACCAGCAAGTCTTTTAACTTCTGAGGCTCCTATTCTCCATTTGTAAAGTTGGGTCAGGGTAAGGGTGGACTAAAGTCCCTTTCAGGGTTCATGATGTAATGAATCAGGGAGATAAGGGCAAAGGAAGAAATAAGCCCCACAGAAAAGGAACAAAGGCATCTACTTACAGCAGCCCACCACCAGGCATGAGGGATGCTGGTGAAGTTGGTGCCCACTACGTCGTGCTCCACCGAGTAGACAGCGGCTGAGAAGGCAAAGATGCCCATGGCGATAAAGAGAAAGAGGCAGCCCACCTGTTGGTAGCACTGGCGCAGCGTGAAGCCGAAGGCCCGCAGCCCTGTGGAGTGGCGAGCCAGCTTGAGGATACGGAAAATCCGCATGAGGCGCATGATGCGCAGGACCTGTCCCACCTTGCCCACGCAGCCCACGGTCTCGATGTCATGCTCCCTGGGCGAGCCCTTGCCACCGGCGTGGTCCTCACCCATGAAGCTCTCCAGCAGCAGCTGCAAGTAGAGGGGCAGGATAGCAATGAGGTCCACGAGGTTGAGTGCACTGCGAGCGAAGCGTCGCAGGTCAGGTGTGGACGCGAGGCGCAGCAGGTACTCCAGGGTGAAGAAGGCGATGCAGATCATCTCCACGTGCTCCAGGATGGGGCGCGGGTCCCCGCCGCCCATGCCCTCCTCTGACTGGTGCTGCATCTCCTCTACGCTGTTGAGGGCCAGCGCCACGACAGAGATGAGTACGAAGAAGCTGGAAGCGACGGCTATTACCTTGGCTGCCACTGAGGAGAAAGGCTTCTCCATGAGGTTCCAGAGGCGGCGGCGTAGCGGCCCATAGTAGCGCATGTCTCGGAAGAGCTCCTCGGCTTCCTCCACCTGGGCCTGGGCGCGCAGCTCCCGCTGGATCTTGAGCTGCTCGCTCAACTCATCCCGCCGCTCCTCGAAGCAGATGCGGCAGCAGCGCGGGGTATACTTGAGCCGGACTCCCCAGTAGCCCAGTTCCTCCAGGAAGCTGCGTGGACACAGCTCATCCCGCACCAGCAGTACTCCGGAGGCGTAGAAGTTGTAGACCAGCTGGAAGACAGCCGGGTCGCGGTCGAAGAAGTACTCGTCTGCCTGGGCCACATAGTCGTCACAGAGGCCCAACTGGCGGCTGCGGTTGGTGGAAGTGGCCAGGCGGCCTAGACGCGTCTTGGGGTAGCAGAGCAGTTCGCGATAGTCCAGGCGGTAGCTCTGGCCACCCACATTGACATTCAGCGTGGAGGACGGGCCTAGGGTGCTGGGAGCGCTCGTGGGTACTTCAGTTTCCTCAGGTAGGTTCTCTTCTGGTGGCTCCTTTTCCCACTCCTCCAACTCCTCTCCCTCCTCATCCTCAATGTAGTAGTTATAGTTGCCCTCCATCCATGGGGGAAGGCTTATCTGAGAGGCTGCCCCAATGGAGCAGATACTCTTCCGGTGTTGTGCTCCCATTTCTTTGAGAGATTCCTGGGGATTGATCTCTGCTGCGTCCCAGGACTTGTTGCTCCACGACGCTCTCCTTTGGCTTTGTTTCAACATGATTCTGGAGTTTTCCGTCACCGCTTTTTTTCCGGCTTTCTGGAGCTGTCCGTTGAGCCCCGATGGGCCCAATGCCAAAATAAGGAGGTATGTCACTTACCTCTCCTCTAGATCCAACTCCATATTCCCAGAAGCCAAGGTGGCCCCAATTATCTCACTCTTCCATTAGAGATCTCTGAGGAAAGGCCGTGGAGTAGCTCTCCAGGGGGCCTGGACACAAGTTAACTGAGGTTGACTGCTCTAATCTTGCTGACAAGTGCTGGGAGTGGATAGAGGAAGGGATTTACAGGCTATTATCCTGTTTCCACTAGTCCCCCTCCTGTGACGTGAATGATTATTCTCCTTAAATCTGTTTCAGATAATCTGGAGAAAAAGGCAGAGCTTATTGCTAATAAAAACAGAAGCTATCTCTCAGTCCTCTGAAAAGATTCAATTTGCTAAGGAATAGGTGGTTGATAGTGTAAAGTGTTTGATAGAATCTTAAAGTACTGGACAACTATCAGCTATAATTATTATTGCTATGTTAAGTAGCATTAGCTATTCCCATATTAGTAATAACATATTTATAAGACTGATTTTGTTTTTAACTAATTTCTATTTCAGGCAAAGAGCCTTATGCCTGGGAAGTTTATAAAGGAGATTTCACTCTATTTGTTGCAGGACTTTTTTTTTTTTAAATCATAGATTATATTATATTAGACTTGACGTGGATGCCCTGACTCCACTTACTGTGAAATGTCTAACCCAAGGGATTCCACTGAGCATTTTTGTTTCTGAGTTCCAGTTAAAATGAAATTATAATGGAAAAATATTCTGTTTGATTTATGACTGTTTAGTCTATTTTGTAGTCTCATACCAAAGGCAGATCCCTTGAGCTCAGGGTCATTCTGAGGGAGGATTTGAAATGTCATGCTATATTATGTCATACCTCAAACTCTTTCCCCTTTCTAATTATTTCTTTTTGCAGGGACCACCATTCTCTCAAGAACCCAGGTTTACAACCTTGGAGTCATCCTTGGTTCTTCCCTTTTATCTCATTCCTTATATCCAACTACTTTCTAAGTCTTGTCACTTATATGGGTCCACAACAAATCTTGTATCAGTCCCTTCTTTCCCCATCTCTCTACTCACAGAGCTCTCACCACCTTTAGCTCTGACTGACTCAGTAGTCTCCTTACTGGTCTATCTGCCTATCTACCTAATCCAACCACTGTTTTACAGTGTCGAAGTCTATGGACTCAAGCACAGAATGGTTTTTTTTGGTTACCATATATTTTTATTTTTATATATGATATAATATAATTTATAACAATAATATATATGACTTGATATAAGTACGTAATAAATCATAATAAATATGTTATTCTGCATTAGTTATGTCCAAAAATCTGGCTTATCCTTTTTTCTCCCATCCCTCCCACTCCTCCCCAAGAAGTCAAGTAATATGATATAGCATGTACATATATCAACAGAATGTTTTTAAAGAATAAAATTTGTAGTGCTACAAAGGAAATAAATTATATTGAAATACAGTTATCAAATAATTTTTTTTTTAGAGTAGAATGTTGCCTTGTAGCTTCTTTTATTTTTATTTATTTATTTTTTTAACATTTATTAATAATCATTTTTAACATGATTACATGTTTCATGCTCCTATTTACCCCTTCACCCCCCGCACTCCCCCCACCCATGGCCGACGCACTTTTCCACTGGTTTTGTCATGTGTCCTTGATCAAGACCAATTTCCCAATTGTTGGTGGTTGCATTGGTGTGGTAGTTTTGAGTCCACACCCTCAATCATGTCCGCCCTGACCCATGCGTTCAAGCAGTTGCTTTTCTTATATGTTTCCTCTCCTGCAGTCCTTCCTCTGAATGTGGGTAGCATTCTTTACCATAAATCCCTCAGAATTGTCCTGGGTCATTGCATTGCTGCTGGTACAGAAGCCCATTACATTCAATTTTACCACAGTATATCAGACTCTGTGTACAATGTTCTTTTGGCTCTGCTCCTTTCGCTCTGCATCAGATCCCGGAGGTCTCTCCAGTTCGCCTGGAACTCCTCCAGTTTATTATTCCTTTTAGCGCAATAGTATTCCATCACCCGCATATACCACAGTTTGTTCAGCCATTCCCCAATTGAAGGACATGCCCTCCTTTTCCAGTTTTTTGCCACCACAAAAAGCGCAGCTATAAATATTTTTGTACATGTCTGTTTATCTATGATCTCTTTGGGGTACAAACCCAACAATGGTATGGCTGGGTCAAAGGGCAGGCATTCTTTTATAGCCCCTTGAGCATGATCCCAAATTGCCAGCCAGAATGGCTGGATCAGCTCACAACTCCACCAGCAATGCATTAATGTCCCAATTTTGCCACATCCCCTCCAACATTCATTACTCTCCCCTTCTTTCATTTTAGCCAATCTGCTAGGTGTGAGGTGATACCTCAGAGTTGTTTTGATTTGCATTTCTCTAATTATTAGAGATTTGGAACACTTTCTCATGTGCTTATTGATACTTTTGATTTCTTTACCTGAAAATTGCCTATTCATGTCTCTTGCCCATTTATCAATTGGGGAATGGCTTGAT
>NC_058130.1:186951179-186968061 GCF_016433145.1 Gracilinanus agilis
TTGGTTTTCCTTTTCAATCTGGTCATTTTTGGTCTTCAGTTGTCTTGTCTCACTTTCCAATTGCGAAATTCTGCCTTTTAAACTGTTATTTTCTTGCCAGATTTCTTCCATCTTCCTTAGCATTTCATTTTTAAACTCTTCCATAACTTGTGACCAGCTTTCATTTTTTTGGGGAGGTTTGGATTTTTGTTTTCCCTCCTCTGTTGTCTGGATTTTCTCTGTGTAGAAGTTGTCCAGTGTTCCAGAGTTTCTCTTGATGGTCCTTTTCTTCTGGACTTCCTTATTGCTGGCCATTGTTAGCCCCGCCCCTTTTCCGCTTTGTCTTTGCACTCCGGGTCTGCCTGGGCCTTGCAAGCTTGGGGGGAGGGGGCCTTCGGTCTCCTTGTCCTCGGGGTCAGGCCTCCTGGTAGTTCCCGGTCTGCCCCTCTGCCCGAGGCTCCTTCAGCAGTCTTTGGGGCTGCTTCCACAGCCACGCTCAGGTCTGCACTGGGTCCTCACTGGAGGTCCAAGCCTGGGCTGGAGATCGTTATCCAAGCCTAGGGCACTGCCTTTGCCTGCGCTGATGCTCTTAGGGCCCTGCCTTCACCCCTGCAGAAGGTAGTGAAAGTCTGTGGGCTGGAGATCTTTATTCGCCCCTGAGGCGATGCCTTCAGTGCTTGGGAAAGGCCGAGTTTTAGGGGCCTTTGTCCCTGCCAGAGGCGGTGCCTTCACCCACGTGGGCGCTCAGGGAGAGTCCCAGCCACCTGGGGTCCCTCGTCTTGCAGCGCACAGGTATGGGCTCAGGGGCTGCCAGTGATTATCTGGTTGCCCCAGTCCTGTTTACCCGCTTGTGCGGTGTGGGGGGTGGGGGAGGGGCTTCTTCCTCTCGTGTTTTAGTGTGAACTGTTTCACCCCTTTAAAGTGTGGAGATGCCCCGATTCTGCGTACCTTCAATGCTGCGCCCTGTTGTGGGGTTCCTTCGTTCCTCTGGACTCGTTTTTATTTCCCCTTGAGGGGTTCTGTGTGGTTCGGTCAGGAGAGATGGAGCAGCTGCTCCTTACTCTGCCGCCATCTTAACCGGAAGACCCGTTATCAAATAATTTTAAAAATTGTGAACACCAGGTCTAATTAGACTCTCCAGTCTCCTATCCAGTCTGTAAACAGCTGCCAAATTGACAGTAATAAAGCACAGGTCTAATTGCTCAAGAGCATTGGGGGCTCCCACTTACCTCTAGGACAAAATATAGATTCCTCTGATATTTAGAGATATCCAAAATCAGACTGAAACATATCTTTCTGGACTTACTGAATATTATTTTCTTTCACTCATACCTTTTGAGATAGCATGTTCCTTGTTTAAAGCAATCCATCTGTCTCTGCATTTGTATTTGCTAACTCCCATAATTTGGATCCTCTCCCTCTTCACATCTGCCTTGTGGCATTCCTAGCATCATTCAAGGCTCATCTGCAGTGCCACCACTTACACAAGTCCTTTTATTGATTTCCCCAAAGTTGCTAGTGCTTTCTCCAAATTTTTCTGTATTTATCTTGTATATATTTCTATTTAGTCATCTGAGTTTCTTATTCCTTCACTACTTTCAACCCAAATAGACAACATGTGCTCCCTGAGGGAAGGGACTGAGTTTTTTCTTTGAGTTTTATCTTTGTATCCCCAACACCTAGCTAAGTGCCTAGCACATAGTTGGTATTTAATAAATCTTCATTTAATGGATTAATATCTTTGAGAGTAGAAAAAAAATTGGACTTTTATTTTCTTTCATAGAAGGCAAAACCAGGTTTAAATGTAATTAAGCTGTTCACCAGGGCATGAGCGATTCTTTAGCTCCTGCACTGGGACTAGGATAGCAAGCATGAACAGATTTAGAAAAATTGTCCATATTTATACAGGAATATTCTAAATGTCAGTGAGATAAGATTGTATAGTGGATAGAGAGCCAGCCTTAGAACCTGGATGTCCTGGTTTTGAGACCTAACCTTGATAGAAAATGTCTTTTGTGCAAGAAGTAACTCTATAAATATAAGTAAAACACAATTGCTGATCTGCATTGGCGAAGGGAATTTTCTTACTGGGAGTACCCTGCACAATGAAATTATTGGTTTGAAATTATCCATGTACACATATTTTAAGAGAGATATTTGCAAAATGCCTAGTACTGTGTTAGCATATAGAAGGCAATTAATAAATACTTATTCTTTCCCCCCTTCCCTTTTTGCTTCTCTCCCTTCTTCCCTCCCTCCCTCTCTTCCTCCCTTCTTTCTTTCTTTCATCCCAGTTGGTCCTGCACTGAGCCAATGAAATTATAAGTCCAACTTCCTCCAACTCATTATAAATGCTAAATCATAGATTTAAGAAGAACTATGGTAGTAGAAACACAGAAGAAAAATAACTGCTTGAACACATGGGTTGATGTGGATATGATTTGGGATGTAGACTCTAAATGACCACCCCAGTGCAACTATCAATAATTTGGAAATATTATTGATCAATGACACATGTAAAACCCAGTGGAAATATTTGTCAGCTGGGGGCAGGAAAGGAAGGGTAGAGGGGGAGAGAAAGAACATTAAAATTAAAAAAAATGAAAAATATGGAAATGTTTTGTGTGATACATGTGTAACCCAGATTGAATTGCTTGTTAGCTGTGGGAATGGGGAGAGAAGAAGGGAAGGAGATAATATGGATCATATAACTTTGGAAAACTTATGTGGAAATTTGTTATAAAAAATAAAAGAAATTTAAAAATTTGACTGGCAATGGCTCAAGATGCAATGAATGACTTTGGCATCTTCCTTGTCTGACCATGCTTTAAGTCAGTGTTGGTGAACATTTTCAAGATTATGTGCCCAAACTGAAAAACTTCAAACTGTGAATCCCCAGACAGTGCTCACAATGGGTGGCTGGACAGAGGGGTGGGGCATGCAAAAAATGTACTCTGGTGCTGTGGAGGGTGGGGTGGGGGTGGGGCTGGGGGCTGGGAGTAGGGAGGTACGAGGAGGGGAATGGAGCAGCCCCTTCCATGCTTCCTTGGAACCCATGCCACGGCCTTGCCGACATGGCTCCAAGAGCTCCACAGTGCTTATTTTAACTGCCTTTGTGGCTGTTGGAACAAATTGTTCTCATCTGCCCATTCTGCTGAGGGAAGTCTTCATGTGCTTGAGATAGACATCTCTCCTGATCCACTAACTATTGGTTTCTATTGATTTCCCTCAACCTGGTTTAACACATCTGCCAGTTTTATCAGAGTGTGGCTGCTGTGCATCCTACAGCTTTATGGAGCCACAGGTGAGAGTTGGTTGGCAGTTGTACACCAAAGATGGATGAGCATCCTTGAAAAGGGCTTGGCAAGCTGTCACACTAGTCCTCCCTGAACATCCCATATACCTCAATGCTTTATATATTTCTGGATGTTGTAGAATAGGATGATCTCATCTTGTCTGAGAGCAGGAAAAGAGGGAATGATCAAGAAGGATGGATAACTATTTGTCAAAGATTTGAAAGGCTATCTTGTGGGAGAGGAGAGAGATTGTTAGCCTTGTCCTGAGTGACCCCAGAGAGCTGAACTAAGAGAAATGAGCAGAAGTTGAAGCAATAAATTTAAACTCCATAAATGGAAAACCTGACTAACATTTAGAACTGATCCCAAATGGAATGTGTCAGATACTCTCCATGGGAATAGGACCCAGCCATTCATTGGTGGTGAGGAGCAATTAGCAGGGCTTGAGAAAGAGAATCTTTCTAGGATAAAAGAACATAGGCCAAGTGGGGATTAAGTTCCTCCTAGGCATAAACAAATCCAGAAGATGAGTCAGAAATAATGAAGAATGTCACAGCAGTTGGTCTGGAGAGAGGTCAACTGGAAGTTGGTGGATTTGAATTTTGTTTGGTACCATGTCTCTTATGGCAATGTTACATACTAGCCCACTTCACTTTGTTGAGTCCGTTAGTCTGTGGACCTAAATATAATTGGCTGTTTCAAAAGGTAATGAGTCACTGCATGACTTCCAGGGGGATGGATGGTGATTTGTCATGAATATTGTATAGGAAATTCCTGTTGAGGCATGTTTTGGACTAAATGACTTTCTAAGGTCTCTTCTACGTCCAATATTCTGTCCTTCTATGAAATTCTTCTGGGAGACATTGTAGTAAAACACCAATCAATCAGTAACATTTATTCATTTAATAAATATTTGTAAAATGTTTGTTGTATGTAGAATCCAGTGGTAGGCAAAGAGGGGATTTGGGTGATAGGTCATAGAGCAAGTTAATTTGGGTCTAGTTTAGAAGTCTTGAAGCCAACCAGTCTGTGCTGGATTTGAACAGCTGTACTTTTGATTTTTAAAAAATGAGCGTGCGTGTATTTGTTTGTGTATGTAGGTTGAGACCTATGTGTGTATGTATTCCTGGTTTGTAAACTTTTTCCTCCACTTCCACCCTATCAGTACCACCCCCCCCCCAACTATCTGTTTCATATTTCTAATGAGATGCTTGAAGACCTTAAGATTAAGTAATTTGCCTATGTTTGCACAACTAGCAAATGTCAAAGTCAGGATTTGAACTCAAGCCTTCCTGACTAAAAGGTGGGATTACTATTCATTATAAAAGGCTGCCTTCTAAAGGAGTTTTCATTTTGAAATCAACAATTAATTCTGGGATAAGTACCCTTAGGAAGTAAGGAACCTTAGGAACTGGGAACATAGAGAATTTCCTCTACCGTGACTTATTAGGTAAATTTTAGATAGTTTCTTGAGGCATGTAGAGTTTAGCTGTACACAGCAAGTTAGTGTCAGAGGCAGGATTAGAAACCAAATGGACCTGACTGTAATTTCAGCTCTTAAATCCACTATACTATTCTGCCTCCACCTTTTTAATGAACTGAAACTTATTACTGATATAATAATAAAAAAGATGATAATGGTTGTTGTTTAGCTGTATCTGATTCCCCCCCCCCCCCTTTTTTTAAAGCCCTTTACCTTCCATCTTGGAATCAATACTGGGTATTGACTCCAAGGCAGAAGAGTGGTAAGGGCTAGGCAATGGGGTTAAGTGACTTGCCTAGGGTCACACAGCTAGGAAGCGTCTGAGGCCAGATTTGAACCTGGGACCTCTCCTCTCTGGGCCTGGCTCTCAATCCACTGAGCCACCCATCTGCCCCCTTGTATCTGATTCTTCATGTCTCCATTCAGGTTTTCTTGGCAAAGATACTGGAGTGGTTTGCCATTTCCTTCTCCAATTCATTTTACAGATGAGAAAACTGAGGCAAATAGGGCTATGAGACTTTCCCAGAGTCACATAGCCAGTAAGTATCTGAGACTGGATTTGAACTCAGATCTTTCAGACCCCAGGCTCAGCACTCTAGCCACTGTGCTCCTGCTGATAGTTAATATCTATATAGTGTTTACTATGTACCAGGCACTGTGCTAAGCACTTTATAATTATTGCCTCTTTAGACTTTCACAGTAGCCTTGGGAGGTAGATGCTATTATGAATCCCATTTTACTGATGAATTAAACAAAGTTAAGTGATTTACCTTCACATAGCTAATATGTTTCACACCTCCTTTCTTTGTAACAATGGGGGTGCCTATTGGCATATAATGTTGCATATACCATCAGACCTAGAAGATATATTTTTTGGTTTTGTTGATTCCTCCAAACCTTACCACCCTCCTACCTTTTGGATATTTGTTACAAGAGATGGCTCCTTACTTAGGGAAATGGGAAGGAACATATTTAGAAATGAAGGTGCTATTAAAACAGAAGATATTAATAAAATAAGATTTAAACATCAATGAAAAAAATGACCTAGAAAAAATGTTTTTGTGGTCTAAAATATGTAGTAAAAAGTAAAAAGAATACAGATTTGGTTGTAGAATCTTAGCACCAAGGATGGAAGCAGTGAGATTTTTAGGGGGTTGAAGACTACTGTTGTAAAGAGAACAACCAGAATACTGAGTTTTAGCTGACTCAGCTGCCTTAAGCCAGGGATCATCAATCTTGGTTTAGATCTCAGTGAAAAGGCAGCCCTAAAGTAAACCAGGGAGTCAGGTCTACTCAGGTTAGTTCAGAGGTTGTCTTCCATTGGCTGTGGGGCAAGAGGCACAAGAAGAATCTGTGACAAAAAAGTCTTATCTTTTTCAGGCCATGAAGAGCCATTCTGTAAATTACTTTTAAGGAAAAAGGAGATGGAGATTGAGGCAATTATTTGGATAATTCAGGCCCATACTACCAAATACTTTCTGGAGACAGAAACAGGGGGTTTGGGAAGCATCAGTTAGATGGAGTTGACTATCTGTGACAATTGGCTTCTATAAGGTGAGTAATTACTCTTACTGTCATGCCACCTGTCCAGTCTCAGGGGATATGCAGAATGAGAAGAGACTGGCTTCGTATCATTTCCCATCTTGTCTCTTACAATTTATGTGTATCTCTTGCATCTTTAAATTATTGCTGTCCCAATTAAAAGTTGGGTTAAGGGAAGAATGGAAAGAGCTATTATCAGGCAATCCCATTTGCTCTGAATAGATACGAAAAAGATATTATGGATAAAAATCTAGCCTCAAAGTTGGACAGTCCTGGACTCTAGTCCTGCCTCTGACACACACATACTGGCTGTGTGACCCTGGGCAAGTCACAATCTCTTTTTTTTTTAAACCCTTGCCTTCTGTCTTAGTTTCGATTTTAAGACAGAAGAGTGGCAAGGACTAGGCAATTGAGGTTAAGTGACTGGTATAGGGTCACATAGCTAGGAAGTGTCTGAGGCCATATTTGAACCTAGGTAATCCTAACTCCAAGTCTGGCACTCTATACACTGTGCTACTTAGATACCCTAGTTGTACCAACTATTTAAGAATGACAGTGACAGAGAAATATCCACCTTCACTAGTAGAGAGAGTTTCCTTAGGTGAGAGTTCCCTTTAGCAATGAAATCACAGGTCCAATCCCTAAGCCTATTCCTATTTAATGTTTCTCCTTTTAACTTTTCAAAAGCATATGCATCAATTACCTCATTTTATAATAAAAAAATAATAGCTAGCAATTTTATAGTGCTTTGAAGTTTTTGAAGTGTTCTTTTAATATATTTATATGTTCTTTATATATTTAAATGTATATATATTAAATTCTCTCTCTCTCTCTCTCTCTCTCTCTCTCTCTCTCTCTCTCTCTCCACACACACACACACACACACACACACACACACACACACACACACACACACACATACACACACACACTGTTGGGAGGTAGAGTGGATAGAGTGCTGAGTCTAGAGTCAGGAAGATCTGAGTTCAAATCCAGCCTTAGACACCAAGTATATGACCCTGAGCAAGTCACTTTCTCCTGTTTACTTTAGTTTCCTCATATGAAAAATTAGCTGGAAAGCAGGCATCTAGGTGGCTCAGTGGATTGAGAGTCAGGCCTAGAGACTGGGGGTCCCAGTTTCAAATATGACTTCAGACACTTCCCAGCTGTGTAAGCCTGGGCAGGTTACTTAACCTTCATTGCCTAGCCCAGTGATGATGAACCTTTTAAAGACTAAATGCTGAGCCCTGCCCCCCTAAGACCAAGTGCTGCACCCACTCATCCCCACCTCGCCCCCCCTCCCCCCGTTCCCCTTTACCCAGACAGGGGAGGGAGGAAGTATTCCCATTAGGTTGCTAGGCAGAGGGGCGGGTGATTGAGAGAAATGTCCTCAGATGCATGGAGAGGGGGGAAGAGAACTCCTCTGCCTTGAGTCCTTCTGCCTTTCTAGTAACAAAGTCTCGGGGAGGTGGGGTAGGGCACATGCCCACAGAGAGTGCTCTTCATGACATCTTTGGCACCCATGCCATAAGTTCACCATTACTGGCCTAGCCCTTACTGTTCTTCTGCCTTAGAACCAATACACATTGATTCTTAGGAACACAATACACATTGATTCTAAGGTGGAAGAAAGGAGTCTTTTTTAAAAAATGAGCTAGAGAAGGAAATGGCGAATTGCTCCAATATTTTTGCCATGAAAACCCCAAATGGGGACACAAAGAGTGAGATACAACTGAAATGACTGAACAACAAACTAACTCTCTACCTCTCTCTGTCTCTCTATATGCATATATACACATACATACATTTTTACATGTGTATATATATTTATTCATGTGTAATTTTATTTTATATTCATTGAAGGAGATACTTATTTTGGACTTCAGCAAAGCTGAAGGTTGGAAAGGGAAAAGATCTTGAAATAAAAAGAAGGCTTTTTAGTAAAAGAGATGCTCCATACCTTAAAAAGAGTCTGAGACTCTAATTGCACAATTGCATGTGAAAAGATTAGCAGAGAAGATGAATTATGAGCCCTTAAAGCTTAGGTTGCCTTCATACTTTTGTCCCTAGTCACATCCTTTAAGACCCCAACAGGAATCTGGGAAGTGTGACTGGAAAGGCTAGACCTCTCCAATCTCCTGACAAAGTAACCAAAGAGGAGAGGCTTCTGCGGGCTCTAGGCAGGTTTTTGTCTGTGCTGAGCAGAGCATCCTATCACCCAACTGAACCAGAAGCTGGGGAAAGGAAAGACTGCAGCTGCCCTCTAAGAATCACCTAATATTGACTGAGACCCCACATCTTGTGAAGAGCCAGCAGCTGAGTGATCTGATGGTCCCAGTTTGACATCAGCTGTCCATCAGCAGGGCTCTCTGGTGAGTCATGCCCAACAGTAAGTGAACCTAGTGAGGAAGCAGCTCAGCACCTAAGAGATCAGCTTGACCCAGTCTATCATCAGATTAACCTCTCCAGTCATAACAATGTGCCCCAGGAGGGGCAATCTTAGCTAAACTGCCATTCTAGCAGAGATTTTGTGTTTTGTGACAAGCCAACTCAACCTAGCAACAGAGTGACTTGCCCATTACTGACATTAGTTCCCCACCCCCAAAGGACCTTTGATGATTCTCCAGAAAAAACAAGGATGCTGAAATCATACTGTTTTCACAGTGGTGATTTGTTTTGGCCACCTGTGTTCCCTACAAGTGTGCCTTATAACTCTCTGCTTTTGTTTTGTACCCACTCTTTCCTCCATGATCCCTTCGTATTTTTATGGGGAAGTACACTGCAGGTTTTGTTTTTTTTTTGGGGGGGGGTAATGTTTTGTAACTATTATTCTTGCTATTCCTTGAGGCAGATGTCATGGTGCATAGGGTGCTGGGCATGGGGACAGAAAGACTTGAATTTGAATCCTTCTTCAGACTCTTGCTAATAGGGTGACTCTGGGTCATTCACTTAGACCCTTTCTTTTTTTCTTCATCTTTAAAATGGATATATTGATAGAATCTACCTCTCAGCATTATTGTGAGGATCAAAGGAGGTACCATGAGAAGTTTAAAGCTTGTAAGCCTTAAATAGCTATATTAATGCTATCTACTGTTAATTACAATACAAATGTATTTTATGAAATGCTAATTGAGACAAGTTGCTGAATGTTAAAAATGTACTTCCACATTTTTAGAGGTTAGAACCTGAGGAAGCAGTTGCCCTTTGGATAAACCAGATTTCTAGCACTAATGAAAATGGAGAAAATTAGTTCCAGAGGGGCACTACACTTTGAACAATGCTAGGATGTCAGTTCTATTATCATCTCCATTTTGTAGGTGAGGAAACTGAGGCAGACAAAGATTAAGTCACTTAACCAGCTAGTGAATATCTGAGTCAGGATTCAAACTCATGTCTTCCTGATTCTAAGTCTAGCACTTTACCTATTGCACCATCTAGCTTCCTCTTTTGATCTTCATCAGAACCATGTGAGATAGACAGGGCTGTAATTGAGGAAGAGGAAACATGGATTTCATGGCTTGCATGTCTCAGACATAAAGGAACTCAGTTTCTAGTAGAGACTTTGCATGAAGCAAAATAGACTGCCATTTTAACTATCTCTTCATTTTGTTACTTGACCTATTTAGTGTTTATCACATGCTTTCTTCCTTTTTCTGCCTCATTCCTTCATACTTTCTGATGAGCCCTCTGGATTTGTTGAACCCCCATGAGCCCTTTAGTTTTTGTCTTATAATGGATCCTGGTTACATGTTCAGATCTCTTGGACTATACTTCTACCTCCTTCCCCTTCCTGGTGGCAGTTATATCAACTGTTTAGTAACCAGAAAATTGTAAAAAATATATTGTAAAAAATATGATGGTAACAATATGCTATCAAACAAAACTACTATTTCCAATCTCTAGAAAATCTTTATTTGAATACTCTACATACATTTCAAGGCCACCTTTAATGAAGATATAAGAGAACATGTAGGCTTTCACAAACAATATGTTGCAGCAAATCACATCTTTATAGCCACACAGTTGTCTGAATAGAGCAGAGAATACACAATCCCACTGTGCTTATTATTTGTTGACTATAAAAACATTTTCAGTTGAAAGTAGAGCAAAAAGTTGCTTCAAGGTTTTCTTACAAGGTGTCTGTGGTACACATGCTAAATGATTACTTTAAAGATGCCATATTTCTGATTATTAACATAAAGCAAGCCATAAGGGAGAAGTATGACAGCTAAAGTTATTTGTTGTTCTCATGGAGCCCACTATGGAATCCAAACAGAATAAGGATTCCCTATAAATGATGAAATTATCTTTGAGTTTTTGTGATATTGTTCTCTTCTGGTTTGCCTTCTGCTTCTCTGACCACTCCTTAATCTGCTTTGCTGTCTCAATATCCACATTATACTGCCTAACTGTGGATATTCTCCAAGATCTTGTCCCAGGTCTTCTCTTTTTGATCTATATTCTTTAAAGAATTTCATTAGATTCTACGGGTTTAGTCATCATTTTCATACAAATGACATATATAAATTCATATCTATTTGTCTAGCTTCAGTTTTTCTGCTGAGCCTAGTCCTTTATCACCAATTACCTTTTACAAATTTCAGATTGGATGTTAAACTGGATGTCTCTTTAAATTTAACACATTTAAAACTAAACATCCTTAGACCCACTTAGATCTCTGTTCCAAAGTTCCCTATTTCTGTCAAAGGCACCATTATCTATCTAGTCTCTTGAGTTCAAAATATTTTCACTATTTGGATCTCCCTCATCTTACATATAAGATGGCCAAATCTTGCCATCATTAAATTCACATCTCTTGCATCTGACTCTTTCCCTCTATTCACACAGCTATTACTTTAGTTCAGACTCTCATCACCAGTTTATTGCAATAGCCTTATAATTGGTCTACTGGCCTCAAGTCTCTTACAACTGTAAATCATCCAACAAGCTGCCAAATTATTTTTCATTAAAGGCAGATCATGTTGTACTTCCACTCAACCAACTTTTAGTCTTGGGTTTCCTTATTGCATCTATGATAAAATATCAACTTCTCTGTCTAGTTTTTAAAACTTTGCACAAACTTACCCCAACCTTCCAGCCAAATCATTCTTCTCTGTGTTCCTTAATCATGGCATTCTATCTCTCACCGCCATTTCTTTGCCCTGGCCATCCTGCCTTCAATGCTTTCTCTCTTTCCTTCTCATGGAGTCCCTCTTCTTAAGATATATGTAGCTCCTTCACCATACTCTGCATGAAATCTTTCTTTATTTTCCCAGTGATTAGCACAGTGCCTGGTACAGAGTAGATGTTTAATAAATGCTAGGTCCTTTGTTACCGAAGCTATCTTGTATATATTTTAATTTATTTAACTTTATATTTGTACTGTATGTATTTTTAATATGCTTGTTATCTTTTCCATTTTAACATAAGCTCATTATGAGTAGAATTTGTTTCATTCTTTGTACTTCTGTTTCAAGTGCTTATCTGGCACATAGTAGGCACTGTGATGAATAAAGTAGGCATAAGAATTCAAATTAAAAAAAACTCTTATCTTCTTTTTTAGAATCAATACCAAGTATTGGTTCCAAGTCAGAAGAGTGGTAAGGGCTAGACAACTGAGGTTAAGTAACTTGCCCAGGGACACACAGCTAGGAAGTGTCTGAAGCTAGATTTGTTTCTCCTGTTTCCTGGACTGACTCTCTTCACTGAGACACCTAGCTGCTTCTGATTAATAGATTCTTAATTGATCCTATTTGTAGAAAACATTGTATTGATTGAATCAAATCCAGAACCACTGCAGTTTCCTAATTGAAATCTACAGCCTCCAACAGGAGTTTGGCCTATTTACATGGGAAAAACCAAATATAGAGATAGAAAGAATGTCTATTATTCAAATTATATTATACAGTTGAATGGATGACTGATAGAGTTGGTCCATCTATCTATCTATCTATCTATCTATCTATCTATCTATCTATCTATCTATCTATCTATCTATCTATCTTCTGAGAATGGGCTGCTTTGCTTTGGATGTATAATGCTCTTCTTTAATGACCTCAAACTTCTCCCTGTAACAAAAGCCGAGCTTTTTACACTAACATTCTTCCAGTGATGCTGTACAATTATGAATCATGGAAAAATGCCTTTTTCAAAGAATTAAGGTTGTGATGTAACCAAAGCACAATTGAGAGGTTCATGATAAGCATGATTAGGCTGCAAAACATGATCAGTGAACTGAACAGAACCTGAATAAAGGATAGATTCCTTTCCATCAATAGTGTATGACTAGAAAAGGAGGTTAGGATATGTAGTGAAGAGCAACTGATAGATAGCCTGAATCCTCTGTAGGTACTCACAAGATGCTAAGAGACCAAAAGGAAGGCTAACAATGGGTTGGGTATACACCCTGTGGAGAATTTACTGGAGAGCATATCAACTATTATATGGAATGAGAAATGTATGAATTGGGTTGTGATCCATGGATCTGGTGGAGGGAATACCAGTGTTCTACATTAATAAGGTCATAGATCTATCAAAGTATCTGGTCTATTAGTTGCTCTTATGGATCAGTATGGAGGCATGGAATATTTTTGATTGGTGGATGAAGAAACTGAGTCTTTTAGAAGCAAAATGAGTTGTATGTAGAGGCAGATACGAAATCAGAATCCAAATCTCCTGGCTTAGTCTTTCCATTAGGGCATGATAGAGTTTGTAAGTAGCTAAAATAACTGGTATTTATGTAGTGCTTTCAGACTCATAAAGCACTCTGTATTTTATCTAACTTGAGCCCCTTAAGACAGGTGATAGTAGGCACTATTATTATCTCCATCTTACAGGTGAGAAAACAGACTGAGGGATTTTAGGTGACCTGCCCACCATCACACAGCTGCTATCTGAGACAATTCAAACTCAGGTTTTCTTGACTCCCAAGCCCAACCTTCTATCTATCTATTTCTATTTTCTCTAATAATGGGGGATGATTTTTCTTATTGCATTTGTAAATTTCCAATGAATTTGCTTCAACCTTTCTCTTTGATCTTATATTATTTAAGCTCCCTTTTCAAGAGTTCTTCCTAAGCATTCCCTTGCTCATTTTCAATATGATATCTTTAGCATGTCTAATATCAGTAATTGAAACTGGCCTTGTTGATCATTAGTTCAACTCTCTCATTTTACAGATGAGCAAACTGAGCCCAGGGCAATTAAATAATTTGCCCAAGTTCCCAGAATTAGTTTTAGAGTAAGACTATAACCAAAAGGCAATCGGCACCTGGGAATGAAACCTTGTGGAAGTTTATGTCAACATACCTCTTTATTTATGTTGTAAGGTTTCCTATCAGAGAGCATGCCACACAAATCAGCCTCTTGTCATAGTTGTCCAATCCTGGGCAGCTGGGAGGTGGTAGATTTCTCTGATCTTTCTCTATTTCTTTTGTTGCCTATTCTTTCTCCTAACTCTTTAATATGAGTATTCCCTTGGGGTCAATCATTAACCGTCTTTCTATTCTCTACATTCTCTCTCAGCAATCTCATTCTGCCCAATTTCATCTTTCACCTCCTGACCTTTTCTAGATTCTAAATTCACATCTCTCTCTGCATGACATCTCTGTTCTGAGAATTCACCTGCTACCTCAAACCCATCATATCCAAAATTAAGTTCATTGCCCTTTTCCCTAAATCTGATATTCCATTTGACTTTTCAGTTTCTCTATCTCTTGTTTGCAATGTTGAAGTTGTTTGATTTTACCTTACCTCCCATGTTCTATTAGGTACCAAGTCCTATTCATTCCACTTCTAAAATATCTCTGGAATTTCTCTTTTTTTCTGATATTCCCATCACAATGATCATGGTCCATGCCCTAAGAATCATTTGCTTGGATTATCCTGAGGGCTTTTTCTAAACCCTTACCTTCCATCTTAGTATTGGCTCCACGGCAGAAGAGTGGTAAGGGCTAGGCAATGAGGGTCAAGTGACTTGCCCAGGGTCACACAGCTAGGAAGTGTCTTAGGCCAGATTTGAACCTAGGACCTCCTGTCTCTAGGCCTGGCTCTCAATCCACTGAGCTACCCAGCTGCCCCCTTGAGGATTTCTTAATAGGTCTCCGAACCTACTTCTATGCCATCATCCTTTACCTATCGATTCTTCTTATCCCTGCAAAAATAATCTTTTTTCTGTATAAACATATATGGTCATTTGACTTCTCTCATCAAATAAATTCAGTATCTCCCTATTATCCTCAATTGATGTTAAAACTTCTTTGCCTGGCAATCAAGGACCTCAATCTTCATAACTTTCTGGACCTACTTCATCTTACTTCAGTCAAACTAGACATATAAATGATTTGGAACAATGACTAAGTTCTCATGTTCCCATACCTTTAGTAAATCTGTTTCCTTTGTTTGAAATACCTCTATGCCTTTTCTTTTGTATTCCTATATATCCTTTAACATATAATTATATGTTATACATTTATATATAATAGAGATATATATGTATATTATATGTTATGTATATATGAGTATCACCTATTGTTGAACCATATTGAGTTGGGAATGAACTCCCCTCTTAAGTTCCTCATAACATTTATTTATTCTATATACTTGTCAGGAAATATTACATAGCGTAACTATCTCTGCTGTTGCCTTGTTGCCCTACCAGAGTACAAATTTTGTGAGGACAAAGACTGTGATTTATCCGAACTTATATATAACAAAGCATATAGTACCTCACTGTGAAAACAGAAGGTGCTTAATAAATTGTTGTCATTGTCTTCCGATTCTTTTTGGTATTCTTTCCATGATACAATCTTTAATCTAAATCACCTTTACTAATAACACATTTGCTATTCAGACCATGTATGTGGGATGATCAAGATGGAAACTTTGAGATTATTTTCTGAGTAATTAAGACTCTAAATCCTGATATTTGAGGGGGCGGGAATCTAGGTTAGTTTAGTATTCAGATTAACTGGCTATATTATTTAATTCAATGAAAAGTGCTCCATTTTACGTGTAGACAGACAGACACAGAAATGCTTCCTTTCCCCCTCATCTTTTCTAAAAATTGGCTTCATCTTATTTTTTGCCCAGAAGCACCTGAACTCTGTTCACTTTTCCCTCCCCAAATGATCTATGCTACTAGTTTACCCTTCTGAATGGATGCTACATCCTTGGTCCCTTTTAGAATTTTAATTTAGAAAAATTTTCCCCTTATTATTACTTTCATGAATCTTCACGTATAGCCTAAGAGTTCCTGTTATTTGCCCTCTGACATCTTTCTCTCTTTATATTTAATCTTATAAACAATAGGGAGCCCATAGAGTAGCTAGAATAGTTAGATCAAATGAGGATTTTTAAAGGCTAAGGGAGATATGAGTGTTTATAGGCAACAGGGAAGGAACAAGTAGGTGGGTAGAGATCAAATATTTGAGAACATGAGGATAATTTGCTAGAGATGATGGGAGGGGATAGAATCAAGGATACATGAACAGGGCTTCCACAAGGAGAAGGACCTCTTCTTTATCCATTGTAGGATTGAAGGAGGAGACAGCTGGGCAAATATCTGAGTGATATGAGGTGAGAAGGAAAGGAGTGGAGAGAGCACTTGGCAAATGGCTTCAGTATTTTTGGTGTAGTATGAGTTGAGGTCTTCAGCAGAGGTTTAAATACCTTAGAGGGCAGTTGAGGGGAGATGAGAAAAGGTTTGGAATTGCTGCTATGTAGAACAGGATAGTAAACTGAGTTGGGGTAGAGGGAGTAGTATGATTGATTACCTTATTGCAACGAAGACTCAGCTGAGATCAGATAACGTACATTTGTAGGGGATTTGTAGGGGATCCAGCCAGTAAGGATTTCTGATTCTCTCCAGTACTATTCAGAACAATGTGAATAGGAACAAATGTGGCAGATGGTGGGAGTAATCCAAGGTTGGATGTCGAAAAAGGATATTGTGTCGTGAGTGTATGCCTCTAGAACAGCCCCTTTTTGTACCAAAGCCAAACGAGACATCATGAATGATCAAACAGTGTTGAACCTGCATATTCTGAAAGGGCCAGATGACAAATAAACCAGTTGGTGCCAGAACACTGCACCAATGTTTTCCTGGTGATCTTAAAGGTGGGATGCCCAAGTTACTAAATACCTTGAACTATCTTTTTTTCTCCCATTTTTTCCCATTGTGGGAAGAAAGGAAGTTAATAGGAGATCAGGAGAGGAGAGCAGGGATTTACCTTCTATGGCTGAAATTTTAAGGATCTTTTGAGGGAGAGGAGAGAGGATATGTAGAGAGAAGGAAAATGGAAGGGCTCTCAAACTGAGTACACGATCACAAACTTTTCAAATGTTTTAAAACTATATTTTTAAGGGCAACATTACTTGGGGACCTTTAAATTTATCTCAACAGACACAAGCCTAATGTAGTGATACCCTAGTTACACTATAAGTTGAGAACTTTGGAGTCCTACAACATCCAGAAGTAACTTCTTTTTTTTTTTTTTTTTTTTTTTTTTTTTAGTTAGAATATTTTATTGAAGCCTCACAAATAAATGTAAAAAGGTGATTAACTTTTTTTATTTATTTATTT
>NC_058130.1:186973061-186984678 GCF_016433145.1 Gracilinanus agilis
ATCTCAGTTTTGAACTCTTCCATAGCTTGTGAGGAGTTTTCCTTATTTGAGGAGGGTCCGGATGCTTGTTTGTTCTCCTCCTCTGTTTGCTCAGTTGTCTGGATTTTCTCTGTGTAAAAGCTGTCGAGTGTTAAAGACTTCTTCTTTTTGTTATTATTCTTTCTCTTCTGAACCTCCTGATGCTGAGTAGCCATCATTAGCCCAGCAGCTTCTCAGCTTTATCCTCGGGCTCAGTGTCTGTTCCCAATCTATTGGCTCCTGAGGTCTGAATTCTGGTTTTTTCCAAGGTCAAGCCCCCTGGTGGGCCCTCTTGCTTGATCCTCTGCTGGAGGTTTCTTTACAAGTCTCAGGGCGCTGCTTCCACAGTCGTATACCCGTCTGCACTGGTTCCCCACTTAGGCTTAGTTCTGCCTCCACCCACGCCTCTACTCAGCCGGCACTCTGCGCGCCCAGCGTCCTGCTCCGGCGCATGCGCTCAGATTTCGCGTGCTTTTTTTGACTTAATGGGGTCCTAAGTCTTGCTGCTGTCAGGAACAGGTCCCGGAGCTGCTGATGACTCGATGGGTGCCCCAAACTTCCTCTATTTCTTTTTAGCTGGGTTCGGAGCTATAGGTGAGTGTGGAGGGGGTGGGGGTGGGGCGGTTGCTCAGCTCGCGATTGAGTGAGTGAGAGCCCTTTTTAGCCTGGAAATGTCTCGATTCCACGTACCTTCCACGCTGTGCCCTGTTGTGGGGTTCCTCCGTTCGTCTGGACTTGTTTTTATGTCCCCTTGAGGAGTTTTGTATGTTTCGGTCAGGAGAGGTTAAGAGCTGCTTCTTACTCTGCTGCCATCTTAACCCGGAAGCCTCCAGAAGTAACTTCTGAATCCCCAAAGAAAGTATATTTCATTTTATTCCATTCTACCTCTCTAAAATCTGGAAGGAAATTCAAAAATTAATAACTTGGTATAGTGGTTCCAAATTCAACCCACTCAGATTTATCCACTACACCATACTATCATCATTACTAGAAGTGTAAGTGCTAGATGTTGCATAGTATACACAGGTATATTACTTCAACAGATTTCTGATTTTGTCCTGTGCCTATTATTCTTCCTTGATATGGATAGTAATGGCTATATGGCTACTGGGGTCCCTTCCTGGTCTAGATCTATGATCCTATTAGCCCTTAGTAGCTGGCTTTTCCTTGGATAACAAACAGTCCATCCCCAAGTTGATATTTGAAACCTTTCTAACATGGTAACTTGTCAGAATGTGAGCTCCTTTAGAATATTCTTTAAGAACTGGGGATCACATGCATGATACAATGAGATCTATTAAAGAGAGTTCTATTTATGTAGGGTTGCAATCTCATGAAATTTCAAACTAAGTTTTATTTTTAAACTATAGTATGTGGCGTTGAGGAAAGTATATTTAATTTAAATCAGATCTCCACTTGTTACTTATCTTGTAATATTGGCCAACCAGGTGGATTTGTGAATAAATTGCTAGGTATGGAGTCTGGAAGATTGGAGTTCAAATCTAGGCTCAGACATTTATTAACTCTGTGGCCTTGAACAAGTCATTTAACTTCTGTTTGCCTTAATCTACTAGAGAAGGAAATTGCAAACTACTCCAGTATCTTTGTCAAGAAAACCCCATGGACAGTATGGTCCATAGGGTCATGAAGAGTTGAACAAGAATGAATAATAAATATTGAGTAAGTCACTTCACTCTGGATCTTGTCCTCATATTTAAAAAAAGGGGAGAAGAGTATTTAATTAGATTTAATCTGACAAAGATTTATTCAATGCCTACTATATACAAGGTACTATGCAGGATGCTGGGACACAAAGATAAAAAATGGCAACTTTATTGACCTTAAAGGGTTTATATTCTATTGGGAGGGAGGAGGAGGATAAGACATGTAAACAAGAAAGTAAATACAAAATATATCCCAAATAATATAAGATAATTGCAAGGGAGGCTGGGGAGACTACTAATAGTAGGTTTTTGGTGGAAGAAGCCTTACAAGGGAAGGGCATCAGAAAAGGACACCTGAATGATCTCCCAGGTCCCCTCTCTTTGCAAGTTCCCTGGTTTGGATGATTTTTGTTGTTGTTGTTGTTGTTGTTGTTGTTGTTGTTGTTGCTGCTTTTGGGGGGGTAGGCAAAGGGAGAAGAGCCCTGAAAATGGAAGTAAATATGCAATAATAGAAGAGCCCAAGATGAGGTGCCATGAGACTGTAATTCTAGCCCTAGCTCTCCAAATGAGTTTCTGTTACATTAGGCAAGTTAATTACCAGCTCAAACTTCCCTTATAAAATAAGGATCAGAATCACTTCTCAGGGTGTTTACGAAGATAAATTTAATGTTAGTTGTGAAAATAAACAAGTATCAGAACTGCTGAAGTTCATTGGACTATTAAATGCATCCTCCATTGATGAAAAAGGGGGAGAAGAATTGTGTGGTGCCATTGTCCTCTGTGAAAATCCTTTGCATTCCCCCAAATGTGGTAAAGCCTGGATTTGAAGGCGTTTAACTGAGCTGGCTTCTCCCATCAGGCACAGGATAGTTTAGAGTTCTTTCTTTTTCACCACATGCTTCTCATAAAAATGGCTGGCATCAGGTCCCATTGCTCTAAAATGAGCACAGTGGCTTTCGGGTATTAAGAGGCTTTGATACAAGTTGAAGCAGCTGCTTCCCGGCCCCTCTCTGCAGATCCCAGATCCCAAGAGCATCCTGATAATTGAAAGGGTTGCAGAGCACCAAACCAGTGCCTAAGCCAGGCTGGGAGAGAGGCCACCGCCATGTTACAGGACAAATTAGCATCTCAATATAGCAGTGGGCACGTTTCAGCTTTGAAAAGAGACTGAGGCTCTTTAGTTAACAGATTGTGTTCAGTGTTGAGAAAGAGATTAGGCTGTTAAGCGGTCAGTCCAATCAATCTCAGGGCAACCCGTCTGAGCAAAGGAAACAATACTCCTTATTTATTTCCTCTGAGACAGAATGGCTACAGCCTTCTATTGTTTGACTTGTCCCTTGGCGATCAGCAGAAGCAGTAGTTGTCTCTTTGGTGAGGGACCTCTGGAGGAATAAAGCAAGTCGAAAGGGGTGAACAGTGGCCACATTTATTTTCAAGCACAGAATTTAATGAAACAAAGCTCACGTATCTCGAATTAGAGGTAATGTGATTTAGGGGAAATAACGGTAGTTGACATTTCTATGTTGTTTTGAAGTTTGCAAAGGACTTTATATGCATAGGCTTTACAAGTATGATTTTAACTTTTCTTTTCTAAGATCAGAAAACTGAGGCTCAAAGAGCTTAAGGGACTTAACCATGGAAGTCACATAGCTATTAAGTGAAAGAGCTGAGATTTGAACCCAGGTGTTCATGATTCCAAGTCTATCTGTCTATCAGTCCTTTGTTTCTTTGGAAGATTAAGGCAGAATGGCACAGTAGAAAGAGCACTGACACTGGCACTAGAATAGGAGTTCTTAATCTTTCATGTGTATTTATGGATCTCCCCCCTGACCCTCTTGTGAAGACTATGGATCCCTTCTCATCAGGATGTAATGATTCAAAGTGATAATAAGTACATCAAACAAAATTTATAGAATCACAAAAGAAACCCACTGTAATGAAATATTTATTAAAATATTTTAAAAAGAAAATTTCACAGACACCACTAGGTTAAGAACTCCTGAGTTTGAAGAAGATGACCGGTGATGGTGGTAGTGGTGGCAGCTGAGATGGTGATGATGATATAAGAGTAATTAAGACAATTTAGCATAATAGATAAAGAGATGGCCTTGAAGCCAGGAATACTTGGGATCAAGTTCTTCCTCTGAAATATACTGGCTGTGTGACACTAGGCAAGTTATTTAACTTCTCGGTGTCCCCAAGCGATTCTCTTAAAACTAAGAGATGGGGGCAGTCTTCCTGACTCCAGGCTTAGTACTCTATCCACTGTTGCCCCCCAAGTTCAGCCCCTATCCCTTGTTCTGAACAATAATAACTAAAATTTATATAACATTTTTGGTTTTGCAAAATGCTTTACCAGAATGTGTGATCCTAGATAACCATTTAACTTATAAGCCTCATTTTCCTTTTCCATAAAATGAGGATAATAAGACATGCACTGGAGTGCCATGAAGACAAAAGCCTTATTACACTGTTGTTAATAGTAGTACTAAGTCATAATTTGTAAGAATAAAATAGAGGGAATAAAAAAATCTTTAATTTTTTTCCTTAAAAAAACAACATAAAACCTCTTTGCTAGGGTGATGAGAGCCAAATGATGTTCCTAAGGAGACCTACTGATTTTCAAAACTGACATATGTGAAAATCTAGGAAGCATATAAGGAATGGGATGGAACAGATGGTGTACAAAGAACACTGGAATATAATCATTCTCTAAAAGAAAGTGTAAGGATTAATAAATAAGTGGGGATAGGAGAAGGTTTGAAACCAGTGATAAGACTCTAAATTAATTTATTAAAGATTCATGCATATTTTTCCTCCCAAGCGCAGTTTATGCACTCATTTTGGTTTAAAGTCTAGTCTGTGGGAAAATACTAATGTCTTTTCTAGATTGTACAGGCTCTCCACTGAAGTGGCTAGATATATAGGGAAGAAGAATGATGGAGAGTAGTGGTTTTCAAACTTTTTAGTCTCAGGACCCCCTTTACACTTTTAAAAATTACTGAGGAACAGCCCTTCCCCAAGAGCTTTTGTCTATTTGGGTTCTGTTTATTGGTATTTACCATGTTAGAAATTAAAATGCTTTAGAACTATTATGAAAATAATTTTGGCCTTGACCTTCAAATCTCAGGGGGGTCCTATTGGGGTCCCTGGCCCACACTTTGAGAAATGATAGAGAGGCAAAAACATTGGGTTGATATTAGGAGATGTTAGTCACAGGGTCAAAGCTCTAGAACTGGAAGATGAGGAAAGTGAGACCCAGGGATGTTAAGTGATTAATTCAAGGTCATAGAGGTAGTAGGCATCAGAGGTAGAATTTGAACCCAAGTCCTTTCACTCCAGGGCCTGGGCTTTTTTTTTTCCCTTTTGACCCTTATCTTCCATTTTAAATCAATATTAAGTACGGATTCCAACAGAAGAACAATAAGTGCTAGATAAAAGGGGTTTAATGTCTTGCCAAGGGTCACACAGCTAGGAAGTAACTGAGGCTGGATTTGTCCTCAGGATCTCCAGTCTCTAGACCTCGCTCTCCATCCTCTGAGTCACCTAGCTGCCCCAGCCTTTGCTCCTTTAATTGTACCACATCACAGTGATCTAGTCCCTACCTCTTCTAGGAGCTTGTTATTGCAGTCATAGGCAAATCACTTAAGTTCCACCTCTGATGTATATTGGTTGTGTTACACTGGATAATTTATTTAACCTCTTAGAGTCCCTAGGCAACACTCTTAATTGTACGATGTGCAGAGAAGGTATCTATTTGTTTGGTAGAGGGAGTTGCTTCACCTGGGAGTTCTTTTCTGGGCTGTAGTTTCTTTATTCGTCACGTAAGGGGGCTGTATTAGATCAAAGATTCTTAATTTGGGGTCCTTGGATAACTAAAGGTTCCTTGAATAAATTCAGGGTTATTTGCAAACTTGAATGGGAAAAAATTTTCTTCATTTTCATTAATTTTTAATTGAAATTTAGCATTTTTTTCAGTTATGAATGTAGGCAACAAACAACAATAGTATTAGTAATGCCTTGTGTTTTATAACTGGTGGAAGTTAGACACCCTCATATTACTTTATACTTATTGCTAATGTGTCAAAATATCATTTATACTCATCATTACTTTAAAATTACTATTCCTATTAGACCTTCCAGGAGGATATGTATTCTAAATTTTTTAAAAGTTGATATATATATTTCAGTATTCAGTAATTAGCTTCCTTTGTAATTTATGCGTGTAAATTATTTTATGTATTTAACAACATTGTTCTGAGAAGGTTTCATCAGACTGACAAAAGGGTCCAGGACATAAATAATGTTTAGAAAAAAGAAATAATCTTTAAGGTTTGTTAGAACTCTAGGGATAACTGTAGGGACTGAGTTTGTGATTTCATCGGCATTTAGAAATCTGAATGAGAAAACTCCCTAAAACAATGCAGTGTACAGTGCCTGGCACATGATAGGTACTTAATAAATCTTTGTTGATTAACTTGTTGACTCCTCTTCAAATTATGATTTTAGAGTTACCTAGTTGCACTGCCCTGGGTCATATAACCAGTTGTAAAAAATGAGACCCGAAACTAGATCTTCCTAGACCTGAAACCTGGTTTCTCTCCACTATACTACAAATTAAGATTTTTATAACCCAAGTGGAAATGTGATATGATAAAAAAAATCAGAGAAATTAAATGTGCATCAGAAGACTTGGGATCTAGACCCATTTTCTTCATTTACTACCCAAATGACATTGGGAAAGTGATTGAACTTCTTTTGGTTCTGGTTTCTTCAAAAATAAAATGGGGGAAGCCTGAGGATAAAAGAAGAGCAGCAGGATATAGTAGAAAGACTTCTTTAATTGGAATCAAAAGACTGAGGTTATTTAATCCTCAATATTATATGATCTACCTACAATATTCAGTTGTTGAGTTATATTTTTCAGTTGTGTCTGACTTGTAGTGACTCCATTTGTGTTTTTCTTACGAAGATACTCAAGTAGTTGTCATTTCCTTCCCCAGTTCATTTTATAGATGAGGAAACTGAGGCAAACAGGGCTCAGTGACTTGTCCAGTATTACACAACTAGAAAGTGTTTGAGGCTAGATTTGAATTCAGGAAGATGAGTTTTCTTGATTCCAGGACCAGCACTCTATCCACTGTGTCACCTTGCTGCCCCATGTCTAAATTAGTGTCTATCGAAGTCTTTAAACCCCAAAGTGCTATATGAATACAGTGGATCATTGTGTCAGAAGTTCCTTCTGGATATGAAGAAAGGTCTTGAGTACATTTTCATAGAATCACTAAATCTCAAAGTTAGTAAAGACCTCAAAGGCCATCTAAGTCCAACTTGCACCTGAATAAATATCTCTTGTATAATATACTTAATGACTTGGGAACTTTTCACTTCTCTTTCACCCAGGTATAGAGTCAGAAAACTTTGTAACTAATACTGCCCCTACCCAGTGTATCACTAGTTCCTCTTAAAGCACACAAAGTCATAAGACCCAAATATGAATGAGTTTATTTACAGGACAGAGAAAACTGATAAAACTCCCTTTGGAGCCTTTCTTTGGTGAATAACTATGCCCTCTAGTAAATAATCCTTTTTCAGAGGGCTATATAATCTCAGCCTTTTATAGTATTACCGTGTATAGGATTCTGATAAGGAGAATTGGAGAAAATGGGAAAAAAAGGTTGTGTATTTTTTTTTCAGGCAAATAAGCTTTGGAAATTCCTCTTATACCATGTATAAGGCCTGGTGATAAACAACCTATTCATGCTGGTACTTTCTTCTATGACTTTTCTGGCTATCTATACAACATTGATTTATTTTCTTATAGTTCATGCCTCCCACAACTGTACTCCTTTAACACAGACGCCACTAGTGAATGCCCCATGTTGTAGGTCTCTTTTGTCATCATGCCCACAGTGCATATTTTGGATTTTTCAGCTCCTAGCAGCATGCAGTTGTTCACTTTAACCTATCATAGTTATCTTTCACTGTTTTAATATATTCTGCCTGAAGCCCATGTTTTTTAGTTATTCTTCCTGCAATTTTGCTCAGCCTCCAGCAGATGGTGGTCATTCTTCTTCCCAGGAGACTAGCTTGCTTTCTTCAGAATCTTTACCATCCTGTGCCACATTTTAAATGAACATTTATATTTCTGATTTTTGACCTATATATAATGTAGGTCCCTTGGCCCCTCATCCTAGGGTTCTAGAGCAGTGGTTTCAAACTCAAATAGAAATAGGGGCCACTAATCTGTAGAGAAGGATTCCTGAAGCTGCATTTTAAATAGTTTTAAGAGTAACATTATCAATGTTTTATTGTATTTTTTGTTTTCTTTTGTTAAATAGGTTCTGGCAGTATTTAGGAGTATTGCAAGAGTTGGAGGGGCTGTGTGTTTTGCCCCTTTTGTCTAAAGAAACAGCTTCTTCTTGCACATTGTAAGAGGAGCTCCTTCCTTAAGCTCATGTTAGTTAGTGGGTGACTTTTCAGAATTTATCATTCTCTCTCCCCTGTACTTGGGTGATATGCTTCCTATAAGTCTGGAAGCTAAGGAGATAGTCCATATTTCTTCCGGTTTACCCCTATTCCCTCTGGGGTACTTCGGTATTGTTATGGTAGCATAGCTTTTGTGTCCTAGAGGGACCTTAGAGATCATCTAGTCCAACCAACTCATTTTATAGAGAAGGAAACTGAGGCCTGGTGATACTAAATGACTATCCAAGGTCACACAGGTATTAAATTTCAAATCTGGGATTTTAAATCAGGTTTTCTGATTCCAAATCCAGGGTTCTTTTCATTATACTAGATGACTAGATGAGCAGTTATTCAATTGCTCCTTGAAATATCAAGGAGGAAGAGGGGGGGGGTTGTTCACCTACCTGCCTCAAAAATATTTGTAGTCCCTGTTACAAAGAAAAATGATTTTTGTTTTGCAAAATAATGATTATCATTACTTTGTCTCAACATATTTGTATTAACTGGATTATGACTAACAAAAGATTTCAAAAAGACTTTTGGGACCATACTTTTTTCTAAAAGGGGCAGGTAGACCTAGAAGATAGTATGCCAGGCCTGGAGTCGGGAAGACCTGACTTCAAATTCAGCCTCAGATACTAGCTGTGTGACCTTGGCCAAGTCACTGAGCTTCTGTTTGCCTTAATTTCCTCAACTGTAAAATAAGGATATTAATAGCACCTATCTCCCAGGGTGTTGTGAAGATAAGGTGAGATAATATTTGTAAAGTGTTTAAGTCCAGTGCCTGGAACATAGTAGGTATTATAAAAATTCTGGCTATTACTAAAAAGGTAATAATGAGTTATAATTAGTATACCAATTGTTTATCTATAAATGATACTTTAAAGTGTTAGAGGGCATTTGTTTATAGTTTTCTAGATAAGCAAGTTAAGTATTTCCTTTCCCTAGTAATAATTTCTGATGTGTATTATATATATAGATAGATACATATATATATGCATATATATATATACACACATTTTTTTTTGCTATTGCTGCTAATCATCTGAAAGTCAAATTCACCTAGGCTCTTATCTGAAATACCATAAATTTTAAAGCAATGGAATCCCATTAAGCATGAGGTGTGTGTGTGTGTGCACACACACGCACGTACACAGACACATTCTTAGTCAATTAGGCTAATAAAGAAGGACTATTCATGTAAGTAATCCAAAGTCACAGATAATCCAAAAGTCATTTGTTTGGCTTTGAATGACACTGAGCCCTGAAGATGGTACAATGCAAAGAACTCTAGATTTTAGTTCACAAAGGCCTAGATTCCACTCCCGCCTATGCACTTTGCTACTTGTGTGGTCTTGGGAAAATTACTTAATCTTTTTAATTCTCACTTTCCTCATTCATTAAAGAAAAGTGTTAGACTAGGGAATCTCTAGAGTCTTAAATTCTGGATTTGGTATTCCTAAATACTGTAATTCTGTTTTGTCAATAGTTATCAGTAAGCATTTATGTGCTTACAATGTTTCAGGCACTGTGCTATGTGCTTGGTATGTAGCACAACTGACCCTTGTTCTCTTAACTTCTTTTGCCCTCTTGGGTTACTTGTAGATGTATTTTCTGCTTTGGTCTACATGTCCTGCTACCTGGACTCCCCATGAGAGGCATCTGTCTTCATCACATCTAATGAGAGCTAAGGATTTAAAGAAATCTTGAGAAAAGGGCAATGAGACCAAAGGAGTTAATACCTTTAGAGAATCTGGTTTTGCCAAGTGCCTAGGTCCTTATACATGTTTATGTTACAGTTTATGGATAGTGTGTCCCAGCTGTGCTAGGAAGAATTATGATATCTTGAATTTTCATATTGTCTTTAGGAAGAAATTCACACTGCTCAGCCCAAAATTCAAGGCCTCCTCATTCCCTATCACCATCTTCTCTATCCACCCTTACTACCAATTACTTTTTGCCATGAACCTTTGACACCTACCAGGACAGCCTCTTCAGTGTTTCCCCAAATATTCCAATGTCATTACTCAAACAGTTTCCATCCCTAGAAGGGGATTTTCCATTGGCACAAGTAATCATTTCTGGGTACCACATTTGAGGAGGGATGCTGATGAACTAAAGTATATCCAAAGAATAGCAAACATATTGGCCAAGAATCTGGAAACTATGTTATGAAAAGATCAGTTAAATTACCTGGAGATGTATAGCCTCAGGGAGGACTTGATCACTATCTTCAAATATAGGAAGGACTGTCATATGGAAGAGAAAGTATATTTTTTGTTTCTCCAGGGAGGTAGAACTAGAACTAATTAGCTGAAGGCATTGGAGGTAGATGTCAACTTATTGTATTGAAGGCCTTTTTTAACAGTAAGAAGCTTGGGGAAAGTAGGGCAGAAGTAAATAATCATAGCCCACTAATAGTCTGATGTGGTAGAGAGGTGACTCTGCATTCTCAAAGGCTACATAGCAAAAGAGCCCAAACTTTGGAAGGCTTGACCAAGCTGAAAAGCTGTTGAGTTGAGGCAAATACTAGGAGTCTGTTGTGTAAGAACCAGCCCAGCTAAGCCTGGTGGTTCTAATGGCCTTGCCTATGGATCCTACTCAACGGAAACCCTTCCCACACTCAGCTCTGTAATTGTGATTCTCTTTGTGCCTCTGTTGCTGCTTCTTTCTGGCCTGGCACTTCTTTAGCTACCACATTGAACATCTACCAGCCTTCTCCCCACCTGGGTACCTCTCTCTGGAGCTGAGCCTGGCAGTTTCTAGGTATCACTTGGAGACTAGGTGAGTCTCAGGATGGCTCATTGAGAAGCAGCATGGAGAGGAGGATGGAAAGGAGGAAGAAGAGCAAAGGTAGAGACAGGAAGAGCCAACTTCCCAGAATGCAAGAAGGAAGTCATAAATAAGGATTCAGAGCATGAGAGGAAGCAAATCATAGAGGAGAACAAGAAGGAAGATGCCTCAGTAGTCATAGAACCTGGAAATAAGCTTTTTAGCATGGTTGTAGCATACCAAGTCTGTCAGCTTTTGGGAAGTAGTGCTAATATCATGCTGAGCTGATCCATCAGACAATTAGCTTTGATTAATCCCCTACTATGTGCCAGGCACAGTGATAATCACTAGAGATACAAAGGCATAAATTACTCTCTGTCCTCAAGGAGCTCACAGGAGACAACATGCCAGCAATTACATACAAACAAGATATATGCAGGATAAACTGGAAATCATCTCGAAGAGAAAAGACTAACATTAAGGAGTCTTCTTGCAGAATATGGGACTTTAGTTGAGAGTTGAAGGAAACCAGGGTACCTAAAAGGAGGAGAGAGAGAGAGAGAGAGAGAGAGAGAGAGAGAGAGAGAGAGAGAGAGAGAGACAGAGACAGAGACAGAGACAGAGACAGAGTCAGAGACAGAGACAGAGACAGAGACAGAGAGACAGAGACAGAGAGAGACACAGAGAGACAGAGA
>NC_058130.1:186989591-187150754 GCF_016433145.1 Gracilinanus agilis
ATATATATATATATATATATATATATATAATTCTGTATCCCAGAGTTACACTTATTGAGGCACACTATTGGCTGATGAAAGGTTAGCAAAGATAGCACTGTGTTCTCTATCCTGAGTGCTGATTGGCTCAGTGACTGTAGATTAATAAGAGTATGGAAAAGGTTCATAGGAGATTGGGAAGGGTTTCTAAAGCTTTAAAATACATATAAATAATAAAATAAATATAATGCTATTTCATGAATTTTTACCTACTACGGGTCTCTGGGATGTAACTCCAGTGAAAAGTGAGGGATCACTGTATTGATGTTAGAATAATTCCTGAATCATCTATGTACCAGGAGACCATCAGCTAGTTAGAGCAAAGATCAGGATTAAAAAAAAAATCTAGAAGAATAAAAATGAAGAAGAGATAAGATATTCAATTGAGGCAACTCCAGCTTGATCTATTTAAACAAGTTGTTGGTGCTAAAAAATAGGAAATGGGTAAAGGAGCAGATATCGACACAGATTACCACCATTTCCTAAAGAAATTTAACTGCCATAAATCATTATGAAACCTAAAAATCCTAGAAATTGACTGAATCAGAAAACATAATCTTGCCAAGAAGGGGAATAGGATAGCTAAGAGCAATCAACCAGCCAACTAACAAGCATTTATTAAGTGTGTGTCATTTGAAATTGTTATAAACCCTGGAAGACTACAACTCCCAGGATTCTCTCTGCTACAACTTCCTCTAGTCTTCCAGGGCTTATAACAATTTCAAATGACACAAGTGTCTTTTATGATTTAGAATATAAACTTGTTTGCAAATTTTTTTACTGAAGGGAATGGTGAAAGATTATGAAGGAATGGTGAAAGTATCTCCCTATAAATAGTGAACAGCAGTGGAATAAAACAATAAAAATAAACTTAAAGAAAGCTTGATAAGAGACTCAATTAAGCCAAGTCATCCTGGGGGCCTTTAACAATGAAAATGGAAAGACAGCAGAAGAGTAGAAAAGGCCTGCAAATATTTTTACAACAAACTTTTTGTCATGAATGACATTGGAGTTCCTTTATTTGAATTCAACCTCAGAGCCCTGATGTGGTGGAAATGGCACTAAAAATACAGAAACAAAACTAAACCAAGTATCACAAAAAAAAGTCCATGTTGGAGGCAAAATAATTTTGAGAGTCTGAGGTAGTGATTATTAAGTTATCTGAAAAAGGAGACTGTATTTTATAATCAGCTTCATCTCTCACCCTCCAAACCTCCCTACCAGCAACATTCTTAACCTGGAGATACTTCTACCCCTTTGCCTACTCTTCTGATTGTTGTCTTTGGTCTATACCAACATTTCATGAAGTATCCTAGTCATGCTCATTTCACTCATAGCCCCACTTCATACTCCCTAGACTACTCCATCTCCTGGCCAGAAGCAGCCCTGTCCCAGTCCATTTCCTTCTTGATCTGCTTTTTGTGTATTGTATTCCCCTTTTAGAAGTTAAAGGTCTTGGGAGTAGAGACTCATTTTTGTTTCTATTTGAATTCTTAACACAGTGTCTGGACATAGTAAAGTGTATAATAGCTGATTAGCTATCTCTGTATCTATCTATGTATCTATGTATGTATGTATCTATTTTTATAAGTTGTTTGTTTACCCAAAAAAGTAACCAAAAGAATATCAATAATTATTTAACCACATGCTTATTTTCCCATTTCAACAAAATTTTTATAAGAGTAAGTTTTTTCTATATACACTAAGGGTTTTTTTTTTTATGAGAACATGAACATGGTAACAACTTTTCTTTCATAAACACTATTCTATAGCCATCCAGTTGATTCAAGGGTATAGAACAGTGAAGTCAAGCTCAAATAGAAACAGATCAGTAGTTTTTGGCTTAGAAAACCAAACATTAACATTTTCTCAGTTGTATTGTATTTTAAAATGTTATTAGCCCTTTCTCGGTCGCGTTTTAATTTGTTTCAGGCTGCACTGGAGAGTTGTGTGGGCTGCATCAGTCTGTTTGACACCTGCTCTATAGAAGATATAACATCTAACTATGATTATTAATCACTCATTATGAAAAACAATTGATTCAATAGAGTAAATACAGCCTTTAAGATTTTATTCTAGCAAGATTTCTATCATGAATATATTGAAATAGTACAAAATTCCCTGAAAGATACAACAACAGATATAACTATGTTTAATGACCCTCAGATTACTGCTCTCAAGTTGTAAGACAGGGAGATTTATATTGACTAAAGGTGTTTCTCACCATCATGGAGGCTGTACAGGGTAGGGTATAAACAAGAGATTCCTCTAGATGATGAAATCCTTAAGATGCGTGTTTGTGGATTGCATTGTATTAATTATATCAAGGCATGGAATACTACTGCAGTTTCTTAAATAAGACTCAATCATTCAATAGTTTGGCTCAACTATCTCCAAAGGAAAAACCAAGGGAATGAAGGTGTCTGTAATACAGGCTATGGTAGGTACTTGGATAGATAACTCAAAGACTTATTTGAACAGAATCTGCAAATGGACAGTGAACTAGATAAAGAATAAAACAGGAAACTCATAGGATCATAGATTTAGAATTGAACAGGACTTTTTAGAAGTCATCAAGTCTAATTCTCACATTTAATAAGAGAATGAAACTAAGACTCAGAAAATTAAAGCTATTTGCCCAGAGAGACATAGCTAATAAAGTGTCAGAAGTAGTATTTGAACCCAGGTGCTCTTGATTTCAAGTCCATCACACTAAATATGCTGCCTTTTTTTTTTAACCCTTAGTTTCCATCTAAGGATCAATACTGTGTATTGGTTCTAAGGCAGAAGAGTGGTAAGGCAGTTGGGGTTAAGTGACTTACTCAGGGTCACACAGCTAGGAAGTATCTGAAGTCCAAGACCTTTCTGGCTCTTGATCTGGCTTTCTATCCATTGAACCACGTAGCTGTCTTCATGCTGCCTTGTTGATAAAGAGTTGACTGCATTACTTTTGTCTATGTCCTTTTTTCTCTCCTTTAAATAAACCATTACTTTCTAGCTTAGAATTAGAATTGGTTCCAAGCCAGAAGAGCAGTAAGACATGGGCAATTGGGGTTAAGTGACTTGCCCAGGGTCACACAGCTAGGAAATGTCTGAGGTCAGATTTGAACCCTGGACGTCCCATCTCCAGGCAGGGCTCTCAATCCACTGAACTACCTATCTGCCCTGCTTTTGTTTGTCTTCTGAGGACAGGTCTTGCTAAGGGTAGAGGTTTATCTCAAAAAGTTCATCCCCTTCATGATTTTTTTCATCCATAGCAATGCCTCAAAATCATCCATTAGACCTTGGAGTGAGCTTCAGTTGGCACTGGTGAAGGGCCCATTGCTTCTAGAAATACTAAAAGGCATAGCATCACAATAATAATGCCTTGAACTTCAAACTTTTCAGAGCAGTTTCAAGTCTGTCATATCATAGGGACCTCACAACAACTTTGGGTGAGCACAAGAGGAAGGCTCAGTGGTAAGACTCGCTTGCCTAAGGGTGTACTAGAACACACAATCCCACCTGTAAGGAGAGGGAGACACTGAAAAAATCAAATAACTTACAACCACACAAAAAATTAGTGACATGGAATCCTGGCTCCTGATTCCAAACAACACTTAAAGCTTCCAAAGCTATTGTTCAATATGAAGCTGTTTATAGCTTTTGTCCTCCAGAAAGCAACCTGTCATTTGTCTGTGGTCATCACTATTCCAGATAGGTGGCCCAGTGGATAGAGCCCTGGGCTTAGAATCAGGAAGACCTGAGTTCAAATGTGACTCAGACATTTTTTTTGCTGTGTGACTCTGGATGACACTTAACCTCTGTCTGCCTCAGTTTCCTCAGCTGTTAAAGTGGTAATCATAATAGCACCTACCTCACAGGGTTGTTGTGAGGATCAACTAGATTTCCTTCCAAGCCATTTTAAGGGATTGTATTACAACAAATCTCAAAGGACTATGTGGGCCTGAGGTATTATGACTTCTCTCCATTCTCTGAGATTCTCCTTTACCTGCCATGTAAATGAAGATGTGGAAGAAGTAGAAGGAAGCTAGTTTCTTTATCTCAGTTTTTAATTTACATTTTACTGATATACTTTTTTTTTACATTACAGTTACAGAATCAAGGTCTCCCAAAACAAAGTAAATGAAACAATTTGTACATCCTGACTCTTTCCAAGAAAGAGATCCTTCTTCCCTCCTTTTTTGTTGTTTCAGTCCTGTCTGACTCTTTATGATACCATTTAGGGTTTTCTTGGCCAAAATACTAGAGTGGTTTGCTACCCTCTTCTCCAGCTCATTTGACAGATGAGGAAACTGAGGTCAACAAGGTTAAGTTGACTTGGCCAGAGTCACACAGCTAGTAAGTATCTGAGTCCAGATTTGAACTCAGGAAGAGAAATCTTCCTGACTCCAGTCCCAGGACTGTGCCACCTAGTTGTCTTCCTTCCCTCTTTACAAATGAGCAAAATAAAATCCCCAAAGGGAAACTCTTACCTGAAGTCTCAGAACCAAATAACAGAATTAGTCAAACCTAAGCTGAACAGAACTATCACATCCCTGGATTCAAAGTTCAGTGATCTTTATGTTTTTTAGCTGTTTCATGCAGGAGAACTGGAGTAAGAGTCAGAAGACCAGAGTTTTAGCCCTCTGCTACTAAGTCACTTTGTGACTTTGGACAAAGCAACAAACCTCTCGGGCCTCTGTTTCTTCCTTTGTAAAATGAGGCACAATTGTCTACATGGTAGCTAAGTTTCTAAATTTTCTTTGTTCAGAGAATTTATTCCTTGAAACCATTCATTCAACACATATTTGCTGTGTTTTTTATGTTATTTAAAATTTTATTGATATTTTTTGCTTTTCCCATCAACTTTATTACCCCATATGTCTCTCTCCTTTCTTACTCCCAGAGTTATTCCTTATAACTGTGATATTGGAAATTTGAGGGTCCTTGAACTTATTTTGAGGTCCTTGGTTTAAACTTCCTGTGGACATTTAGATCTCTTACAAACTACATTTCCCAAGTCTCAACTGGCTTCCTGTCTTACATGGTGATGTAAGCCAATGTAAACTGAAGGTTAAATAGGGAGATTGGGATTGGTACTTTCTATTTCCTGCTGAAGCAGCCAGGGGGCAGAGGTATGGTGCAATTTTTGAATTAAATCTTAATAGAGGCTTCATTTTTCTAAAAGGATTTCAATAAACCTTTTGAAACCATGATATTTTAAATTCTGTCCCTCTATATTAATTTTATTTATTACATAATGAAGCATAAAAATGAAAGGGGGAAAGAAACAGTTTAGTAAAATAGACTGACACATCAGCAAACATTCATTAAGCATTGCATAATGCACCATACTAGGTGTGGAAGAGATACAGAGAAATATAAACCATAGCTCTGGCTGGCCAGGAGCTACCATAGCTACCAGCTAGTAATATCACTTTGACCACTAGTATAATTAAGTGGTGCAGTGGATAGAACACCAGATCTAGAGTCAGGAAGTCCTGAATTCAAATTTGCCCTCAGACACTTACTAGCTATGTGACCTTGGGCAAAACACTTAACCCTGTTTGCCTCAGTGTCTTCATCTCTAGAATGAACTGGAAAAGGAAATGACAAACCACACCAGTATCTTTGCCAAGAAAACTCCACATGGGCATCACAAAGAGTCAGATATGAGTGAAAAAACAACTCAATAACAACACAACCCAGAGATGAATTTTCTTCTCGCTGGTGTAAGATTTAAATTAATATCAATAACTCAAAGTATTATATTTTATAAAGTTTATTAATAATCACTTGAAGTAGAAAGAAAATAAGCTAAAAAAGATTGAAGTTCACATATAATTATCTAACAAAAAGTAAACCCACATAAGTAAGTTCTCCTGCCTCACCAAAAAGCCTGCTTCAGCAGCCATGATTACAGGAAGAAAGAGAAAGGTGGGGCTACACAAAACTTGTATCCTCCCTACATTAGCACATAATGTGAGAAGGGACATGGAATGCTGGGAATTGGAGTTTTGAGGAGCAGATTCTAATTATACAATCCCCCCTGTGATTCCAATGGAAAACAAACTTGTAGAACTCTTCCCAGATTTACATGCCTAGTTTTTCCATGGAAACAATATACATAACCAACTTATATCTCTAAAGATCTTCAACTAGAGATGCATATAATACTGCACTTTCTAAGGGGAAATTACAATCATTTGGGGATAAAAGGGAAAGAAAAGAGAAAGAAAACAAAACTAATGATTGCTAGGAGCATTGGCAAAAAGCCAATTCAGGGCAGTCCCCTTTGGCATAAGAGTTTACATTCAAAATAAATGCATTCAACCCCCAACACTTCAATTTCACTACATCCCAGAGTTCATTCTGGATCTTTTGGTGCAGTGTGAGGTTTCTGCAGGCATCTTCATGGTGCCTTCTGCAAACAGTTCACTTTCTTGATTCAAGAAGGTAGCAAGTTTCTTATCCTAAAATGACTCTCAAACAAGAAAAATTTTTATAAATCTAGAATTTTATGACAATTATACAATCCTCCCTGAGTACTATGTTGCCCAATACATGGATCACCCTGGGCTACATGGCTGAGTTATGAGGTATGTGAATCAATTGTTAAAAGGAAGTAAAAAACATAAAGAACAAAAACAAATAGAAGAAAAGAAAAAAAATCAAAATTAAATAGTATATAAAATGCTGTAAGCAAGAATAAGCTCATAACTGGTCCTAGAATAAGGGCCTAATAAAGTGATATATGTCCCACAAATCTGTAGGACCATTGCAGCAATATGTACTTACCCAATCAGCAGCTAGGACTACAGAAAATTGCCACAGTATAAAAGACAGAAAAAAGGCACTAGATTTTTGCAGCAAATGGAAAATATCATTCCCTGGCCTATGCCTATCTCAACCAAAGCAAAACCTCCTAAATTTCAGACAGGATCAGGTGATGAACTCTGAACAGTAGTAGTTAATTAGTTAATAAGATGTGTTAATTATCTCCTATTTATCCTGTAGTTGCTTTCATGTTGTTTCTCCTTTAGACTTTAATCTCCAAAAGGGGAGGGACTGTCTTTTCCATTCCTTAGTATCCCCAGAGTTTATTAAAGTGCCTGGCACATAGTAGTAGGTGCTTAATAATTGCTAATTGTCTGACTTACTAATAAGCATCCAAGGGACCATGATAATAGGAAACAAAGTACTTTCAAACCACTCAGATCCTGATACACTCACTCCCTTCAGTCATCACTGTTTCTTTCTCTTTTCCCTTCTGTAACTCAAGGATGAAAGCATTTGAGATTTAGAGTTAGAAGAGACCTTAGAAATCTTGTGATTTCATTCTATTCTTTTCTTTTTCTCTTCCTGACATTTTCCTTTAATTTGTTATAATATGGAATTGGAGCTTTTTAGCAATTGTCACATTTATGAAGGAAGATTTTGTGATTCTAGGCTTCAGTTTTTAAAAGTAGCTTAGCTAAAGCAATTTATATTTGTACCAGTGGAGTCCAATATTAACAATAATGGCTAACATTTATGTAGTATTTACTGTGTGCCAGGCAGTGTTGTGCTAAGTGCTTTGCAATTATTATCTCATTTATTATCTCAATCCTTAGAATTAGGTGCTATTATTAGCCCCATGTTATAGATGAAGAAACTGAGGCAAACAGAGGTCAAGTGACCTGCCCTGAGTCACATAGCTAAGTGTCTGAGGCTAGATTTGAACTCAAATCTCCTTGACTTCAGGCCTAGTGTTCTATCCATTGTACTAATTAGCTGTCCACCTAGGCTTTCATATGACTAAAAATAAAGAGAAATATCCAAATGACCCCAACTTTAGCTTTTGAGCTTTAGGTGGAAAATAGAGGATTCAATTAATTATGCTCTGGAAATTTGCTTTCAGTACACATTACTGTCAATTGACATATTTTCATTTTGCTCCCAAACATCTATTTCCCATGGGTTCCCATAGTTAAGAGATAGTTTAGACTGCACATAAAAGTCACCTTTTTGAAATGTTCTAAAATTGGAGTGGAAAATGAAAACAACCACAAAATGTAGTGGTTCATAAACAACTAACATTGTTTATGGCTCTTACTTCTCGAGCAGCACACATTTAACAGCCACCCTCACAACAGAAGAGACTGTAGTGCATTGAGTACAAGGCCATTTTGAATTCTCACATATACATTACCTGCTTTGCCCATTATTCACCACTATAGGAGGAAGCCTCATGGTGTTATGGAAGGAGCACGGGATTTAATGTGAAAGGACCTGGATTCCAACCCCAGTATCTCCCACTTATGATCTGGATGACCTCTGTCAAGGAACTGAACTCCCCCTGGCCTCAGTTTCCCCATCTGCTGATTGAGACTAGATTACTTCTAAGGTCCTTTTCAGTTTTATGTTTATGATTCCATTGAAAAAAACACATACATTGGGACTTCTAGGTGGCTCAGTGGATAAGAGAGCCTAGAGGCATTGGGCCTTGTGTTAGACTATGGCTTTAGATACTTCCTAGTTATGTGTCCCTGGGAAAGTCATTTAACTCCAATTGTCTAGCCCTTACCACTCTTCTGTCTTGGGACCAATACTTAGTATGGAATCTAAGATGGAAAGGGTCTAAAAAAAACTGTAATAGATTTTCTTTACCCTTAGCTAGGTTCTTCCTACTAATGCCAACTGATTTAAATATTAGCTTATGAAAAGCATAAACATGAAGACAAACAACAGGGGTGGGAATAGAAATACAAGGTCTAGTAAAGCTAAATTGAATCAGCAGTATCCACCCTTGGGAGTTATCTTGGCCACACACAGGTGATTTTTGTTAGTCCAGATAAATGAATCCCAAATGAAGGAAAGATAAAATGTAGATTATTGGTTTTTAATTTGTCAGGCATTTATTAAGCAGCAACTATATTCCATACTGTGTAGAAGTCCTGGAGATGTGAAGGCAAAAATTCTGCAAATAATTCCTGACCTCAAGGAGGCTACATTTTATCAGATTTCCTCCTTCCTTTCTTCCTCCCTTCCTTTCTCCCTCCTCCCCTCCCTCCCTCCTTCCCTTCCTTCCCTTCCTTCCATTGCTTGCTTGCTTGCTTGCTTGCTTCCTTCCTTCCTTCCTCACTTCCTCCCTTCCTTCTTTCTTTCTTCCCTTCCTTCCTCCCTTCCTTCCTTCCCTTTCTCTCTCTCTCTCCTTACCTTCTGTCTTAGAATCAATATTAAATATCAGTCCCAAGGCAGAAGAATGGTAAGCAAGGCAATAGGGGTTAAGTGACTTGCCCAGGATCACACAGTTAGGAAGTATCTGAGACCACATTTGAGCCCAGGATCTCTCCAGGCCTGGCCCCTCTATCCACCTAAGGTGTTCCTACATTTTCCATTATATTGCTTCTTTCCTTATCTGCAACAGCATTATATAAGGATAATGAGGGAAAAAAAGGATTATAAGACCTATATAGTTTATTGAAACTAATACTTCTGTTATGCCAGACTACTTAATGCAAGAATTATTTCACTGATAAAGAAACTAAGATCTGGAGAGGTTGTGATTTGCCTATAGTTCACAGCCAGGCAATATGTATTAGTAGATTAATCTCATATCTTCAGACTCTGAGTTCAATCATTAGTTTCAATGATTTTTTTTGTTATTTAAATTTTTTACATAGTTTTCTTTTGCATTTTGAAATATATATCTCTCTCCTTGAGAACTGTCCCTCTACAACAAAGAATAAAAGGAACAGGAAACAAACTGTTGAGCAAAACTAACCAATACAATCAATCAAATCTGACATTATTTTCAGTGTACTATATTCCATCATTTCTGCACAAAAGGGAGGCAGATGAATTCTTATATATCTTCTTTCAGGTCAAGGTTGGGTTAGGTATATCAAAGCATTCAGTTTCAATTTTTCTTTTGTGGTCGTTCTTTTACATTGTTATAGTCATTGTATATATCATTTTTCTGGTTTTGCTTATTTGATTTCACATCAATTCATATTAATCTCATATTTCTCTGTACTTTTTCTATTTGCTATTTCATGCTGTAGAGTAAAATCCCATTCCATCTCTGTAACACAATTTGTTTATCCATTCCACAGTAGATGAGCATCTACTTTGTTTCCTGTTCTTTGCTGCTACAAAAAGTGTCAATATAAATATTTTGGCATATATAGAACCTTTCTTTTTGTCATTGACCTTTTGGAGCTGTATGCCTAGCAGTGGAATCTCTGGGTTTTTGACATTTTAGTCATTTTCTTTGCCTAATTCCAAATGGCTTTCCATAATTATTGGGCCAATTCATAGCTCCCCAAAGTATATTTAGTGTGCCTGTCTTTTCATATGCTTTCCCACATTGATTATTCCTATAATTCCCAAGATTATTCTCTTGCCATCTTCATAAATTAAATTAATGTTAGTTGTTTTAATGTTGCTTAGGGACATTTTAAATAAGTCCTCACTCCTGGTCCCTAAAAAAACTTTCTTATCAGGGTTTCAAGGCTTCTTCTGAAGTGTGCAGAGAGAATGGCTCTTGGGTATTTTTCTCCTATGGTGGGAACTGAAACCTAAGAATGAACTCACCTCATAAGACAGAGAGGTTTAGCTCCCCTTTATAACTCAATGCAACCTGTACATTCTCAAGTGCTTAAATATTTTCAGTAAGCAATAAAACACTCAAGTGGTAGAGAAATTCCCAGTTTTGTAAAGACAGGCTAGCTATTAAGGACAGTTATGGGTCAGACTAGCCCAATATTCAGAACTTATGCATAATCGACCAAGTTTATAGCAACATTTAGATGACAAAACATAACATAACCAAGGGACTTCATCATCAGAGCCCTCCCACCCCCTGAACTAGTAGTATTGTCCGTCTGTAGCATTTACTGGACATTAATCATCATTTTCCTTGTGGCTACTGCAACTATCCTATAACTTTTTATCTCTGCACATCTTCTCTCCCAGATTAGACTGCCATTAAAGTAATTTGAGTTCATATAGTGAGCAAAGACTTGGAATGTATTCTCCCAGCCACTGAAACTGATCGTGGTAGTGATGGGGTATCATCCCCACTTTTCAGAAGAGGGAAGCTCACATTAAGTGACTTGCCTAAGGTAAGTATCAAGGTCAGGACTGGAAAGAAGTTCTCCTCGAGGTTCTGGCTCTTTTTCTTTACAACTCTTAGACCTTTGGCTGTATCTTATGTTTCTGATATATGCCCTGTGGCTCAGTCTAGGAAGGATGGGACAGACTGAAAATACTGTTTGTTCAGTTGGGTGAATAATGAAAACCTAGTTACCAGTTGGTCAACAGATTCCTCCTACCTGCTTGGTGCTCAGCAACCCTGCTGTGTGACAAAGGGTAAATGCCTCTTTTGTAAAACGAGGGTAATAATCTCACAGGGTCCTTAGAGGGATCAAATAACACAACAGAGGTTGTCTCAAAGGTTTTAAGTTCTTTTTTAAAATTAGTAGATTAAAAAGGAATTGGGACTTTGGGGGGGGACCTTGTATATACAAAGTACTTTTTGACCTTAAAGCACTATATAAATGCTTATTATCATCATCTTCATCAATATTATCATTACTGCTACTACTACTATCTTGCTGCTACCACCACTACCACCACCACCAGCACCACCACTACTACCATTACCATTACTACTATCACTATATTACTACCACTACTTCTGCTACTACTAAGACTATTGCTCCAACATGCTACTATTACCAGTACCATCATTACTACCACTACACCATTATTATCACTACTCCTCTTCTTTCTCCTCTACTACTACTACTACTGCTGCTGCTACTGCTACTGCTGCTGCTGCTACTGCTGCTGTTGCTTCTGCTTCTGCTCCTGCTGCTACTATTACTACTACTTCTACTTTCTTGGAGTATGAATATTAGGAGAATGAGGGAGCAGTTGAAGACTCCAAATTGTCAGGGTAAACATTCCTTTGATATGCCAGTGTTCCACTGGAGAAGGAAATGGCAAAGCACTCCAAAATCTTTGCCAAGAAAACTCCATGGATAGAGGTTCATGAGATCACAAAGAATCAGACATGACTGAACAACTGAACAACAACATACACTTTTGAGAGGCATGAACATTTGGGGACTCTTCTGGTCAGGGTCTCCCTACAGGTCATTAAATTAATTAGTACTGTTCTTGGAAGAGCTCAGAATGTGAGCTTCCTGAGGACAAGGACTATCTTTTTGCATCCCTAGAAAATAATAATAATAATAATAGCTAATATAGTACTTACTATGTACCAGGCACAATGTTAAGTGCTTTATAATTATTATCTCATTTGATCCTCACAACAACCTTGGGAGGTAAATGCTATTATTACACCTATTCTTCAGATTGGGAAACTGAGGCAAAGAATGGTTAAGTGACTTGCCCAAGGTCACACAGCTAGTAAGTATTTGAGGCTTTTTTGAACTCATCTTCTTGACTCCAGGGTCAGCACTTTATCTAATGTACCAGAACTGAGTATTTATAACACCAAATGAAGGGAGAGCTGGTACATTAATCCAGTTTATTTGATTTTTGTAAAAAAAGGACTTCCCTTCCCTTTCCCTCTCCCTTTCTCTGTCCCATTTCTTTTTCCCTCCTCCCCTTCTCTTTTTCATTCTTTTATCAAAAGAAAAAGAGGAAATTTATGACTCAGAAGTCCTTCTTTCTCTCTCCAAGGAGCTGGCTTAAGGATTTGGCATTTACCATGTGAATTTAATAAATTCCAGGGGATCCTCTTCATCTACAGAGTCAAGTATAAAATCTTCTATTTGTCATTCAAAGTTCCTTACAATCTGGCCCTTCCTACCTTCTTTCACCTTACTCCCCCTATATAGTCTTTTATCCAGTAACACTGGTCTCTTGCCTCTTCCTCAAACAGAACACCTAGTCTGATCCCTAGTCTGATCCCCATGCCTGGAATACTTCTCCTTCTCATCACCACTTTCTTACTTCCCTTATTCTGCAAGAAGTCTTCCTGATCCCCCATCAGGCTAGTGCCTGCCCTCTAATTGATTATCTCCAATTTATTATAAACATGGCTTATTTGTATATAATTGTTTTCATGTTGTCTGCACCATTAAACTGTTCAGAGCTCCTTGAGGGCCTGGAATATCCTTTTGCCTTTCTTCCCATCCCCCATGTTTAGCACATGCTTATTGACTGACTCTCCCTAGGAGATTGTGTCCTTGACATTTCACTTCTGGCCCCAACTGCTGCCATAGCTAGGTCCATGTGATTCTTTCATCTCCTACGTCACATAATTAATTACCCTGCATAGGAACTTGACAATTCTTTCAACTGCCTCAGCATTATTGCCATCTTTGAGTGGGGCTAATGGGTTCCTGAGAAGTGCACAGATTCATAGGCTTCAATTCTAGTTGACTTGAACTCACTTTGTATGTGTCCACTCAACTCAACTGCACTCTGGTTATCCTGCTAGATATAACTGTTCTTTTGTTATAAGCTCCATTCCAAAGATGTAGCTCAGATCATCAGTAGATTTTACCCAATTAATTAATTATGTGGATATCATATCAACATATTCCACAGGGAGACATCTTCAAAGGCAGAACAAAAACTACATCCTTTAACCTTATCGATTTGACCAGGCGGCTTGTTCATACCTCATTAAGAGGAGATAATCAATCAGTTTCATTGGAGGAATACACACTTGGGGCAGGTAAATCTATGTCTTTAGGCTACAACTGGGCATACCCTTTACATTCTTGCATAATTTTTAAAAAATATACCTTTACCTTTTGTATTAGTATCAATTCTAAGACAGAAGAGTAGTAAGGACTAGGCACTTGGGGTGACTTGTCCAGGGTCATACAGCTAAGAAATGAATGAAGCCATATCTGAACCCAGATCCTCTCAACTCTAGGCACAGAATCCACTGTGCTATTTAACTGCCCTTCTTGCATAAATTCCTAAAACATGATGGCCATGTTATTTTGTTCTTCAATATATTTTATAAGACCAATGACCCTGAATTTCCCTTTTTTCTTTCTCTCTGCCACATCCATAACTTTTGGTTAAATTGTTTCCCAAACCTTTTGTACTCCTTTTGTTTTGACTGTGCTTTTCACAAATCTGTTATTTAATATATTAATTCTTCTTTTAATTACTTTCAGCAATTAAAAATATTTATCAAAGTTGATTTCTAAACTGCTGAGCTTCCAATTACCAGAAGAGGGAATATGGGCTTAGGATGATGAAATAAGATATCCATTTGCTGAGTGGCAGAACTAGGGCTCAAGACTCAGGTCTTTTGACTTTAAATATTGTGCTCTCATCATTCACTGAAGTCTTCTTATTTTCCTTCTGATTTCTCATGGAAACAATTTCTTTCTACTACCATTGACTAGAGTCAACTATTCCATGAAAAAGAATGATCTCTTTCACTAGAGAGCGAGGAAGACCAGAGCAAGTGTTATATGTCGTCTCCTAATCTCTAAGCACAAAGTCTAAGCTTAGAAAATCTTCAGTGAACATATATTCCAGGGTTGTGGAAAGGCTCTGAAAGAGATTATAGAATATAAGCCCCTTGAGGACAATAACTTTTGTCATTCTAATCTTTGAATAGTGACTGGCACTTAGTAGGCACTCAATAAATGTTTTTGATTAATTAGTTTTGCATTCCTAGTTCAACGTCTGACACATAGAAGAGACTTAATAAATATCTATTGAATCAAATTTTAGTGTGTTTATGATACAAGAAGGTTTACTGTCCAAACTGGTGCTAAATGGTACATATAAGGGACTGTGCATCTATAAAAAGAAACCTGAAAGGGTAGCTAAGTGGCTTAGTGGATTGAGAGCCAGGCCTACAGACAGGAGATTCTGGGTTCAAATCTGTTTCAGACACTTCCTAGCTGGGTGATCCTGGGCAAGTCATTTAACCTCATTTGCCTTGCCCTTAATGCTCTTCTGCCTTGGAACCAATACTCAGTATTGAGTCGTCGTCGTCGTCGTCGTCGTCGTCGTCGTCGTCGTCGTCGTCGTCGTCGTCGTCGTCTTCTTCTTCTTCTTCTTCTTCTTCTTCTTCTTCTTCCTCTTCTTCCTCTTCCTCTTCTTCCTCTTCTTCTTCTTTTTCTTCTTCTTCTTCTTCCTCTTCTTCCTCTTCCTCTTCTTCCTCTTCTTCTTCCTCCTCTTCTTCCTCTTCCTCTTCTTTTTCCTCTTCCTCTTCCTCCTCCTCCTGCTCTTCCTCCTGCTCTTCCTTCTTTTTCTTTCTTTACCTTTCATCTTGGAATCAATATTATGTATTGTAAGGATTCCAAGACAGAAGAATGGTAAGGGCTAGGCAATGGGGGTTAAGTGACTTGTCCAGGGTGACACAACTAGGAAGTGTCTGACACCAGATTTGAACCCAGGATTTCCCATCTCTAATCTTGGCTCCCAATCCACTGAGTCACTTAGCTTCCCCCTCATAGTATTGACTCTAAGATGGAAGGTAAGGTGTTTTTTTTACCTTTTTTTTTAAAGAAACCTGAAGAATGACTATGGAAATCTTGATTTAGGAAAGGAGAAATACACACATGCACATAGCAATTTTATATCTTCAATAAGGCAAATACTGTTTATTTAAAAACAAACACATGACTAATTCTGTTCCATGAAGAAAGAACTATTAGAGTTTTAACAGAGTTTGAAATTCAGTGTAAGACTTTGCCCAGGAGAAAGTATACAAAACAGAACCAAATGTAAAGATGAATCAAAGCTACTTTGGATTGGAGTTGACAAACTCTGACCCAGTGACAACCTAAGCTATCTCCAAATTAAAAGCAGCCAACCCTTCCACCAAACCACAGAGACTGACAGTCTCCTCTGTCATGAGTGTCTTGGGAAATTAAAGATCTGGTTGAAAAATGCATTGGCCCCAGGCTTCATAAAACCAGTGAGCTGAGCATGAGTAGTCTCTGATATAAAACATGGCTCTGTGGTAGAATCCCTTCCTCAGATACAGTCTTTCCCAAAGGACAACATGTTGACTATTTATTGGTAGTTGGGGACAGAAAGGCAGGTAAAAAGGATAATTATAGATGTGTCCCAGGTTCACTTATTTTTCACCAGATAGACGGTGTTGCAGACTTTTATTTTTCACATAGACTTCTGAAAGTTGTTTATTCACATCAGCCTGGGTAGTAACACTAAATCAGTGGTCCTAAATCACTAGTGTGCACCAGGTGGTATTGCTGCACTCTTCTAAATGATGGCACAAATCACATTCGTTTATATGGTTGGGATCAAAGTGGGTATAAGTCACAGAATCAAAGAATGAAGTGAAAGGACTGCTGAGGCCATCTAGTTCAACCCAGAAGCTCCACTTCAGCCTTTGAGTAAGCAGGGAGAACCCCCCCCTCCCTCCCCATACCCCTTTCCTCCCCTCCTTCCTCTTCTTCTTCTTCTTCCTCTTCCTCTTCCTCTTCTTCTTCTCCTCATTCTTCTTCTTCTATCTCTCTCTCTCTCTAATATATTGTGATTAGAACCTTCATGACTCCATTTGGGGTTTTCATGGCTAAAATACTGGAGTGGTTTGCCATTTCCTTCTCTAACTTGTTTTACAGATGAGAAAACTGAGACAAACAGGGACTTGACCAGGATCACATAACTACTAAGTATCTGAGGCTGGATTTGAACTCAGGTCCTCCTGACTTCAGAACTCTATCTACTATACCACCTAGCTGCCCTGCTATCCCCTAGAGGTATTTCATTTTAGTATATCTCTAATAGGAAAGGTTTTCTTGCGTGAAGCCTAGGTTTGTTTCTCAACAACTTCCACCCATTGCTCCCAGTTATATCCTCTGTGGTGAAGCAGAATAATTCTAATCCTTCTATCACATGATAGGTCTTTGTTATTTATTTTTTTTAAATCTTCACCTTCCATCTTAGCCAATACTGTGTACTGGTTTTAAGGCAGAACAGTAGTGAGGGCTAGGAAGCTGGGGTTAAGCAACTTTCACAGGGTTATACTTCTCCTTCCAAACCTAGCTCTCTATCCCCTGAGCCACCTAACTGGCCCTGAGGGCAATGACAATAGTGTCACTTCCCTAGGCCTGGACATTGTGTTTGTCTTGATGCAGTTTTAGATCCCATTGCCATTTTGGGGTGCCATATCACACTATTGACTACTGTTGAGCTATGGTTTCCAACCTCTTCCCTTTTTCAAATAGACAAACTAATATCTTCATGATGTTGTACTTGTGAAATTGATTTTTTACACACAAGGGCAAGGCTTTATATTTATTCCTGTTAAATGTCATTTTATATTTGGTCTAATGGTTTAACCTTTGAACCCTTTGAAAAGCTTTGCTCTATCATCCAAAATATGATTTATATCATAAGCTTTATGTCATCAATAAATCTGAAAAGCCTGCCACTTATACCTATATACAAATTAGTGATAAAAAAAATTGTCATAGCACAGAATCAGGCTCATATCCTTGGGGCACTCCACTGGGGACTTTTCTTCAAGTTGACATCGGGAGAAAGTTTCATTATTGATCTATTAATAAATCTTTTAATTCATCTGGTCTACTGAAATTGATTCTAGGATTTGTGTTGAATCCAAGCATGATTGAGAAATTGTATGTTGGGAGTGAATCTCAGGTGATATTTTTCTGTGGATTTATAGCAGTTTGGATATGACTTGAGGTGCAGATCTCCCAGTAGATAGGTAAGCATTTATTTAGTTAGTTTAATTAAAACATTTTTTTAAACCCCTACCTTCTGTCTCAAAATCAAAATTGTGAGTTGGTTCCAAGACAGAAAAGTGGTAAGGGCCAGGCAGTGGGGGTTAAATGACTTGCCCAGGGTCACATAGCCAGGGAGTGTTTAAGGTAATATCTGAATCCAAGGCCTTCCTTCTCCAGGTCTGGGTCTTTATCCACTGAGCTATATAGCTGCCTCCAGTAAGTATTTCTTTAGAGATATCAAAAAAAGAGAAAATGAAGACAGCTTTCAGAGGCAGGTGCCCCAGTCTGTGCAGCTAGCCAGTGATATTGAGCATTTGCTAATCCTAGTACCTCCCCACAATAATTATAGCATCTGGGTACAATGATGACCAGCTCTGACTGATAACCTACATAACAGCATTATGAGTACTTGGGAATCTCTTTGGAGTACTAGAGAATGGCTGTCAGGCACAAGTAGACCCAGAGTCAGAGAGAAAGTTTGAGGATCAAAGGATTCATGTCAGACTAGTTCAAAGCCCATTTCCTTCATCAAAACTTCTCAGACTGCATCTAACTTCTAGGGGTCTCCTCTAAATCACTAGTGCTCCTTTTTAGTCTGCTGGCATTTGTTGGCATTTATTTTTCTTTAGAATTTTTTTCCTCTGGTGATAATCTTATTTTTCATGATGGGATTTTTAGCTGCTCCACATCAGAGACCATGCCTTATGCTTGTTTCACAGACCACATAGTTCCAAAATACAGTGGTTGGCCTAGTGCTTGGACTCTGCTGTCCACTGAAAAGACTTCATATATTCAAGCTGTTTAAAACACAGACATACACAATTCTTAAAAGCAGAAAAAAACTGGAACTGTGATTTTATTGGCAGAAAGAATTCCCAAGAAGAAGAAACTTCCTCTACCAAAGGAAATAGATATCTGCACTGCCATTTATTGCTGTAGAGTTGCCTGGCATGCTGAAAAGTCAATAACTTGCACAGGGTCACACAGCCATTCAGAAGTGGGTATGAGCCTAGGTTTTCTTGACTCTGAGAACCTACTAAATTACTTCAATAATACATGTATCTTTGACAAACCATGGTCAGTGAACCAGTTCAGAATTAAATAGAAGGGAAGGATTAGGTCAGACCACCCTAATTGGGGGAAACTGCAATTTCAGTCATCCCAGGCTGCTTGAAGCTAAGAAATCCCTGTTCTTTAAAATAATTCTATAAAAACCTGTAGTAGGTAACAAAGCTATCATTGTAAAAGTTATTTTTCATTTGTGGACACAGAAAACTTTCCTAGTGTTAGGCTCACTTTGCTGTGGAGGAAATGGAAGTGAGACATTTGGATTTTACTGGAGAATCTGTAGTAGTAGTTAGTACAGGTGTGTGTGTATGTGTGTGTGTGTGTGTGTCCGTGTGTGTTTTGTTCTCAATTCTGCTCTAGATATGGCAGCAGGAAGTAGAAATGACAGAGGCAGAGGGGAACTGCTATTGGCAAATGTAGACAGGTCCACTATGGATTTTACAAGTCAAGCAGAATTTCTGCAGACCTAAGGAGTTTCCACAGTGATTCCCCTGGGTGAGTTTTGTTGCATTTTTCTACTTCAAAGTGGGCAGCATTCCAGCAAGTAACAGACTCCAGTTGGATTTTTTTAAGCCTAATGTAATTCCTTCAAGATCATAGGTGAACTCATTGTTTGCAAGGATTAGATTTGGACATTAGCAATTGGACCAATGCTAATATAGGTAGAGCACTCACAGCTGTGTAACTATCATTAAAATGAAGAAACTCCCTTCCCTATTTGTTCATTACTCCACCCACAGCTGGAATTATAAAGCTGATGCAAGCTTGCTGGAAATTTAAACCACTAGATGATTAACCCTAGTACTATGGGTGTAAATGATAGGATTAGCTGAGGATAAGCTATTATTAGGCCTGTCAATATTTGTTCATTGCTGGACAAAACTGTTTCATACATTTTGCCTCACCTCTCCAATTCTGTCTCTATGTAACCCTGTCTCTGTCTCTCTTCCTCCCACTCTCTTTTCCTTCTTTCTTCTCCCTTTTTCTAGTCTGTACTTCTCTCCTTTGGATCATGCAGTATTGGGAGCAAAGACCCTGCAAATATGATTTGTAGTTGATCAGAGACTCCTTAGAATCCTGTGGGTCTTACAGTCTTGTGGTTTCCCTTTAGGGCATTGTTGACTGATAGATACTTATGGAAAGAAGTAGTTTTAAAGACAGACATCTGCAGTATTTCTAAAACAGATTCATACAGAGATTGCTCCCTTCCATAAGTATCTATCAGTCAATAATGCCTAAGAGAAAACTGCAATAGACTATAGGACCACAGGGCTCTAATGAGAATGCTACCCACTACAATTCAGAAAAACTTTGAATGGCAAGTTTTATATTTGAAGCAAAAGAGGAAGTGCATTAAACTATTTAATAACATTCTTGGTCATGGATTATGTCAGGCACATAGAGTATTTTTCTCCCAATTTATTTCATGTCTCCCTATACCTTATTATTATTATTATTATTATTATTATTATTATTATTATTACCTTCTTTCATTTTCACCTGTCCTTTCCCCCTCTTCCTAAATGACTGATATGGGAGAATGATAATCATCAACACAAAAGAAGACCAGATATCCTTTCACTTCTACCCAAAATCAGAGTATAATGCATAGCCAGGCCCACTGGAATGAGAGGTTGTAGATTCAAATTCAGATCTAACATTCCTCTCATTTAGGGTGGTAGGTATCAAGCTAAGACCCAAACTGCATCTTAACTATTAGAAAAAAAATAACAACAAACAACTAATGGATTTAAGATCCATAAATTAATTCTATCTTCTTGGAAGGATATAATCTTAGAAACAGCAAAGAAATACCATGCAGTTTAACAACACCCAGGAAAATGAGATCAATTTTTTTTGTTGTTATCATACAATATATATTTCCACGTCCATCATGTTGTGAAACAAAACATATATTGCTTATGCTAGAGAAAAATTCATAGAGGAAATAAAGTGAAAAATGGTATGCTTCAATCTGCATTTGGAGTCTATAGTTCCTTCTATGACTTTTTTGTCATGAATCTCTTAGAGTTGCCCTGGATCCTTGCTGTGTTGATAATAGTTGTCATTTACAGTTGATCATCTTACACCATTGTTGTTACTGTGTACAACTTTCTCCTGATTCTGTTCACTTCACATAAGTCTTTCCAGGTTTTTTTTATTTGTTGTTTGTTTTTTGGTGATCATCTTCTTTGTCATTTCTTATGGCACAATAGTATTCCATTACAATAATATACCATACCTTCTTCAGCTATTCCCCAAATGATGGACGTCCCTTCAGTTTCTAGTTTTCTACCACCAGAAAAAGAACTGCTATAAATATTTTTGTACAAGTAGGTTACTTTCCTCTATCTTTGATTTCTCTGAGATACAGACCTAAAAGAGGCATTGCTGGGTCAAAGGGTATGTGCAATTTTATGGCCCTTTGGGCACAGTTCCAAATTGCTCTCCAAAATGGTTATATCCATTTACAGCTACATCAATAGTGTATTAGTGTCCTTGAAAAGGCAATTTTCAGATAAAGAAATCAAAACTATCAATAAGCACATGAGAAAGTGTTCTAAATCTCTAATAATTAGAGAAATGCAAATCAAAACAACTCTGAGGTACCACCTCACACCTAGCAGATTGGCTAAAATAACAGCAGGTGAGAGTAATGAATGTTGGAGGGGATGTGGCAAAATTGGGACATTAATGCACTGCTGGTGGAGTTGTGAACTGATCCAACCATTCTGGCTGGCAATTTGGAACTATGCCCAAAGAGCGCTAAAAGATTGCCTGCCCTTTGATCCAGCTATACCATTGTTGGGTTTGTACCCCAAAGAGATCATAGATAAAAAGACTTGTACAAAAATATTTATAGCTGTGCTCTTTGTGGTGCCAAAAAATGGAAAACGAGGGGATGCCCTTCAATTGGGGAATGGCTGAACAAATTGTGGTGTATATTGGTGATGGAATACTATTGTGCTTAAAGGAATAATAAACTGGAGGAATTCCATGTGAACTGGAAAGACCTCCAGGAATTGATGCAGAGTGAAAGGAGCAGAGCCAGAAAAACATTGTACACAGAGATTGATACACTGTGGTAAAATCGAATGTAATGGACTTCTGTACTAGCAGCAATGCAATGACCCAGGACAATTCTGAGGGATCTATGGAAAAGAATGCTACCCACATTCAGAGGAAGAACTACAGGAGTGGAAACACAGAAGAAAAACAACTGCTTGAACACATGGGTTGATGAGGACATGATTGGGGATGTAGACTCAAAATGAACATACTAATGCAACTATCAATAATATGGAAATAAGTCTTGATTGATGACACATGTGAAAACCAGTGGAAATATGTGTTGGCTATGGGGGGGGGCAAAAGGAGGGTGGAGGGGAAATTAAAAACATGAATCATATAAAAATTTTTTTAATTAAATTAAATTAAATTTTTTAAAAAATAGTGTGTTAGTGTCCCAAAGCAATCAATTCTTAATTGACTAATTTGATAAAACCAAGAATTTGCCTTCAAACCACTGGATTAAACCAATTATTTACTTGGTATAGATTTCAAAAAACATTAGTGCTAAAAGAGACCATAGGTCACTTAATTCAATCCCTTTGTTTTTATAGAAGGAACTGTGACCTGGAAAAAGGATGTAACAGAATTTAATTAAATTCAATTAACATTTATTAATCTCCTACTAATGCCAGGCACTGTTCGATTTGCTAGTGCGCACGCACGCACACACATACACACACACACACATCCCTGCTCCCTTTGTTAAGGAGTGTATGGAAACAATATGTTCACAGAAAATGAAGTACAAAATATCTGGAAGGACAAAGTATCTAATATGAATGATAGTTTGTTAACAGTAGGGCGGAATTCCAAATGGCACAATGGAAGGGTAAAATATAGTGGGAGAGGGACATAGATAGGATGGATGGATTTCACCTGGATGGGCAAGAAGGAAAGAAGAGTCAGCCCACACTGGGACAAGAGACTACTCCACTGGTAATGTTGGGTCTATTGGGGTAGAGAAAGTGAGGCATGTTTGAGATGTTCACCTTGAATGAGCAGTAAGATCAGCTTTGTCCTGTTTATCACTGACACCAGTGCTGAATAGGTGATCTCCAAGCCACTGATCCAAAGAGCAGAGGCTCATTCCCAGGGCTTCCATCTTCAAATTATTGTTTTCTCCATTATATCATGCTCCCTCCCTATGTAGAATATTTATTTGGTCATCATTAACCTTACTAAAACTAGTCTCTCTAGTGCAATCGTAGTTACACTGGATTTTGACTAACCTATCAGCTTTCAACCACAGTCTGTCCAGCCCAATTAGATCTCTTAAATAAGAACATTTTCAACTTGTGAAGCCTGACAATATGATAAGATCTATGTTAATTCATAAGACTTGCATTATAACACTTTCTAATCTGAGTGAAGGTTTCCCTACCTGAAAATAATATATCTTCTAATTGTCTAAGAGGCTACAGTTTTCAAAGCACTTTCACAGCCATTATTTCATTTGATCTCTATGGTATTTTTATGACACTTGCAGGGAAAGCATTTTACTTGTTTTTACAGAGGAAGAAATTGAGACATAGACCAAGTAACTGACTTGCCTGTCTTCAAAAAGCTTATCAATGGCAGAACTGGGACTAAAACTCACATCCCCTTCCTTTATTCTACCTCTTTTGACAGCAAATGCATGGTTCTTTAACTGTAATTGGTGTCCTACCTTGGGCCTTACGGCTGTCCAAGAAAAAAGTACAATTTAAAAATCTTGTGGATAAATAGCCTCCTGAGTCCCACCTGGACTTTCTAATTAATTTATAGAACAATTAGGGGTAGTCACTGGACTGGAGTCATTACACAGTTTTGCTACATGAAAGAAGATACCTAGGGCAGCTAATCAGGCTAGAGATAATTAGCATTTTGCTTAGGGAAAAAATATCTATCTTTGGGAAGATAATAAGGAAAATTAAAGTTTCCATCAAGAAGAACTCCTCTTTGGTGCTTGCAGCTCAGAATATCTACATCTATGTCATTTATATGTATTTTTTATTTTTATTTCCTTATTGAAAATTTTACCTCTATCTATGCCAATACTTTTGTATCATCTCTATATATGAATGTCTAAAGACCCATCTGGTTCAGACTTAAATGAACATAGAATTCCAGCTGTTGTCAGCTAGGAAGATGCTCATAGTGATATGTTATCATTTCACAACTCATTTATTAAATGCTTACTGCATGTGAGATCCTGTGTTAAAAAATGAAGGATAGTTTGTTAACAATAGGATAGAATTCCAACTGGCACAATGGAAAGGCAAGGTATTATGGGATAGGGACATAGGATGGATGGGCAAGAAGACAAAGAAGAGCCAGCCCACGCTGGGACAAGAAACTACTTCATTGGTCCCACTCTGAATCATAGGGATTTTTATCAAGAAGGAGCTCTAAAGCAATGTGGGGTCTATTGGGGTTGAGAAAATTAGACATGTTTGAGGTGCTCACCTTGAATGAGCAGTCAGGTCAGCTTTGTCCCTTTCATTGCTATAGATACAAAAAATAGATTCAACACAGACCATTCTCTGAAGGTGTTTAGTGTCACAGGAGGAAAGAAATGTACTCAAGTGACTATGATGTAAAGGAGAGTGATAAATACAAAGAAGTCAAGGCAATTCATTTCAATTCAATTCAACAAGTATCTTCCAACCACTGGGTGCAAAGCACTGTGTTCAGACTTGGGATTGGATGACAAAAATAAAGCTGTTCTTGCCTTCAGAGGAGCTTATGTTATACTGGGGGGTGATGCCTGTGAACAAGTAATTAAATACAAAATAACTTGAGGAGAAAAGAGTACCCAGAAGCAACTGGTAAGCTTGGATATGGGAGGATAAGAAAGACTTCCAGGTAGGAGGCAATAAGCACACAAGCTGAGTCTTGAAAAAAGCTAGATATTCTAAGAGGAGGCTATCAGAAAGAGAGTACATTCTAGGCACTGGGGACAGCCTTTGTAAACATATGGAGGTAGGAGATGAAATACTGAGTGAGAAGAATAACAAATAGGCCAGTTTGTCTGGAGTGTTAAGTGTGAGAAGTTTACTCATCTGTAAAATGAGCTATAGAAGGACATGATTAACCACGCCAGGATATTTGCCAAGAAAACACCTTTGAATTTGGGGCTGATGGATTTGTTGTTGTTGTTTATTGTTGTTGTTGTTATCATTGTTATCATAAAGGTACTCAGGAGTCATAGGCAAAGTGCTATAAGGAATGTGAGGTAGAAATTACACTCATTTGAAGAGACACAGTGTCAGGAATGAATTCATAAGGAAGCATTATCCAAATTGTACCTTAAAAGAGAGGGAAGAGTTTAATAGATGGAAATAACTGGGAGAGTCATCAATTTTAAATACAAGAGACAGTGTGAACCAAAGCTCAGGTACAAATGAATAAAAAGCATTGCAGCAAGATAGGGCAGGATGAGAACATGAGACAGAATTGTCCAGTTTGTCTGGAATATTCAATCTTCTTTCCCCTAGGGAATGTTTTCAGTCCTGGGGCAGCACAGAGAAAACTAGGGAACTTTGGGGTGGTATTGGGTAGCATGTGTGTATAGGTGGGTAGCATTGGTACTTTCTTCTTTCCATGGTGGACAGCAACTAAGTTGTTCATGAAATCTTTGTAATGTAGTATACCAAGCACTAGACTCGAATTTTATAATCTTAGTCTTTCTCTATGACTAGAGATAGTAACAGCCACAGCTTCTTGATAGAGCCAAGTAAAATACAACCCACTTCTGAAAGTTTACATATTGAGCAAAGTAATAGAAATGGGTACATACTGGGTGTTTGACCCCAGGCAAGTGACATAACTTTTCAGTGTTGTTTAGTTGTGTCTTACTCTTTGTAACCTCATTTGGTATTTTCTTTTTTTTTTAAACCCTTGTACTTCGGTGTATTGTCTCATAGGTGGAAGATTGGTAAGGGTGGGCAATGGGGGTCAAGTGACTTGCCCAGGGTCACACAGCTGGGAAGTGGCTGAGGCCGGGTTTTGAACCTAGGACCTCCTGTCTCTAGGCCTGACTCTCACTCCACTGAGCTACCCAGCTGCCCCCTGGTATTTTCTTGACTAAGATCCTAAAGTGGTTTGACATTTCCTTCTCCAGCTCATTTTATACTTGAGAAAAATGAGGCAAACTGAGTTAAGTGACTTGCCTACGATCATAGAGCTAATAAATGTCTGAGGCTGGATTTGAACTCGGGTCCTCCTGACTACAGTCCCAGAACTCTACCCACTGAACCACCTAGCTGCCCTTTCAGTATTTCAGGTCACTTTTAAGAGTAGCAGCTACTGAGAAGGTGCCAGACTACATTGTTGGAGAGTTTACTCATCCCTCAAGTTTCTTATATTAATGAAATCATAGGTCCAGTCCTAGAGCCAGTGATTGTCTCTTCTCTTCCCTCTCATGCCCCTACCCCCCAAAAAAAAGCCCTCTTGTAAAAAATGCAGGATATTTGCTTATAAATTATACAGGAAAGTTTAAAAACTATCAAAGCTAGTGTGGTACATCTGAAAGAACACTGTGTTTTGAGTTGGAGGACCTGAGTTCAAAGCCTAGCTTTGTCTTGTGTAACCACAAGGAAATTATTACATTTCTGAAACACATTTACCATCTCTGTAAAACGAAGAGTCTATAAATGGTAGGTGATCTATGAAGTCCTTTCAGCCTTACACATATGCTCCAAAGAGGAGGATTTTTAACTTGTCAGAGACTCAAAAAACCAACTCACCAACTTGACTTTGACTCTGACAAACTAATTGAAAAGGGTATAATGATTCCACTTAGCAATTCCATACCCTTCTGCTCAAGAAATGGTTTTATGCAAGGCAGGAGCTGTGCTAACCTCTGGAGTAGGGTAGGAAGAAACAGTGATGTGGAGGGGAATATATAAAGATAAATATAAGGAACAATCCCTGCCTTTAGGAGATGTCAGGTAAGTTATACAGACAAATCAATGAGAAATCAGAGGCTCTAGCTATCATGAAATAAGGCAGGGGTATCCTTGTGAGTGAGGCAACTAACATTTATATTACATAATGTAATTATTCATATAATACAAATACATAAGGATAGTATATAATTATAATATAATATAATATAAATAAGAAATATTACATAGGAAATATTATAATACCTACTATGTGCCAGTGGCAGTTAGGTGGCACAGTAGATAGAGCAGTAGATGGAGTCAGGAGGACCTGAGTTAGAATCTGGCCTTAGATACTTACCAGTTATATGATCCTGGGCAAGTCATTTAACCATGTTTGCATCAGTTTACTCATCTGTAAAATGAGCTATAGAAGGACATGATTAACCACTCCAGGATATTTGCCAAGAAAACACCAAGTGGGGTCATGAAGAATTGATCATGCATGAAATTACTGAACAACAAAAACAAGCACTAGCTACTATGCTAAGAAATGGTGATACAGAGAAAGGAAAAGACAGTCCCTGCTCTAAAGTATGTTGGTTTAATGGGGAAGATAACATGCAAATGATTATGTATAAATATATAAAGGACAAATTAAAGATAATCAACAGAAGGAAGGCACTAGGATTGTACATTAGTTGAGACTTGAAGGAAAGCCAAGGAAGCCAAGAAGTAAAAAATTTCATCCAGGGGCACAACTAGTACAAATGTCCAGAGTCAGAAAAAATATTGTTTAAGGAACAGCAAGGAAGTCAGAGACATTTGATTGAAGAATATGTAGGATAGTGTAAAGTGTAAGAAAACTGGAAGGGTAGGAAATGAACTAATTATGGAAGACTTTAAAAGTCCAGCAGAGGCTTTTATAGCCATTGACAGTATATATTATTGCAATGCATTACCTTTCCCATTTATAAATAATAAAATTGAGATTAAGAGAGATTGAGTGGTTTGGTCATGAAAGTCATAAATAGTGGGGAAGGACTGGTAAGTATGCTTTTTATTTTTCAGTAAGCACAGTGGAGTTGGGAGGACCCGAGTTCAAATTTGACCTCGGACACTTCCTAGCTTTGTGATCCTGGGCAAGTCACTTAACCCTGATTGCCTAGCCCTTACTGCTCTTCTGTCTTAGAACTGGTATTAAGACAGAAGGTAAGGATTTAAAAAACATTTAAGTACACTGCTCTTTCCTATGATGCACTATTTTGAAAAGCTAATATACGTATCTCAGAATGGCCAGGGATAAATATTAAAAGAGTAATATGAGAAGGATGTTGGGTTTCAGGAGCTTCAGCATATCATTTCCTAAATGAATCTCGAGGATATATGTAAATTACCTAAAGGTAGTGGAATTTTGATCTTTTAAGAATATTTAAAAATATTTTCTTTTTGTCCCCAAATTAATAATTTATTTAACAATCATTAAAAATATATGAGTTTTGAATTCTCTTCCTCCCTCTCACCCTTTCGCCACCCACTGTGAAAGAAAGAAATGTGTTATCAATTATACTTGTGAAATCAAGAAAAACATTTCCATATTAGCCATGTTGCAAAAAAAAAAAAAACAAGAAAAAATTTAAAAAGTGAAAAAATTATGTTTCAATCTGCATTCAAACTCCACCAATTCTTTCCCTGGAGGAACTCTATGGGCATTTTTCATAATAAATGTTTCAGAATTATCTTGGATCATTATAATGATCAAAATAGCCATCATTCAAAGTTGACCACCCTTATAATAGAGCTGTTAAAGTGTATAATGTTCTCTTGGTTCTGCTCACTTCACTTTGCAGAAGTTCATATAAGTCTTTCCAGTTTTTTCTGGAACCAAAGGATGTAGATCTTGGATTAAGGTTGGGAAAAAGAAGATAATATTGAGCAGAACAAGAAATCTAATCTATTGATTGACCCAATATATTTTAAATATTATGTGTGGTTCTCACAGGCCCGCATAATAAGGAAATTCAAGGGAAATAATTTGTAGGACTTGCAACCAGCAATGCTTCCACTGAAATACCTTCTTACTAAGTCCATCTGACAAGAAATACTGAACATTGGGTGGCCCTATGGACTCCCCCCGCCTTTTTTCCTTGACTTCTTGTCAACTACTCAGCCCAGAAGTAAATAGTAATTCTTAAATTTTACTGGATTTGAGGGATCCAATTTTGGCTCTGTCCACTTACTGTGTGCCTTTGGGCAAGCTACTTTGCCCTTCTAGGCTTCAGTTTTCTTATCTATAAAATGAGGTTAGACTAAATGATCCCTGGGAACCTTGGAAAGACTTCTATGAAGTGAAGAAAATTGAAGTGGGCAGAACCAGGTGAATATTGTACATAGTAACAGCAATAATGTTTGACAATCAGTTGTGAATGATTTAACTGTTATCAGCAATCCAGGACAACTCCAAGGGACTCATGATGAAAAAGGCGATCTACCAATAGAGAAGGAATTGATGGAGTCTGAATGTAGATTTAGGTATACCATTTGTCACTTTATTTCCTCTATGAATTTTTCTTTAGTGTAAGTGATATATCTCTTCTCTCACATTATGAAGAACATGGAAATATGTATTGTTTGATAACACATGCTCACCCAAATCATATTATCTCCTGTCTTGGGAAGTGGAGAAGGGTGGGAGGGAAGAAGAGGACACAGATTTAAAAATGTCAGAAAACAATTATTGAAAATTTTATCAATAAGTAATCTGGGGTTAAAAAAAAAGATGACCCAATAGTTTGGCCTGTCACTTGGCATCTCCTAAAGGATAAGTTTCATTGACAGGATCTTCCATCAAGATAAATTGGTTGTATGGCCATGAGCATCTTTTTCTTGTCAAAGGAGCCACCCCTTTGTGCTGTCCTTTTAAGGGAGCCTTCCTTAGGGACTCAGTTACTATTTTCAGCTGTTTCTTTCCTGAACTTACAGAAAGATCCTAAGAGTAGAGCAGATATAATGTGGTTCTTTCCCTCTGGGGAAGCCATTAATAGTGGACTTGTCAAGACATATAAGAGAAGTGATAATATATTCACCTAGGTGGCCAAGAGAGGACTCTCTCCACATTCCTATTTTTGAACCTCAGCTCCTCTATTTATAGGAGTAATGGGAGAAGAGGATTCTCTAGGTGACATGGTTCCAGAATCTAGCCTGCAAGCTAGAGAAGATAGTTTCTCATATGAAGCCAGTTTGGGTGATTTCCCTCATGAATAATCTTAAATTCAAGACTTTGTGGATCTATACTTTTAATCATAAAACAGAAATTTATTGATCAATATACTTCTTGGAGAGAGAGAGAAGAGGATCACCCATCTGCCCTCCACTCACATACCACACCACAAAGGATCTGAACCACAACATGGGGGCTCAAGACACCTGGACGTTGCTTTCTGCTCTGAGTTTTTCAGAGAATACAGGCCTTTGGGGTAGGAGGAGGTTATCAGTCTAGCAGCATCAATATGAATTTCCTTTCTGTGGGAAGGAAGTATTCAAATTAGGCTCTACTTCTAAGTTGGAGGATTTTTTGATGCTGCTGAAAAGTGGAACTTACCAGAGAGGGAGAATTGTATTGATTATTTATGAACGATTTTGAGCCCTTTGTGGGTTTCCTACATTTGTTATGGGTTCCTGTGAGTCCTTTAAGTTTTCTGTATTTTCTCTAAGGTAAAATATCTCTATTACTATTGTTATATTTGGTGCTTGTGTGAGATCTGAGGAACCCTGATACCAACATCTGTGGAGACTTAGTCACAAGCTGTATGCTAAGATTTTCCCAGATTAAACCTTTGGATGGGTTGTGTGTGAGCCAAAGAGAAAATGATTTTGGGGGAAAATCTCTAAGATTAGAACTAATCTGTGTAAACGTAGGACATAGTGTTGTTGACAAGATGGGTCACATAAGTGCATATATATATGTATATATACATATATATACATATGTGTGTCTATATAGGCACATGAATGTACAACAACTATATTAATATATTAACTCATTCTAAATAATAAAGGTTTTATTCATTAACTTTAATCTTTCAGCATTTACTTTCAATGTTAGTATAGGAGATTGACTGATGACAGAAACCAGGTCATAATGATGATTTTTATCATCTGAAAAGGCATATTTTCTTATGTGAAGTCCTGGAAGCTTGGGTTTGGTGATATTTCTGCTGCTGAAAATTTGTGATGATATGAATTGGAGAACTCTCACTTCACTTCAGAGAATGGCTATAGACATCCTCTATTTTTGGTCCATTTACTGCATACTACATCCAGCAGGGCTCTGTGGATCCAGCATTTCCCAGTTACTGAGACAATCTTTACATTTTCAGTGTATTTATACCTTGGAAATCAGCAAAAGCTATAAATCAGACCTTGATTTGTTTTGTTGATTGTTTAGACTTAAGAAAGTGATAGAGAAAAATGTTAATCATGCAGATTAAACTTGTGTGTTCTGTGTACATTTTTTCCCAAAGAGAGCTGGTTATTAAATATTTACCAGCATACCACCAGGTATTTTCTTTAGTGGAGTAATTCACTCCCCTTTTTTCCTGGAGGCCACTAGATAAAAAGGCACCATGAACCAGACTCTATAAAAAGGCAACTTTCAGAAAGTTCTCCAGAAGGTCAGTGGGGTGATTTCTTGCCAGTTAATATATGGCCTCCTAGGCAAGCCTGTTCCTAAGATGGAAGTTGTCTGCTGTTTGTATCTTCTTTCCTTATTTCCTCATCCGTTCACCAACTCATCACCATAAGCTTGTGATCAGCAGGAAGGAAAGAGAGCAAGTTTCTTCACTGGTGACATTTGATTCAAGTATCAGGAAAGGCTTTGTGACTTGTCATATTCATTTTCAATTTCTTTCAGTGTCACCATGGAAAACCTCATTGTTTGGCACGCAATAGATGGTAAATAGGAAGGGAGGGAGGAAGAAAAATTTGAGGTTTCTATTTGCTGTTTTCCTTATTACTGTAGTAACAAATCCCAACTCCTAATGTTTTCCCAGACAAATGTGTGTGTATGGTGAGTTTTCTTTTACCACAATTCCATCAACATGGTTCCACTGTGATCTCTGTAAATTCAGCTTATTGAGAAATCCCTCCTGATAGCTTCTTCTTTCCTCAATTTCTTCATGGTTTGAAAAACATCTCATCCCTCCTAATTATTCCCTGGAGTCATCAGGTCACAGCTCACACTGAGTCCTAGAGAGAATTAGTTTGCCTAATGTGACCCAAGTAGTAAGCAGCAATGCTAGGATTTGAACCTGGATCCTCCAGCTTCCCAGACCTAGTGCCCTTTTTACTTCTCTGATATGGCATCATTCTTTAATATTTTATGTATTTATAAACTAAAAGACACAACCAATGCCTCTCCTCACCTACTCTCCATTATACATCCTGGAAAACGATTGATACATAGTGGCAAATTTGTAAAAAAAAAGCACATCTAACTGTGAATTGTATATTTTGACTGTAAGGCTAAAATGGAACCTAAAGTAAGGAGAAACACTTATAGCAAGTTCATCCATGTAGCATCCTTTCCTTGAAGTTGTAACAAAATGACTCCCTCTCCACTAATTCTTTATGCAAGGAAGTATAAATCAGTAATCAATTCAAGTTTAGTGATATGATGATTTATTTTGGATCATAGGTTTATAGTTTTACTCAGTTTTGTATTTTAACCAGTATCATATACTTAAGCATTATGACCTATAAAGTCATACATCCTCTCTTGTCTTCTTTGGCTCTAAAAGAAGCCAATATAGAATAACAGAAATACCAAAAAATAAAAACCTCAAACCCTTTAAGCTGCTGATTTCCCCATTTTTCCAGATGTTTCATTAGCACACTGGAATTTGGAACAGAGACTTTAGATATAATTATAAAGACATTATCTCCTAAACCTGATCCAGATTGGTAGACTGACGGCTAGATGGCATAGTAGATAGAATGCCTGGAGTCAAGAATACCCTAGTTCAAAACCAGGCTGAGACACATATTAGCTTGGTGAACCAGGGCAAATCACTTAACCTTTATTTGCCTCAGTTTCCTCTGTAAAATGAGGATAATAATAGCACCTACCTCCCAGAGTTGTTGTGAGGATAAAATGAGATAATAATTGTAAAAGGCTTAGTATGCTGCCTGGTACATAGTATATACTATATAAATGTTAGTTTATATATGTATATATTTAAAAATATATTTTATATATAGGAGAGAAAGAGATCATACATAATCACATCATTGTCTGATTATGTTATTCAGAAACTCAGCTTCTAAGAGGTCAAGCTGGCAACATTTCTGTCCCTCTTGAAGTAAGTTTTGTGAAACTATGATTCAGTTCCCTTTATCCATGGACTTACCCCACCCTTTATGTCAGAAATTTTGCAGAGTTCAGGCATGAATAATAAAAGTTACGACCTAGGATTTAAAAATCTAAGGATCCTGACACCTTCTTGATGAAGTGTAATAAACCTAAAGTAGTAGCCCTGGAAAACTCATCACCCAATCAATCAAGCAATTATTTATTGAGTGCTCACAATGTCTCTGGCACCAAGTAAGTGCAGCCTGATCTTTCAATGGGTGACTGAGATTTGGAAGGGTAATTAATCTGGAGAACAATAGACCAGAGTCTCTCCATGAATTACTAAATCAAAGTTAAAAAAATGCTTGAGAACAAGGTTGTCATAGCAACAGAATTCATCATCTAATGTCCAAAATACTGGTGATGATTTCTCTACTTAACTAAACTGGTCCTCACTCTACTACTAGGTCCATATTTAAAAATTTTCTCTTTTGGTAGATCTTTATATAGCTTATATTCTGGTGGGCAAAGCCTTAGAGATGAGTCACCTCTCTATCATTATAGGGCATTAGAGAGGGACTTTTGTGGAAGACCTGCCAATGGAAGATGTATGGGATCATATAGTTTGCAAAGGTGGATAGGATGTGCACTGCTGGAGGAGATAAACTGAAATGAGCTAATGGATCAATGAATAAGATTGTGCCTTCACTAATGTATAACTATGCACATGGTTACCCACAGGCCACACCAGAAGAACAATTTTTATTATTGTGAAGATGGGATTGACTTTCCCCTTGCCTAGTTTCAAATTTAATCAACCAAAAACAAAGACTGCTATTTAACACTAAATAGGGGAGGTTTGCAAACCACTTACTAAAATGAGATATGCCTCCAGAAGCACCTGACTGCCCAATAGACAGTGTTAAGCAAATTTAAAGACTGCAATTGGTCCCCATAAAGTGTAGGAAGGGTCAGGAAGGGAGGTAAAAAAAGGATTATAAAAGATGATGAACTTCCTGTCCAAGAGATCTTTGGTCTTTGGCTTGAATCTTCAGTGTGAAGGACCAAGACTGGCAACTTAAACTGCTTCTGGTAAGACTGCTCTTGGATCTTCCCCTTTGGACTGGGACCGAAGCTTGAAGCTATGACAGTGATTCCCAAAGTGGGTGCCACTGCCCCCTGGTGGGTACTACAGCAATCCAGGGAGGCAGTGATGGCCACAGGTGCACTTATCTTTCCTATTAATTGCTATTAAAGTAATATTTTTTTCTGGAAAGGGGGTGGTAGACCAAAAAAGTTTGGGAACCACTGAGCTATGATTTGGGTGAGTGAAAAAAGCTGCCCCTCCTTTCCTGGCTTCCAGAGAGATGAGCATTGGAGAGGCCACCCTCTCAAAGGAGGCTGTGTGGGTGAAACTCTTGTTTAGTTCACCCCTGTGCCCTCCAGCTGGGGTTAACAAGCCTTGCTGGAATGGAGCTAGGCACCCAAGCAAATATTTAGTGTGTCAGGTTAGATATCTTCTCTACCCTCCTTTTACAATTCTTTACTTTCACTATTTTTGTAAATAAAGCTGCTAAAATTAATTTTGACTTGAACTATATTAATTTTTAAAATTGGCAACCACATTCTTTTATATTTAGTCCAACCATAAATTTAAAACCTACATTATAAACTTATAAAAATGGACAGTATTGAGGACTTTTATTAACTGGGGAAGAATGAGATAAGCAGAACCAGGACAATTTTATAATAACACTATAAAAAGAAAGGCTTTCAAAACTTTAAGAACTATAATCACTATAATAACCATAATATAATATATGATATATGTAATATTATATGGATATAAAATGTGTTTATATGTGTATATATTATGTGTATGTCTATATATCTTATTATATGGGCATACATGTAAATATCCATGTATATAATCTGTTCATATATATTGTGAATACACATATGTGTTGTTTTAGGGGACAGACATTGGGGGAGTTTGCTTTGCTTGACTATGTATGTATATGTCTGCTTTTTTTTTTTTTTAACCCTTGCTGTCTGTCTTAGAATTAATACTGAGTATCAGTTCCAAGGCAGAAGAGAGGTAAGGGGTAGGCAATTGGAGTTAGGTGAATCGTCCAAGGTCATAGAACTAAAAGTGACTGAGGTCAGATTTGAACCCAGGTTCTCCTAACTTCAATTTGATGCTCTATCCACATAGCTACCTAACTGTACTGACTATGCATATTTATTACAAGAAATTTTCTTTTTCCCCTCTTTTATTTCCCTGCCTCTTCTTGAGGTAAGGGGAGTTGGAAGGGAAAAAAAATGAATTTTTGTTATTTTTTTTTAAATAGAAGAGCAAAGAGGAAGTGCTACATGTGTGGAATGTGGCATGCCCTTTCATATGAGGCCACAGTTTTATTAGTTTTACTCAACTGCTACTTTGTTACAAAAGAACTTTCTCAAAGTGGGAATAATCTATAAATGTTTGTAATATAAGAACAAAATATATCAATAAAGCTGAAAGTATAAAAATAGAAGAAAAAGAAAGAACAACCCAAGGCCATCCTCCTTTTGTCAGATAATTGATACCTATGCCATGAAGAATTAATTAATTGTCTCTTGCTATCTGCTTCCACCAGCCATGGAAGTCTCCTCCTCTTTTCTCAATAATAACCTCATTGATAAAGTGTTTATCTAGACTCAGTTGACATCATGGCACCTGGCATCATTGAAAAAATCCTCTAATCTCCTATTAGTTGACCTTGAGTAAACTAGAGAATATTATACTCCCATAATCTTACTCCCCTCCAACCAAGAGGCAGCTAAATGGATTTGGAGTCAGAAAGAAATGAGTTCAAATTTGGCCTCAGGCAGTTACCAACTGTGTGACTGGCCAATCACTTCACCTTTGTTTGCCTCAATTTCCTGAACTGGAAAATGGAGCTAATAACACCTACTTGCCAGGGTTTCAGAGAGAGAGAGAGAGAGAGAGAGAGAGAGAGAGAGAGAGAGAGAGAGAGAGAGAGAGAGAGAGAGAGAGAGAGAGAAACAGAAAGTCACACAAAGTTTGAGTAAAAACAAGAGAAAAGCTGATTGGCTGCTTAGATCTCCTAGAATACCTGTGTCTTGGTGGAGCTATCACATGCCCAGGGTCTAGTTCTCAATTTTATTATTTTAAAAAATTACTTTCTTTAACTTTTCCAAGAATTCTTGTTGGGCTTGTGTTTAATCTGCATTTTTTTGGTGGCTTTTCTTATAGATATTTTCAAGGGATTGTCTTCTGTGTTTTGTGTATTGAGTTTCTCTATATAACCAGCTATGTGGCAGTCATAATAACATAAAAGCATAGATTTAGCAATGAATGGGATCTTGGAGGTCACTTAGTATAACATCCTTATTTAATAGATGGGAAAACTGAGGTGCACTGAGGTCAAGTGACTTGTCCAGCATGACACAAGTATTAAGTAGGAGAAGCAAGATTTAAGTCTAGGTCCTCTGATTTGTAATCCAAAATTCTTTCCATTGCACCACAAAACCACTATAAATAGGGTGCCTGGAGATCAAAATTCAGTGCAAGGAGAATTGAATGATCTTTCTTAATAGTTACTTAGTAGAGTTATTTGATGAATTACCTTTTTCCATTCTACAGATATTTCTATCTAACAGACCGATGGTACTGATCACCCAGAGTCAGAATGCCCTCTCTTCTAGACAGTGTAAGATATGCTAAAAATGATTATATTTTTACTTTGTTTTTCCTAGACTCTTAACCTTCAGTCACAGCATCACTCAATGATAGGCATATTACCACTAATTATATTTGGGGAAGAGGTGGTAGCATTCCAGATCTGTGATTTTATTAGTTCCAGAAATTGGGAGATGATGTGGCAAAGTTGAAAAAAACCAAAGATGTTCAGGAGTCAGAAGACCTGCATTCAAATTCTGCTCATATGCTCCTAGGAAAGTCTTTTACCATAACTAAACCATATTTTCCTCACTTGGAAAATAAGGGAATTGGATTAGATGGCCTCTGAGGTTCCTTCAAATTTGGGGTGTACGCTTTCAGAATGGAAACTCCTTACACCAATATTGACCAACAACAACTCTGTAATCTAAAGTCACAGTGGGGCAGCCAGCTGGTTCAGTCTAGCTTGGAGATAGGAGGTCCTGGCTTCAAATCTGACCTCTGATACTTTCTAGCTGTACTTAACCAATTGCCGAGCCCTTATTCCTCTTCTGCCTTGGAACTGATTCTCAGTATCTATTCTAAGGCAAAAAAGTATTTTAAAATTTTTATTTTAAGTCACAGAGAGGGTCTTGAGGGGTTAAATGACTTGCCCATCAGTGGTCACAAGGTTAATGTTAGAGACAGAATTTGAACCTACTAGATATTTCTGAAACTTAAGGTTGGGCCTCTATCCACTATGATGTGGTTTTTTTAAGTCCTTATTTAATGTTTTAGTGTCAATTATAATTAGTTAATTATAATTCTAAGTCCACCAGACTGCCAAAGGTCACTATGACACAAAAAATTAACATATATTATTGATCAAGACCTATTTCCATATTATTGATAGTTTCACTGGGGTGGTTGTTTAGAGTCTACATCCTAAATCATATCCCCATCAACCCATGTGTTCAAGCAGTTGTTTTTCTTCTGTGTCACAAAAAATTAAAAAGCCCTAGTTTAGGACATTTCCTATAAAAGTCAAAATTGAGAAGAGGGGAAGTGACTGATTTTTCTTTTCTTCACATGTTGAAAGTTATAGTGATAAATTTGAGTGACTTGTTCTTTATAATATAATACTGTGTAATAGCACATGGTATCTCTCTTAAGACAAGCAACTTCCCCATTTCTCTGTTCTAACCTAATTCTTACTGAAAAAAAAAATTAAACACTATACTTCCCTTGCAATTTGATCCATCTGATTACAATGGTAGCTTTCCAGCACTTTCACTTGATTGCATCAGCCCCTGTGATAGGACAGGTGACTACCAAACAAACCACAAGTAAAAGAGTTCCAACAGCTAAAAATCAGTTTAAGAGACATCAGTTTCCTTATCTGTAAGATGAAGGGCTTGTACTAAAGATCCCTTCCAACACTCAACCTATGATCCTTTGAGCCTATGAATTGTTCCAATTCTCAGAGGCCATGTAAGAGGTTTCAAAATAGGTTTCTGTAAGTATTATCTTTAAAATTTTTCTCCCATTTAGCAGGCTTCCTATTCTACACTGGGACTCTAAATGCTGCCCAGGAAGCAGGCATGGTTTCACAGTACAATCAATCACTTTTGTGGGGAATAAGCTGCATCTATAGCAAAGAAAAAAGGGGTTGGGGGAAGGAGGGAAGAAGGGATGACATTTCACTTGGCATTTGTATGAATGCCTTGGCACTGTCAAGTTCTGTGGAATGATTTTAAACAGAACATTCTGCACAGTGATTTTCATTGTAAACCAAATGCCTGTGACGTCAAACTTCCCAAATCATTTTTCTAGGAAGTGAACTTGAATAATTCAACTCCCTGGGAAAATCCTGTTCCTATAGTAGCTACATTAATTCTCTTTTGTATGACTTATATGGGATAGTTTGAATATGTGATGATGAGTATTGTTACATATTACAGTTCATTATGTTTAGATTTACATATTTTATGGAATCATGAAAAAAGGTTTGGGAGACAGAAGACCCAGAATCAAATTGGATTTTTACCTTGTACTACCTGTGCGATATTGGACAATCTCTCTGGGTCTCAGTTTTCTCAACTGTAAAACCTGGAAGTTGGATTACAGTAGATATCCTCTAAAGCCCCTCCCAGTTACATCTACATTTGCTTATAAGAAGGATGTTAGTCTTTTTTATTAATACCAGTGTATATGCCCAACACTGTTAAACTTCTCTGTAGCATTAGACACTGTTGACTGCTCCCTCCTTCTAGAGCCTGTTGAGAGCAATAGAGAGAAAAATGGTCTGTCAGTGTAATCTGTGAACCCCATCAGATCCAGCTGTAGTTTATAAGATCTCTGTTGCTTATGGTTGTAACCACTCTTTGTGACTCCTCTCATTAATAAAAGTTTTTGTTGAATAATAAATCACTTCAATTTAAAAAAAAAATGTGAGATGTTGGGAGCCATTAAGACTCCTCTTTTGACCCCTTTTATGATCCACACTTTCCTTATTGAAAAACATTGTAGCCTCTAGAAAAACTTTAAGTTTTTAGAAAACCAGCACTTAATGACAACCTTTAACAGCCTTTTTTCACTCAGCAGAGTAAAGCTATAGCTGTGGGTATATCTCTCTAACTGCTCTAGGTGTCCTAAGGTCACGGAGTGGCAAGCTCAGGCAAAATAACTTTTAGATAAGGTGAGGTCATTTTTAACCTTGAGACTTTTTCTCATCCGGCATTATCTTCATAAAAAAATTTTTATTTGTAAAACTATAACTTTATTGTGCTTTGATATGACATAATTTGTGTTTCTGTGCAAACATGAAGTTTCAGGGAGGGGTTCTTTTGTGTGAAATGAGTCTTGAAGTATATATAATGAACTCCCTGCTCCTGGAGACAGAGCTGGAAGCATGAGCTAAAAGATCTTCCTTGTCAGTTACTTATCAACTAAGCCATCCTTATAAGATTATCTGGAGATGATAGATAGATCTGGAGAAGAGCCTCTCCTTTTTGGATGGAATCTAGAGAAAAATCTCTAGATTTTTCTCCTACTTCCCTGATCCTTCTCAGTCTCCTTAGCTTATTAATCTTCCATTTCTTACCCTTTAGTTTCTTCTCTTTTCTTGCTACACTCTCTCATTTGATCCCATAGGGTTAATTATCATCTCTATGAAGATAGCTCTGAAATCTATATGTGTAGCCCTATTCTTTCTCCTTAGTTCTAACCATGCATAATCTATATGTGTAGCCCTATTCTTTCTCCTTAGTTCTAATCATGCATATCTCCAAGCACCTCTTGAACATTTCAAATTGGAAGTCCCATTAGCACCTCAAACTCATAACTTACAAGGCAGAAATCATTATCTCTTCCTGAAAATCCACTCTTCTTCAGAACTGCCTTATTTTCAGTGTCACAGGTTCATAACCAAGTCATTGTCCTTGATTCATCAATCTCTCTCATCCTGGGTATCCAATTGAAGGACACTTTTTAGTTTTTATACTTGCACAATATTTTTTGCATGTTTCCTTCTCTCTACTCAGACAACTCCCAGCCTAATTCAATCACTTATCACCTCCTACCTGGGCTATTTTACTAATCTTCTCATTGGTCTCTTTGCCTCAAAGTTCTCCCCTCTCTAATCCATCCTCCACCTAACCACTGAAGTGATTTTCTTTTTTTTTATTTTATTATTTTTTTAAATAATTTTTTATTTTTAGAAAAATTTTCCATGGTTACATAAGTCATGTTTTTACTTTCCCCTTCACTCCCTCAACCCCCTGTCCCCCTCTGCTGTTGCTAATTCACATTTCCACTGGTTTTAATATGTGTGGTCAGTCAAGACTTATTTACATATTATTGATAGTTACATGGGTGTGGTCTTTTCAGGTCTACATCCCCAATCATGTCCTCATCAACCCAAGTGTCCAAGCAGTTGTTTTTCTTCTGTGTTTCTACTCCTGTAGTTTTTCCTCTGAATATGGGTAGCATTCCTTTCCATAAATCCCTCAGAATTGTCTTGGATCATTGCATTGCTGCTAGTACAGTCTTCTATTACATTCGATTTTATCACAGTATATTAGTCTCTGTGTACAATGTTCTTCTGGCTCTGCTCCTTTCACTCTGCATCAATTCCTGGAGGTCTTTCCAGTTCACATGGAATTCCTCCAGTTTATTATTCCTTTGAGGACAGTAGTATTCCATCACCAGTGTATACCACAATTTGTTCAGCCATTCCCCAATTGAAGGGCATACCCTTGCTTTCCAGTTTTTTTGCCACCACAAAGAGCACAGTTATAAATATTTTTGTGCAAGTCTGTTTATCTATGATCTCTTTGGGGTACAATCCCAGCAATGGTATGGCTGGATCAAAGGGCAGGCATTCTTTTATCGCTCTTTGGGCATAGTTGCACATTGCCATCCAGAATGGTTGGATCAGTTCACAACTCCACCAGCAGTGCATTAATGTCCCAATTTTGCCACATCCCCTCCAACATTCATTACTTTTCCCTGCTATCATTTTAGCCAATCTGCTAGGTGTGAGGTGGTACCTCAGAGTTGTTTTGATTTGCATTTCTCTAATTATTAGAGATTTAGAACACTTTCTCATGTACTTATTGATACTTTTGATTTCTTTACCTGAAAATTGCCTATTCACCTCCCTTGCCCATTTATTAATTGGGGAATGGCTTGATTTTTTTATACAATTGATTTAGCTCATTGTGTATTTGAGTAATTAGACCTCTGTCAGAATTTTTTGTTATAAAAAGATTTTTTCCCAATTTGTTGTTTCCCTTCTGATTTTGGTTGCATTGTTTTTCTTTGTACAAAAACTTTTTAATTTAATATAACCAAAATTATTTATTTTACATTTTGTAATTTTCTCTAACTCTTTTTTGGTTTTAAAATCTTTCCTTTCCCAGAGATCTGACAAGTATACTATTCTGTGTTCACCTAATTTACTTATAGTTTCCTTCTTTATATTTAAGTCTTTCACCCATTCTGAATTTATCTTGGTGTATGGTGTGAGATGTTGATCTAAACCTAATCTCTCCCATATTGTTTTCCAATTTTCCCAGCAGTTTTTGTCAAATAGTGGATTTTTGTCCCAAAAGTTGGGCTCTTTGGGTTTATCATACACTATTTTGCTGACACCACTTACCCCAAGTCTATTCCACTGATCCTCCCTTCTGTCTCTTAGCCAGTACCATATTGTTTTGATGACTGCTGCTTTATAGTATAACTTAATATCTGGTACTGCTAAGCCACCTTCCTTCACGTTTTTTTCATTATTTCCCTTGATATTCTTGATCTTTTGTTCTTCCAAATAAACTTTGTTATAGTTTTTTCTAATGCAGTAAAAAATATTTTTGGTAGTTTGATAGGTATGGCACTAAATAAGTAAATTAATTTGGGTAGAATGGTCATTTTTATTATGTTAGCTCATCCTACCCATGAGCACTCAATGTTTTTCCAATTGTTTAGATCTAGTTTTACTTTTTTGGAAAGTGTTTTGTAGTTATGTTCGTATAATTCCTGTATTTGTTTTGGTAGATAGATTCCTAAGTATTTTATATTGTCTAGGGTAATTTTAAATGGTGTTTCTCTTTCTACCTCTTGCTGCTGTGATGTGTTGGAAATACATAGAAATGCTGATGATTTATGTGCATTTATTTTGTATCCTGCAACTTTGCTAAAGTTGTTGATTATTTCTACTAGCTTTTTAGTTGATTCTCTAGGATTTTTTAAGTAGACCATCATATCATCTGCAAAGAGTGATAGCTTAGTCTCTTCCTTGCCTATTTTAATACCTTCAATTTCTTTTTCTTCTCTAATTGCTACTGCTAGTGTTTCTAGTACAATGTTAAATAAAAGAGGTGATAATGGGCATCCTTGTTTCACACCTGATCTTATTGGAAAGACTTCTAATTTATCCCCATTGCATATGATGCTTGTTGATGGTTATAAGATATATACTGTTTATTATTTTTAGGAAAGAACCTTCTATTCCTATACTTTCTAGTGTTTTCAGTAGGAATGGGTATTGTATTTTGTCAAGGGCTTTTTCAGCATCTATTGAGATAATCATGTGGTTTTTGTTGGTTTGCTTGTTGATATGGTCAATTATGTGGATGATTTTCCTAATGTTGAACCATCCTTGCATTCCTGGTATAAATCCCACCTGATCATGATGAATAACCCTCTTGATCACTCACTGGAGTCTTTTTGCTAGTATTCTATTTAAGATTTTTTCATCTATGTTCATTAAGGAGATTGGTCTGTAATTTTCTTTCTCTGTTTTTGATCTGCCTGGCTTTGGAATCAGTACCATATTTGTGTCATAAAAGGAGTTTGGTAAGATTCCTTCTTTGCTTATTATATCAAATAATTTGTATAGTATTGGGATTAATTGTTCTTTGAATGTTTGATAGAATTCACTTGTGAATCCATCAGACTCTAGCAATTTTTTCTTAGGGAGTTCTTTAATGGCCGGTTCAATTTCTTTTTCTGATTTTGGATTATTTAAGTATTCTATTTTTTCTGCTGTTAATCTAGGCAATTTATATTTTTGCAAATATTCATCCATATCATCTAGATTACTAAATTTGTTGCTATATAATTGGGCAAAATAGTTTTTAATGATTGCCTTAACTTCCTCTTCATTAGAGGTGAGGTCTCCTTTTTCATCTTTGATACTATTAATTTGGTTTTCTTCTTTCCTTTTTTAAATTAGATTAACCAGTACTTTGTCTATTTTATCTGTTTTTTTCAAAATACCAGCTTCTAGTCTTACTAATTCAATAGTTCTTTTACTTTTGATTTTATTAATTTCTCCCTTAATTTTTAGTATTTCTAATTTAGTTTTCATCTGGGGTTTTTTAATTTGCTTGCTTTCTAATTTTTTGAGTTGCATACCCAATTTATTGATCTCTGCCCTCCTTAATTTGTTAATATATGCACTCAGTGATATCAATTTTCCCCTTAGAACTGCTTTGCCTGCATCCCATAAGTTTGGGTAAGATGTCTCATCATTGTCATTGTCTTCAATTAAATTATTAATTGTTTCTGGGATTTGTTCTTTCACTAAATTATTTTGGAGAATCATATTATTTAATTTCCAATTAGTTTTTGGTTTGTCTCTCCATGTATTCTTACTAATAACTATTTTTATTGCATCATGATCTGAGAAGGTTACATTTATTATTTCTGCTTTTTTGCATTTCTTTGCCATGTTTCTGTACCCTATTACATGGTCTATCTTTATGAATGTTCCATGTGCTGCTGAAAAGAAGGTGTATTCCTTTTTGTCTCAATTTTTCTCCAAATATCTATTAACTCGAATTTTTCTAGGGTTTCATTCACCTCTCTTATCTCTTTCTTATTTATTTTTTGGTTTGACTTATCTAGATCTGATAGGGGAAGGTTCAGGTCCCCCACTAGTATGATTTTGCTATCTATTTCATCCTTGAGCTCCACTAGCTTCTCCTTTAGAAATTTGGAAGCTATTCTGTTTGGTGCATACATGTTGAGTACTGATATTTCTTCATTGTTTATATGGCCTTTTATTAGGATGTAGTAACCTTCCCTATCTCTTTTAACCTAATCTATTTTTACTTTGGCTCTGTCAGAGATCATGATAGCCATTCCTGCCTTCTTTTTCTCATTTGAAGCCCAAAAGATTTTGCTCCATCCTCTCATTTTCGTTCTATGTCTGTCTGTCTGTCTGATGTGTATTTCTTGTAAACAACATATTGTTGGGTTTTGGTTTCTAATCCACTCTGCTATTTGCTTCCATTTTATGGGCGACTTCATCCCATTCACATTCAGAGTTATTATTTTCAACTCTGCATCCCCAGACATTTTTATTCTCTCTACTAGTCCTGTCCTTTCTTCTTTCACGGTTTCCCTCTATACCAGTATTTTGTTTTTAATCAGTTCCTATAATCCCCTCCCTTGTTGTACTTCCCTTTCTCCCCCCTCCCTTCTTATTCCCCTATTATTGTTCTTTAAAGTCATGCAGTGCTCCCCCCGCCCCCCAAGCCCTCTCCCTCCCTAGTATTGCTTCCCTCCCTACCAGTCTCTTTGTTACCCTTCTACTTCTCTATAGGGCATGAATCAATTTTCTGCCCCTATGGATGTGATTGTTCTTCTCTAAGTTGATTTCAATGCACTTAAGTATTGAAATATTCCCTTTCTCTAACCTCTTTACCCTTACAATGTATTGTTATTTTTCCCTGTTGATCCCATGTGCTTCTTTATGGAATATAAATTTATTCCTTTTTGTTTGCTTCTTCCCCCCCCCCAGTTTTGTATGTATTTATACATACATACATGTATATATTTATATATCTCTTGACATTTCATCCTATACAGTTTGTCTCTGTTCCCTCTATGTAAACTTCTTCTAGTTACCCTGTTGGTAATAATAATTTTTAATATTTGCCAATACCTTCTTTTCTTCTTGGGATATAAATTGATTGAACTTGTTGTGTCCCTTAAAGAAAAGAATTTTTTTTCTCCTCCCCCCCATTCTCTTAATTACCTTATGTTGATTTTCTTGAGTTCTGGGTTTGGGCAGCAAACTCTCTGTTTAAGTCCAGTTTTTTCTTGATGAATGTTTGGAAGTCCTCAATTTTATTGAATTTTCCCTTGCAATAATATAGTTAGTCTTGTTGGATAGTTGATTCTTGGTTGTAGACTCAGTTCTCTTGCTTTCCTGAATATTGTGTTCCATGCCTTCTAGTCCTTCAATGTAGATGCAGCCAGATCCTGTGTTATCCTAACTGTAGTTCCCCGATATCTGAATGACTTCTTTTTGGCAGCTTGTAATATTTTTCCCTTGGTCTGGTAGTTTTTGAATTTGGCTATAATATTCCTGGAAGTTGTCAGTTGTGGATTAAATGTAGGAGGTGATCTGTGGATCCTGTCAATTTCTACTTTTCCCTCTTGTTCAAGAATTTCTGGGCAATTTTCTCTGATAATTTCTTGTAAAATGCTATCTAAACTTTTTTTTATCATGATGTTCTGGTAAACCAATAATTCTTCACTTGTCTCTTCTAGCTCTGTTCTCCAGATCTTTGGTTGAATCAATGAGGTGTTTCATATTCTCCTCAAATTTTTCATTTTTTAAATTTTGTTTAATATATTCTTGCTGCCTTGGGAAGTCATTTTCTTCTAGTTATTGAGTTCTGTTTTTTAAAGACTGAATTTCATCCCTTGCTTTTTGGTCATCCGTCTCTTTCTGGTCTGATTTTCTTTGTAGATCATCTTTTGCCTTCTTTGCTACATTTTCAAGCTGGCCAATTCTGGCTTTTAAGACTTTATTTTCTTGTTTTAGCTCATGTATTTCCTTTTTCAAATTGTCTTCATCCTCTCTTGATTGTTTTTTGAGTTCCTGAAGTTCTTGAATTAATTGAGTTTTAAATTCTTGAGTTAATTGAATTTTGAGATCTTCCAAAGCCTGTGTCCAGTTTGCTGGAACTACTTCCTCTTCTTCATTTCTGTTTCATTTGCTCCCTTTTCACTTCCTTGAAAGAAGCTGTCAATTGTCATTTCTTTTCTCTTTTTCTGTTGCTTACTCATGTTTTTTCCCTTCTTTGTTCTGCTAGTTTGAGCAGATGTATTTAATTATCTTTGATGAAAGATCTCCCCCCCCCCAAAGGTTTGTAGTTACTTTCTCTGCCCTTAGAAGACTTCTCTGTCAGTCCAATTGTTGGGATTAATCCTGTATTGATTGGATTAGTCTGCCCTGGGGCTAAAACCTCAAAACCTAGAGGGGAGGGAAAAACAAACAAACAAACAAACAAAAAAAAACAAAAAAGGTGGCAAGAAGGAGAGTTTTCTCTGAACTGAGCTCTCCAGCAGTGGGGTTCCCCTGCACTATCCTCTGTGTTTTATCTGGTTTTCTTTCCTCTTGAAGCCCTGAGTTCTCTATCTCAGTATGAGGAAGCCAAGCTGTCTGAGCTCTGGGGTTTGGCTCTCTCTAAGCCACCATCTTCTGGGTGTTTTTGCTGTGTTTCTCTGGTTTTCTCCTCCAGTCACCTCTCCAGTGCCTGTGTTTGACTCCCTGAGTCCTATGCCAGCAAGGCCCTCTCTCCTGACCAGCGCACCCACCAGCCCTGAGATTTCCTGGCCTCTGTAGACTCCGCACAGCACGTGAGGGATCCTGGGATTCCCCTTCTATGCCCTCAGTCCTGATAGTTCAAGTATTGAAGCCTTTTTCTTGGCGTACCTCTTTAGTTGTGCTGCAGTTGGGTTCCCCCTGCTCTGTCCTGTTATTAGATTTGGTCCTCTTTCTTCTCAAAGCACATTGTTTTCTATCTCAGTGTGTAAGGGTGCGGAGGTTTTAAGATTGGCTCCATCTACCCCGCCATCTTCCCAGAACTCCCCAAGTGATTTTCTTAAAGTACAAATTTGACTATGGCATTCCCCTAAATCAATGAATTCTGATGACAAGTTGTCCAAAACTGGAAAATGGCAAATGTTGTAAGATCTGTGGAAAAACATGCATATTGATGCACTGTTGTTGGTAGAACTGTAACTTTATCCAGTCAGATTGGAAAAATTCATTTAGAACTATGCTCCAATAAGTATTAAGTTATTAATATGCTTTGATCCAATGGTACATCTACTAGGCCTAGTTATCAAAGAGATTAAAGGAGGAAAAGTTCCAATATATACAGAATTCTTTTAGTAGTCCTTTTGGAATAAAAAAAAAACTGAAAACTAAAAAGATAACTATCAGTTTGAGACAGGATGAGCAAATTATGGCATATGAATGTAATGGACTACTGTTGTGCCATAAGAAGTGACAAAAGGGACAGTTTCAGAGAAACTTGGGAAAACTTTATGAATTGACGCAAATGAAGAGGGTAGAATTGGGAAAATGATTTGTATAATAATAACATTGTAAATACAGAAAACACTGAGAGACTTAAGAACTCTGATCTATGCAATGACCAACCACAATTATAGAGGACCAATAATGAAACATATCACCTACCTCTTAAAAGAGAGGTGATGGATTCAGTATGCAGAATGAGCCATACATTTTGGGACATGACCAGTGTGAAAGTTTGTTTTTCTTGACTAAACATATTTGTTACAAGAGTTTTAGACAGAAAAAATAGTTAATTTAAATTGTGAATAATTAACAATTTAAAATAGCATTTTAAAAATAGACTAGTTCAGTGATGGGCAAACTTTTTAAAGAAGGGGCCAGAGGAAAGGAAATGCTCATCTGTCAGTCTGTTTCTAAGGCAACTCTTTCAAAGTTTCATTGTATTGTATCCTACTCATTCTATTTGTCAGATTAGGAATAATGTCATGCAGCCAGATAGAACATTTCAGGGGACTGCATCTGGCCTGTGGGCTGTAGTTTGCCCAACACTGGATTAGGTGACTGTACATTAGTTGGCCTTCCTCTGATGGGCTATTATCTCCCTGGACAATATCACCATGAGAAAGTTCCTCTACTGAGTGAAAGAAACTGAGAAACACAATCAAAGAGGCTAGATGTCAACAACCCAAGGAATAGATCCTTATTGAATTGCTACCTGGCAAGTGCTTCTGCAAGTGCTGCAGACCCTGCTCCTTCAGCAGCTATTGCTACTGACGATCCAAAAAACCAATTTCTGAGTTCTCTACCCAGATGACCAATGTAGGTGATTTGTACTTCACATTTAAGTTGGATGATATAAACCTGGAGTCACATACCCCCAGGGAACTAGAATAAGCACAAACCAGGGGACAAAATGCATTGTTTCTCATCTCTTATGACACTAGCCCACAGCAACAGACTCCAATGTTGTTGGAATTTCTTAATAAAAGTGAAACAAATGATTAGTTAAATATATAAAACTCCTCCCAAACCAAGCCCTGTATTGGCTTCCTATCTTTTCTAGGATCAAATTTAAGCTTCATAACTTAATCCTAACCTACCTTTCAAATTTTGTTCTATAAACCTTACTGCCCCTCTATGGTACAGCTAAACATACTGTCTTAATTGAATGTGTAGTATGTTCGAGAAGGACTATCGCTTCTGTTGTGAGGGCTTCCTGAGCTGTTTTCAAGGCTGCTCATCCACCTTTAACTTAACTCACACCTGTTGCTCCAAGAAGTTGCAGTGCACAGTAGCCACACCTGGCTAAAACCTTCTCAGTAGCCAGGCTAAACAAGGTTAAGGGTAATTGTTGACAGACCTCAAATTGGTGAATTATGGGGATGTTGACCTCAAGCATGTGAAAACTTCCCCTGGTGAAATGAGTAGTTGAGAACAATTTGTTCTAAAAATCATGAAGGAGGCTGAAGTAGTCAATGTGAAATGCTTAGAGCTTGGTCAGGCATGGAAGATGTCAAGTTCATCCACAGCATCCTGGGCCATCACTAGTGGTCCTGACTTTTGTCTTGCCACTGAACTTTGGTGACTCTGGAAAAGAGAGCGAAGCTTATGACTTTGAACAATTCTGACTCACTTAAATTCAATTTATGTGCAAATCAAGACATCACCCAAGGATGTCATCAGTCCTCTTCAAAAATGAAGGACAAACAATACCTTCTAGCTGCTCCTCAAACAGGACACTAAATCTCCAGTCCATGTTTCTTTGCATTGGCTGTACCCTACACTTATCTCACCTTTGCCCCTTAGAATTCCTTGTTTTCATTCAAGGTACAGCTTTTTATGATTCTCTCCACACAGTGAACATTGTCCTTTCCCTTCCTATAATTTGTATTATATTCATTTTTAGTATGTTTTATGCACAGTTCCTTGTATATGTGTTATTTCCCTCAGCTTGAGAACAGAGTCTATGTAATTTTTTTCCCCTTTGGTATCCCTACCATCTAGCACTGTACCTGGCATATAGTAGGCATCTAATAATGCTTATTCATTCATTGATTGGTTAAAAAGGTACTAGGGAAGAATTGAGGAGAACTTTGTGTGAATCATTTAAATGAACTAGAACAAAAAAGCAGGAACAAGATCACCTGAAGGCTGGGGAGAGATCATATCTGGGTTCATAATTAAGATGTCCACTTGGTGAAGTAGAGAACTTGGACATATGCAAACAATCATCATTCTTAATGCTGATGCTAACTTCCTATAATAATAAAGAAATGAGAGAGTGTTCTAGATCCTACTATCATGGAATTGAGATGGGACAGTTGAAAGTCAAAGGACTGAAACATACCATCTTGGTTACTTTCTAATTCTGCAACATTAGATATTTCATTTTAAGCCTCAGTTTCTTCATCTGTTCAATAAAGAGAATGGGTTATAAGGACTTCAGGAGTCATCTAGTCTAACCTGCTCGTTTCATTTTCTCATTTATTTTATTTTTATTCTGAATTTAACCTCAAAATAAATGAGTCCTGCCATATACATTGTAGAACAAGAGAAGATTGTACATGAAACTGTAACTTTCTATTTGGGTAGAGTTTGAAAAGAAATTTTTTAAGGGCTTGCGGGAAGATCCAAGCATGTTTATAAGGAGTAGAAAAGGAGTCACTAGACAGTAAGAGGTTGAGGATAAAGGAGAGAAAATGTAGACTAGGGGAAACAGGGAAGGAAAGGATAGAAGGCAGAAGCAACAGAATTTGCCTTGGTAAAGAGAAGAGCCCTTTGTCACTCAGAGATATGAGACAAGGAAGAGAAGATAATCAGATCATAAATCCTAGATTTAGGTCTAGAAGGGATCTTAGAGGTCATTTAGTCCAACAATCTGACCTCCTATCCCAATTTATAGATGAAGAAGCTGAATCCCAGAAGGGTTAGTCTGTATTTGAGGTATAGAGGAGGGTAAATAGCTAAGGAATTCACAAGGGATGTCCTTGTCCTTATTTTAGCTAAGTTGGAGATGAGTTATTTGCTTAATGAAATAACTTTATTTTGCTTAGAGAAAGAGGATGCTATTAGGAGCCTGAAGAGTGGGGTGGGGGTGGGGGGTTTTAGCCATTGAATGTGCCATGATAGGGAATTAATCAGGGAAGAATGAAAGGATTACTATATAATACTATGTACCTAACTGAGATGAGATGAAATGAATGTGTAGTGGACTCAGCCAGAATAGCTGCAGGGCTTTCTCCAGTGACTTTCAGCAACACAACAGTGGAAACAGAATGGGCTTTAGTGTTGAATGACGTCTTAAGTATGGCTACTTCTCTAGCTGACTGTGATAGAATAAAAATTTAAGATATGGAAGTTGAGTAGGTCAGTAAACTGGGAAACCAAGGTATTCAAGAGGATTTTAAGGGTTGAGGTAAAGAAGACTGTGAGTCAAATACTGAATTCTGTGAAAAAGGAGGATGGATGAACCACACCACATCTGGAGGCATCTGGTAGCAAATAGTGGCATGGATATTTGAACAAGCTCGGAATCATGAATTACAAACCTTCTAGTGACAGAACCTTGCCATCTGCCCTGATGCTGTGCTCTCTAGATATCTGACTTGTCAATGACCCTAAAAGGGCATCAGACTTTTCCATTGGCCCCCTTTTTTATATTTGCATCTCCAGAACTTAAAACAGAGTTATGTACTTAATGCTTTTTTATTTATTTCTTCATTCAACATAGAGGTAGATAAATGAATATAACAAGGGTCTGGACAGGGTGATATGGGCAGGTGGAGTGAAAGACAAAGTTTCTAAGTAATGGCATCAGAGGAAAGATCTGAGAAATGGCAGTGGAAATTAAATAGTAGACCAGCTCTTCTTCCTGGTCCAATGTGTTAGTCGGCATGAGAGAAGGAGCATTTAGCTTTGGAGAGGACAGGGGTGAGCTGACTCTTAGTGGGAATCAGGCTTCTGTGAGGGCAGATAGCAAGAATAAGACATGAAGAGTATAAGATGAAGGGAAGTTTGCCAGGAGAAGTTCAGGGGTTTTAGAAGATACAGTGGAAAGAGAAGGCAGAGATAAATTGGGATTGGAAAGATGTACGGTTAGGCTAGAAAGAAATGAGAATACATAGAGAGGTAAGAGAAGGAAAAGTTTTTCACCTTGTGGACTCTAAATTAGAAGGTTGGGTTAAAAAGTAGGAGTTGTCTATCCAAAAGAAAAGAGAAGTATTATTTTATCAAGCCCCCCACTTCCTGGAGCCTGTGTAGGACCTGGAGTCAGTGGTTGGGTAAGAGAATTGCTGTCCATGCTATGTCCTTTCTCCAAATATAAGGAGATTGAAGCTGAATAAGGCAGAAAGTTGGGAGCAGATGTTTGTGCCAACAGGCACCTGAAACTTGGGTCCTTGAGGGATGGGACAAGGCTGTTATAGGCCAGGTTGCTCTAGGCCTTCATTGTCATTTGGGCAATAAGGGTAGACTTTAAAGGAAGTTTCCATGGATACTATTAAATGGTAATCTGGGTTATGTGGTAAAGATATCCCAGGAAGCCCACGGTTGTGCTTTCTCTTTCCTCAAATTAGGGGTAAGATATCCCTTATTTTTTGTGTGTATTCTTTGGGGTTAAGGAAGTACTTTGAGGCCCGTAAGAAAATCTTATTATTTTGAAGTCATGCCTCAAGAGTAACCCTAGCTAGTTTGGTCATCCACCTTGGAGACTTAGCATAGTTCTAAATGATTTTTGGGTAATTCCAAAAATGAAATGTAACCACAAAGAGTCAGGGAATTTTGGGATTGAGGGGAGACTCAAAGACCATCTAAATCTAATCCATATCTCCAAAAGTACCTCTCCACCATCCAGGTTTTGCTTGCAGCTCTACGGAGAGGAAAAATTTGTTACCTCCCAAGGCTGCCCATTGTACTTTGAGATTACTATAGTTGTTAGGAAGCCTTTTCTTTATTCCAGGCCTAATTTACTTCTTTCTCATTTGTATCTATTGGGTTTGACCATGTAGGTCAAACCGAATTAGCCTAATCACTCTTCCACATGTCAGCCATTCAGGTATTTGAAACAGTTTTCAAGGTTTTCTCATCCTATTCTCCAGGTTAAGCAGCTCTAGTTCTTAATCTATTAAAGATGTGCTGCATTCAGAACTCTTAAAGGAATGTACCACAGTGTCTGGCTACTCTTATATAACCCTCATTTGGATTTATATGTTGTCAAATTTTTGGGGAAAAAAATCACTTTATATATGATCATGTGCTTCATGGGCTAGTGAAGGCAAAAAGTGGCCTTTAGGTCTCTCTGGTTCCTAAAACTCTATCTGAATTTTTTTTTCCACCAGGGTCAAATAGTACAAAACAGTCCCTCAAGTTATAGATGTGAGTGTAAGATACCCCAAGATACAGTTGGGCCACTAGGTGTGGGGAGCGCCATGGGCAGAGCCAGGTAGTGGCAACTGGGAGCAGCAAACTGTCATTTATTTGGTAGCTTCCAATTTTTATTAATTTTTCTAACTGGTTAAATGCTAATATCACTGCTCAATGAATCAACCAAACTTACTTAAAAGAGCCAGGCACTATTCCAGGGACTGACTAGAAAGACAGAAATGATAGTCCTTGCCCTCAAGGAGCTGATAGTCTTAGCCTTGCTTCAAAGATGTTGAAACACTGAAAACAAAGGGTCCCTCTAACTTCTGGAGTCCTGACAACCCTACTGTAGCCCTAGCTATGATGATGCCCAGCATATCATTGTTGTTGTTTAGTCATTCTCAGTCATGTCTGACTCTTTGTGACCCCATTTGGGGTTTTCTTGGCAAAGATCCTAGAGTAGTTTGCTATTTCCTTCTATCATTTTATAGATGAAGAAACTAGGCAAACAGGGTTATATGACTTGCCCAGGGTCCCACAGCAAATTAAGTGTCTAAAGGCTACTAGCTGAACTCTTCTTGACTCCAGGCCCAGTACTCTATCCACTGAATGATCTAGCCCATACTAGGGCCTTGCTAAAGTATTAAACAAAAGTATATCTCAAGGAAAGCACGTAGGATCCCACCTCATGAATCTAACAATGTGATGATTTTTTTTTTTTGTGAAGCCTTGAGAACCTCTGGGTTCTTTTGTGCTTCGATGACCTGAATAGTAAGCTACTTTTGATTAACTGGCACTGTAGAATAAACCCACTGAAATCTTATCTTTCTCATTAGGAAAGCAGTTCACAGAGTGCCAAGAACACAGTGTCTGCCATGGGGGAGGAAGACGTGAGGGAGAATGGCACGTAGTCTCTTCATTGCAAGTCGATCTTTCTTAGGATTTTCCTAAAAGCAATTAAGTATTTCAGTTTGTGTTTACAAAAAATTGAGATATAGGTAGGTTATCTCTCACTGTGTAGAAGCACAAACTTGAGGGAATTTTCGAGATTGTTTTACAAGTTATTCATTCATGGTCCTCTTGTTGTAAAGGATGCTGCTAGATAGTTTCTTCATATCTTGTCTAACTAAAAAGGCAGCATAATGCAAGGGATAAAACTTGGCTTTAGAACCAGAGGCCCCAGGTTTGAAACCTGGCATTGCCATTTTAAACCTTTCTGACCTGGGACGATATAACCTTTTTGCACCTCGGTGGTGTTCTCTATAAAAGGAAGGCAGAAGTAAATTAAATCATCTCTTTGGTATCTTCTGATTTATCTATGTTGCTACATTTATAAGAGTGACATTTGTGTGAGGGAATTCCTATTGGACCATGTTCAAGTGAAATCTGCTGCTTTTTGTATTAAGTAGCACAGTGTTGTTTATGGAAACAGCAATGGACTTCAAATTCTGGAGATCTGGGCCTGAAAGCCTGCTCTGATACTTGCTCTGATACCCCTATGTGTTCCGAGGGAATTACTCTATCGTTCTCAGACTCAGGATCCTAATCTGTAAAATGGGGAAAATACCGTAACTGCTCACCTCACATCACAGTAAAGAAAGCTTCTTTGTAAACCTTAAGATGATAATGTTGAGTTCCTCACTAGTCTCTCATACCTTATTCACACTGATATAAGGTGTTGTCTGGTGAGCCAGTTAGAATGTCAGCTTGTCAGATTAAGTTTCCTTTTTGCTCAAACTAACATTTATCTGGGCCAATTCATTTGGCTCTGGACAAGTTGCCTTGTGAGAAGGAGAAGTCCTTGTTGGGATAAGAAAGACTTGCTTTAGGTAGTCCAAGACTATCTTCTTTCACTGGGTTTTCCTCATCGCCTTGGAGAGGAGAGAGACTTCACAATTCTTTAAATGAACTTCTATTCATTTAGTTCAGCAGTTTTAAACTTGGGCTCCATGAACTTTTAAAAAATTTGATAACTGTATTTCAGTGTAATTGGTTTCCCTTGTAATTGTGTGTATTTTATTTTGTGCATTTAAAAACATTCTACCAAGTGGTTGGCAGAGAAGTAAAAAAGATTTCAGAACTCTATGATTTAGAGAGAGATCTATTTGAGGGAACCAAATGGTTCAATGGACAACCACTGGATCTGGAGTACTTGTGCTCAAATCTGGCCCCAGATACTTACTAGTTGTGTGGCCCTAGGCAAGTCACTTAACCTTTCTCTCTCTCAGTTTTCTCCCACTATAATAAAATGGGGATAATAATAGCACCTATCACACACAGTTGTGAAGATCAAATGAGATCATATTTATAAGGTACTTAGGACATATAGTATTAAGCACACAGTAGATGCTTAACAAATGCTTGTTTTCTTCCTACTTCTTTAGGGTGTCCCTTCACTACAGGAAATGTCTGCCTAGCCTCCTTTTTCAGTTCTGTAACTGATGCTAGGTTTCCATTTTCACCTTTGTAGTCAGATAGGTACTCCTATTAATAGCAGGTAGTTAGAGACCCTGTTGGATATGGTGGGTGTGGGGTGTAGCTCTCCACCCAAGAGCAATGCCTTTAGGGCATGTGCATCCTTATTTGATGAAGAGGAATTGCTAATGTTGGCAAGTTGTAAGGCAGGAGCTTAACTTCTGGAGGATCCCATTTCAAAATCTAGTAAAAGAAAACAGTTTATGAGGGGACTAGAAACCAGTAACTTGATGGGATGCCACAATTGTGGATGCTTAACTTGAAAAGAGAAGGCTTCATTGGGTGGGGTAGGGTCATAGTCATAATCACTGACTGAGTATTTTTAAGAGTTGTGAGTGTAAGAGAGGGAATAGACATGTTCTGATTGGCTCTGGAAAGCCAAACTAGAACAATGGAAGGGGCAGGTGGGCGTGGTTAATTGTAAAGAGGCAAATTTGGGTTTAAGAAGAGAAAAGACATAATTTGAGCCATTTTAAGTGGAATGGACTGAATTGAGAAGTTAGTGAGTTACTTCTCACCAGAGTCCTTCAAAAGAAGTACCTCTTGTCAGGTATACTGCTGAAGAGAATTCATTTCAGTGCCCGGCACATTGTAGTTCTTGTTAACTGAGGAGATTTTTGTCCTGGCTCAAGTTGGAATAGAATACCTCTGAGATCTCTCCCAACTCTGATATTCTCTATTCTCCATATCAGGGATGACTAACCTTTTTGAGATTGGGGGCCCAAACTGCAACCCTCATGCTGCAGACAGGGGAGGGAGGAAACACTCCCATTAGGCTTCTGGGCAGGGGTGAGGGTGATGTGAGAAATGTCCTCAAGCTCAGGAGAAGGGAGCAGCCCCCTCTGGCACACTCTGGCACGTGTGCCATAGGTTTCACACCATGGCTCTATATCCTTTCTCCTTAATTTCATCATGATTTCTAGATTTTCCTATACAGCATCATCTTATAGTTGATAGTTACTTTGAGTCATATTATTTATTAAAGACCAGCTATGTGCCAGGCCACCTAGGTGTTGCCATGGATAAAGCACTGGACTTGGAATCAGGGAGGTTCAGCTTTCTGAGTTCAAATCCAGCCTCAGACACTGGCTATATGACCCTGGATAAATCACTTGATCCTATTAGCCTCAATTTCCTCATCTATAAAATGAGCTGGGGAAGGAAATGGCAAACTATACCCCAAATGGAGGTCACAAAGAGTCAGACATGACTGAAACACACTAAGGATTCAACGAAAGGCAACCAAAAACATCCCTGTTCTTAAGGAACTCACAGAATAAGGGAGGGAGACAACTCAAAGTAAATAAGATATATACAGGTTAAACTGAACATAATCTCAGAAGACAGGCAGTAAGAGTAAGGAAAGAAGCATAACATATGGTGGAAAGGGGTCAGGTTATAAGGGTTTTAAACAAAATGAAAGTGGATTTTGTATTTGATCCCAGAATTAACAAGGAGCCGTTAGAGTTTATTGGTAGTGATGGTGGTAGTGGTGGTGGGGAGTGACATGGTTTGACCTGTGCTTTTAGGAAGGCCAATTTGACAGCTGAAGATAGGATGGACTGGACTGGGGAGAGATTTGAAGCAGGGAGATAGGTAGTAACTGTCTCTCAAATTCATTTTTATGGAGTGACCAACAGGAAATAATTAAATACCTACTATGTGCCTAGTATTGTATAAAATCCCTGACAGTGAGGGGAAGACAATAGTCAAGAGAAACATCACCCTTCAAGCAACCATCATTAAGGCTCATTTTTTTTCTAAACCCTACTCAAAGAAATTACAGGACTTCTGGTACAGGTGGATGCAAAAAGGTTTTTAAGATAAAGAATTAAGCCATAGCAGAGAGCCCATGAGTACATATGATGGTCAAGTAAGACAGAAAATAGCATATATATTTAGCAACAAAGAAGGTCTTTAATGGAAGCAAGGGAATTGTAATTCAGGGTCATCTCTTGGCACTAGTGGGGTTGGAATGTCCCACTTGATCTAGTCTAACTCCCCTTCCTTTTTTTTTCCCAATCAGTATAGACAAACTAGTCATTCTCCCAGTCATATAGGCTGTACCATGCAACTAGGGAAGAAACTCAAGCTCCGGCCTATTCTCAGTGGTTCAATAGGATTGTTTTTTGTTTTCTCTTTTTTTCCTCTAAGTACTCTGGAAATGAAATGCCCCATTCATATTAACTTTCTCACTATTAAGATTTGCAAAGGCTTAAATCTAGGGGGATTTAAAATACAAGCATTCTGATCAAAATTAAAAGCTATAACATCTTCTGTCAAAATGTTAAACAGCTCACACTTATGTCATTTTACAATTTGGAAAGCTCATTTACATACATTCTCATTTGACCTTCTCAGAAGGTGCTATCATCTCCATTTTACAGATGAGGAAATTGAAGCTTAGAGATTGTGACTTGCCCTGGGCCATACAGTTTCAAAGGTGATTATTCGAACCCAGGTCATTCTGACACCTGGTTCAGCACTTTGCTAACTAGCCTTTTCTTTTTGAGAATTCTTCACACCTTCCCTCTCTCCCATCCTTTTGCTTCACCAGACTGACAAAGGGAATCACAACACAAAAATGGTCTTCACCACTCTGAATAGTTTTTCCGTAAACTTTTCTCACTCCCTTTCTAGTTCTCTTGGGGGTATTTAGTCATGGAAGAGCTCAGGCTAATACTGAAAAACAAACAAGGGACCCTAGGTGAAAAAAAAAAGAATATAGCTTTTAATTAAGTTTTAGAAAGGTGTGATGGGGAATGGTGGCAAAAGGGGAGGGGGGACAGAAGAGAAAGGAATTCCTCTGGATTATGAGAGATGATAAAAAGAGAAAGTGCTTCAGTAAGTCCTAGTGACTTTATAAAAGGGTTTTGTACTGTCTTCCTAAGCCTTTGCTTAGTCAAATAAGTCACATGAAGCTAGGTTATGGTTAAAAAGTGTTTTTTTTTCCAAAAAAGGAAGTTTTGTGAGGCTCTTAAAAAATTATACCCCTATTGCCAGGAAAGAGGGATGCAATACCCCAAGTTATATAGTCTCAGTGGAGCATGCTTCTTAAAACCTCATTGCTTACCTTTTGGGCAGGATTGCAAAGCCTGGCTCTAGTTGTTCCCTAGATGTGGATGATTGAATAGTATTCAAAGAATGAATCAGTCAAGAAAAAGGGGCGAAGTAGGAATGTTTCTATTTCTACACCCCTATCTTCAGAATCAGCAATGAAGGGAGAGGCTTATGACAAGATTTTTGAAAAATAGATTTTTATTTAATCATAAGGGTGATTAAAAGGGTTAGAGGCTAAAAGCTCTTATCTACAGATCAGCAGCACTGTACATTTCCCAAGTGGGCTAAAGATCCCAATGTGTGACAGTGGTTTTCTCAGACTGAATTCAGTTTCCAAAAAGTATTATAGGCTTCAGATATCCTAGAATATATTCAAGGGGCTAAAGCAGGGGTTTATAACATGGGGTCTGTGAATACTTTATTTTTCAATAATTTTAAAAACTGTATTCCAACATAATGGGTCACCCTTGTAATTCTATGTATTTTGCGTACTTAAAAACATTCTTCTGAGAAGTGGTCTATATGCTTCACCAGACTGACAAAGGGGACCATGACACAAAAAAGACTAAGGGCCCCCCTGGGTTAAAAGGTTAAAGTTTATTATAGACCATGACCCAGGAGATGAGTTCTCTTCTGCAGGTGTAGATTGCACACATTCATGGATGTCATGGCTGACTTTCAATACAAGAATATGCAGATCCAAGGTTGCCTCTGAATCATGACATCTGTCATACCAGAACGCAATAGTTCCTGCTTGGCTCTGTTCTCTATCATTGTTTTCCTGTACAGTCCCCCCACAAACTCCCAGACCTGTATGCCAGATGGCTAATATTTTTATGATCAATTCCTGTGGTAAAGGCATGAGTAAACATACAAGACAGAATTTTATAGCTGGCTGGGACCTTAGAGATCATCTAACCATCCCTCAAAATTTACCTTTGGGAAAACTTTGTTTTTAAATTGTTCATCAAATAACTTGCTTATGAACACAGAATCCCCCAAATAGCTAGCTAATAACATCCTCCAGGTGTGAAACAGTGCTAGCTCAGCAAAGAGTTAAATCAAAGCTGACATGTCATGGGCCATGTTACAGTCTTGGAACACTGCTATGTTTGGAAGTAAACCTGGACACAGCATTCTCTTACTTGGGCATTAAATGTGAAACATCGTAACAAAGCATTATAAAATTTACAATGGATATCAACAGAGAAAAAGACAAAAAGTGGAATTCAACAGTTATTCTGGGACTGATCATATTAGTTGATCACCTTAAATCATTCACGACTTGTTATTTTTGTTTATCTGTGGCAAAGTTAAGCATCTTAGAGCCAACCTGGGCTCTTGGCTATTCAGTGAAAGCTATCGATGGCCAAACAGAATAAACAGCTCAGGCAAACATTTAGCAAGAATGAAAAAGTCTGATTTTTCCTCTGTAATGTCCTATCTAAAACAAGACCCATTTCAAAAATACTTAACCAGTGGTCCCCACCAGAAGCACCCTTTGTTCTTAACATGAGAGTACCTATTTAATACTTTGAAGAATTTTGAAAAATGGAAGCAAACTTGTCAAAGCAGTTTAATTTGTTCTAGCCATTCCCTAGTTGTGGCTTTTTAATATCTCTATTTTTTACCCTCTCCCCCGAAACTCCATCTTTTAGCTTCTGGCTCTTCCTATAACAAAATCCTAAAGAAAGAATGGGCCTTCCTTTGAGATTGATTTCACATTCTCACTTTACCAAAGAGACAAGATAAATTGCCCAAGGTCACATTGCTAGTAACAGTGCAAAAATTAGAACCCAGGCCTACAGACTCCCTAGTTTAAGGCTCTTTCAAACTGGATAAAAAAGGTCCTGCCTTGTTGTACTTAGAAATTAGACATCAGGGAGAGGTAATGTGTTTGATGCCATTATGTCCTCAGCAGGCACCACAGACAGGAAAAGCAAGCCTACCTGGCTAGCATGCTTCAGTTAGGAACTCTAGGTTAGTTCTGATCCCAGCTTTCATTATTGTTTCCTGCTGAGTGGGCTCCAAAATTGCATGAGCTAAGATCCTAGACACACACACACACCCTACCAATTAGCCTGAGGGGAGAAAGACCTCAACAACTAACCACTGAAGAGATGCCATTGTAAAGATTTTACTGGTCCCTTTTTCTCACTGTATTTGGTCAGGTTGATCCATGTATGTAAACCCTTATCTTTTCTCAGTTACATGAGTGTTGAGACAGTTAGCTATCATTGACTTTATTTGAAGCGATCTGGGGACTCCTTTACTGCATAGCAGAATAATGCAGTTTGCTTTAAATTTTCTTCTACCTCCATGTCCATGTAACCCATTTCGTGTGTGTGTGTGTGTGTGTGTGTGTGAGTGTGTGTGTGTGTGTGAGAGAGAGAGAGAGAGAGAGAGAGAGAGAGAGACCTCAATGCTGCAGTAAGACATTCAGGCTGATTTTAGCTTCAGAACAATATAAAATGAATATACAGAGTTTTATTGACAGTTTTCAAGTTAATCCTGTTTTCCTGCCTTTTAACACCCTGGAAAGCATCATTTATATGTTCCTTCAGGTTGTTTATAGAGTCACCTCCTGTCTTCTCATTCCTCTCCTAATCATTTTAGTTTTTAATGTTTAGATATTTTTTGGCATTCTTTTGCTCACTAGTTCATAGTATTTGCAATTTTGATACTTATTGAAAAAAAAGATTTCAAGAGAATTGTATATAGATTTTCCATATGACCATAGAATGATAATGAAAATATGACATTTGAAGTTAGTAAAGAATGGCCATATAAATGCTTTAAAATTTTCTAAGCACAGAACAACAATCCAGACTAACTGGTAGAAGATAAGAGATCTAAAATAATGATTTTTAGAATAAACTTTAAAACATAAGCCCCACCTCAATTTGATCCCCTAAGGGCAGAGTGAGCAGTCAAATCCAGCCCATCCTTGTTTTGTCCCATGGCTAAAAATGGTTTTCACATTTTTGAAATAAAGTTTTATTATTTAAAAATGTAAAAGCCATTCTTAGCAGTGAGCTGGATTTGGCCACAGGGCCATAGTTTGCCAACCCCAGCCAGTACAAAGACAAGCTATTAAGTAACTTAGATCCTTGATCAGGTAGTTCTTACTCATTTGCTCAATATATTACAAGCAGCCAAAGGAACGTTAACATTATAAAATAACTTGACATGTGATATGATATGATATGCTCTCATTCAAGACATGGGTTTCCAGTCAGAAAAAAAATGCCTTCATAGGGCTTGATAGTTTCATAGAACTTGGAAAGTTATAAATTATACTCAGTTTTAATTTCTTGATACTTCTATACCACCTTCCCACTTCCTGCTGTGCTTACATGGGGGTATAATTTTAAGGTTTGTCTTTAATTGTATTAGGTAAGGCTTGAAATAAATTTATGATGCAATCTAAAGTTCAATATACATTGTTTTGGATTAGTACCAGTGTTCACTTGCATTACCTTTTGTGGTATTTGCCAACAAAGGATCAACATGAAACATCTGGAAGACTTTGTAAAACGTTCCTCTCCCTTTTATCTTAAAATTTTAAAATATGTATGCCAGGGCTGAAACCCAATTAACCTACCTTTTCAGCTATGAGGTACAACTAACAACAAAACCCAAGCAATACCAGAAATATGGCCACCTCAGTGATTTAAAGTAGCCCAAAGTTTGAGAAGGAACTTGATATGAATATAACAGATTTTTTAGAATTAGTTGTACAGTGCCAATCCTTCTCATTAGATAGGCAGAAAGAACAATTTACTCCACTTGTTCTTTTATAATCTGTTAACAAATGAGGTATATTAGTGGATTGTAATAGATAAAAGGATAGCCTTTAACAATTCCAAATTAGCTATATTTTAAAATAAACTTCTTATTCACTCATGCCCATAGTTGCAAAAATTCATTTATTTTTAATCCTTTTGGGAAGTTAGAAAATGGCCAATTTTAATATGTAATTTGTCACTTTTAGTTCTAGCTCATGCAAATGATTATGTAAGTACCCTACCTTAAAGCCAAGACATTAATGGGATCTTGGTTACCTTATATAAAGCAAGAATTTGAGATGGGACTAAACCTAATTCTTCATTTTCTTCTCAGTATTTATGCATTCTTAAGTCATGACCCTTAAACAGCTTCAGACTATTTAGTTATTACATCTAATATGTTTACACATTTGACAAGTTTTCTGATGCTTTCATTTCTATTTTTCTAAGATTAGAGTTATATTGCCAAATCAATAAAGGCTTCTAAGCAATAAAGAGGTGTTTCTTAACTCTACCTTGCTCTATGAAGAAAAGCTAATACTTCTTACTTGGATCCTTCTCTGCTGCCCTGGTCTTCCAAGAGCTGATCTTTTTTTGTTTTTTAGCTTATTCTGCATTTCTCTAATATCATATACATTGACCATCCTTTTAAGAAACCCCCACTGTAGCCTCTACGTCCTATGTATATCTCTGGTCCGTCATCTTTATTAAACCATGGCTCTAAAAAGAGTCCTCTACTCACATGAATACAATCTATGCATGGATTCCATGCAAAACTAATTGTATACTTAAAACTTAGCCTCTTAAGGAAAGGCAGATCATATGGGCAAATAAAGCAGGAGATTTCAGACTGCCAATTCAAGCAACTTCTCACCACTTATCTTTCATGACCTACAGAATGGACTTTCACCTTCCTTCTGCTGCCATTGTTTCTCCTAAACACATTTTTGAGTCTTTGAGAAAGCCCTCTCTATCGAATACATCCTTCCCAGGAGTGGCTCCCTAATTAGCCACTGTCAAAATGAAATCCTTCTAAAAGAACTTCAGAAAAGCAGACTATTCTCACTTTGTCCAAGTTGGTCAAGTAATCTGTAATTCTTGCCTGATGGATGAAGTAGTTCCCCAAACCCCAATACAAAATATTTTCATTTTGACTCCTGGAGTTTTTAAGTATGTGGGAAATGTAAGCATTGCTAGGAAAAAAGCACAGGCTTGAATAGGTGTCACTAATGAAAAATGGACTGAAGAAGGAATATTCTCCAGAGAGAATACTAACAAAAACTATTTGCCGATAGTATAAAGAACCCACTTTTTGGTACCATAAGTAAAATTGAAAGCCAAATTCCCTGGTCCTGGGACATAGATGGGCCAAAAATTACTTCCAAGAAGGATTTGGTGGGTCTAAGTTCTACTTCTCTCCCCACCCCTAATCCCAAGATTAAATAAAAATAAAGATATTAAGCTAGTGGGATTCAGTCCAAAGTAGACATTAAAGTCTATAGACTACTGCATCTCATAGTAATTAAACCTTAAAGCTTTGCTTATGCTTTGCCAAATAGACTAAGCCCAAGTAATGCCACTTGAGGTGGTGACACATGAAATGCACTCCCACCCTATAGGAATAGGCACAAGCCATTGTTAAGCTGCTTGGTTTAATTTTTAGCACTTGGAAAAAAATTGTACAGTGGTTTGCTGAACACTCACCCTCTGCAAGCCTCCATGGAGGTGACAAAGATTTCACTCGCACGTACAAAATTAGTTTACAAATTTTTTTGGCAATTTCATCTTAGTAACCCGTTTTCTCCTATTGCCATTGCCCCAACCATTGAAAAAAAAGTTTACAATAATTTACATAGAAATATTTTCAAAGTGCTTAAGAATAGTGATTGTTCTTCGGGATATTTACAGATGGCCTATACAAGTTATGTACAGGTTGTATACTATATAGCACAAATTTCATTGCTGGAATATGGCTTTCTATGGAAAGTGCATATTTGGCCATTGGTGGCAATACTGTCTAAAAAATTCAAGGGTTACAGATATTTGGTAACCACATCCAGAGCTGAACTAAACTGTGGACAAGAATATTTACAAAAACGTAGAATATAAAAAAGTCGAATACACAAGCTTGTTCCACACAGATAATATGATCATGTTCTTCCAGATGGTAGGAAGAGAACTGTTTTTCAGCCACTGGTTTGGTTACCATCCCAAAAAAATAGGTTTAGGATTTAGTGTAGATTGAAAGGGTTTTCTCTTGTTCAAGCATTCAAGCTAGGTCATCATCTGTGCTTACAACTGATATCTGAAAGGAAAGAAAAAAAAAGGTTACTTATTGGATATATCACAGTAAGTCTACATATTACATTTGGCATTTGTTTGTGAAAAAATAAAGCAGAGAAGGAACAGAAGAAAGTAGCAAGTGTTTAAAGGTAGTATGGGTCACTTCAGGCTAGTTCTAAGCATCATCACAAAATAAAAATTTAACTGTATTTTCTGATAGAAAGTGGAATAAAAACTTAGTCAAACTAATGCTAACTCTTTGTTCCCTGCATGGTGATGGATTAGTCATAGAACAGTGTATATCATGCTAGAACTCCCCAGTAAGAGCTACTGAAGTCTAAAATCTCCTTTCTGTAGGTGAAGGATGGCCCGGATTGATCACCATGAATTATGAATATACACATACATGAATTCATATGGAATGTTTACAAAATCTGATTTGTTCTCACCATTGTTTCTTCCCAAGAGCACCGAGAAAGTATTATTCTACACACATGTGTGTACAGAGGGAGGCAGAGGCAGCACATTTAAGAAACAGCTTCAGATTTACTTACCGCTGGATAAGTATGTCCCACAGAAGTACTGTGTCTTCCGATATCTATCGTGAGATCTTCTTCAGTGGTTTTTAAGTAGACAGGATTGTCGAAGTTCATGCTTTTCATGTTCTTGTGTTGCCAGTTCCTCCACATTAAGTAACCACCAGCAGCAGCCATAGCCAAGAGCACTAGAAACCCAATGGTAGTTTAGTAAGTCCATAGTAGGGGAAGGAAACATGCATGAATATAACACCTACTATGTGCTAGACACTGTGCTAAATTGTACACAAGCATGCATGCATATATGAAATCTTTAATTCAATATTACTTTGTAACTTGAAGACCATTCAAGGTATGTGTTTTGTGTTAGTGAAGGAATAGGAGGAGTTTATGGAAAAGTAGCTAATTAGGCTTACAATGTGCTTTGTACATACATGCCTATTTATTTAAAGTGACATTAGATCACTGAGGCAAATTGACAAGTTATAGAAATGATTAGTTCAGTGGCACTTCCAGTGCAGAAGGATTCACTGCAGAGCTCTTGTGAAGAGGTCTAATTTGCACTGTATTTGCTGGTTGTGTTACTTACAGACAGGAAGGATGGCCCAGGCAGCTGAAGTTCCTCCTAGAGAAACATTTACTCCTGATATTGCAGTCGTCACATTGATTCCTACAAAAGGAAATAACATCTAAGATGCTGCTATATCCATTTGGATGATCTGAGACTTTTGTGCCCTAAACTGAAGGTAATTCAGAATTGAGAATTAAAACAATTGAGATAACTGTGCCTATTGTTCTTTGTTATATAAAGGAAGTATTAAAACTTTAGCATCCCGTGTCAGTTAATAAATATTTATTAAGCACCTCTTCTATGCCAGGCACTGTGCTATGTGCTGGAGATGTAGAGAGAGGCCAAAGACAGTCCTTGACCTCAAGGAGCTCCTAATCTAAAGGTATCATGTAATATACACATTGCTTTAGACTAGGGATTTTTTTTCTTTTCTCTTTAAATTCTTACTTTTGGTCCTATACTTGCTACTATGTATTGGTTCCAAGGCAGAAGAGCTGGTAAGGGCTAGCCAATGGGGGTTAAGTGATTTGCTCAAGGTCCAACAGATAGGAAGTGTCTGAGGTCAGCTTTGAACCTAGGACCTCCCATCTCTAGGCCTGGCTCTCTTTCCACTGAGTCACCTAGCACTCTCTGGTCTAGTGATTTTCTTTAGGATTCTTAAGGGCTTCAAAGGTCTTTAAAGCAGGAAGAAAAACTTCAACCTTTATGCCTTTGCACATTAGTTTTTAGTAAATATTTTTCAAGCACTATTTTTAAATGAATTTCTATATACATTTTATAGATAGGCTTCCTGTAAAAGTTAATAGTCACTAACATAGAAGAGAGGTGGTTTTTTAAATACCACACAACAGTAATTTCTCAATGCTCTTATAAAGGAAGAATGGTGAGAAAAATACATTTTTCATAAATTATTCTATATATTTTAGAATTAGAATCATTTTGAATTATTCAGCCCAACACTTCTAAGAATCAGTCTACTATTTGCTGATTTATGTTGCATTGGAGATCTTTGGACTTATTCTAATTCATAGTTCTTTAGGGTCATCATAGATTAAGAACCTGGTTAACCCAGGTCATAAGAAGATCTAATGTTAGGCAAGCAATACAAGCAGATTAATTTTCCACTTTTTTGCATGAAGTCCAAGAAATTTACTTCTGGAAGAGAAGGTTATCATAATCCAAGTCACACAATAACATCTAGTCATTGCCTATTTAAAAGGGACCTGATATAGACTATTTAATAAGGCCAAAGTGTAAGGCATCTAGGATGCTTCACTAAGAGAAAAGCCTGGTATTAGACAAATTCAAGTAGACTTTTTGAGTATTCTAGACTATTTAGAACTGCCAGGAGTGTGTCTGTGGTTAAATGAAATATGATTATAGAGGCCACACTTTTTATTCAAAGATCCTCAGAACAATCACAATTTATATCTTACAAAAATTTGTTTCTGTACTCTTTGATTCTATTTCTTGGCCAAGAGGCATCACCACGACTAGATCATAAGAAACCCTTTGAAAAATGAAGAGTTAAATAGTGTTTCCAGGTGAGCTTGTCAGTCTTTGGAATGATTCAGCATAAGTCAGAAAGCATTACCAGGTCTTTGTTCAAGTAGTAAAGTGGCCATCTTAATACTGTACCATTTCTTTAAAATAGTACATTTGAAATCTGAGCTAACTTGAGAATTTCAGGCCTTCCTGTAAGATAAGGTCATTTATTGAAATAGAAATAAAGCAATGAAGACTTTAGGTGAATCAGGACAAGGCCAGTTCCTTCTTTCTTAAATCATATATCCTTAGTTCTTTGTATAGAAATCTATGTTAGAAAATATTTCTACAGTTATTATTTGCCAAAATGATTAATTTAAAGAAAGCTGGGTATTGAAGGCCAGCTTGGATTTCAAAGCCACACTCCCTTAGATCCCAATTGATATTTATATAGGCCTTCTATGCTTTGCAAAGTCCTTTATTTATGCTCTCACTTGAACCTTATATAATAGATGATATTTATGAGATGGACTGGGTCCTATGTAAAGACAAAGACTCTTAAATACTGTGTACTTCTTTAATGAGCTTGGACTTTATCTATAGCCCAGCAAATTCCTTAAAAATCTGAATATTATGTGAAGCTTTTTGTTTTTGTTTTTTTTGGGGGGAGAATGGAGGTAGGTGGGAATGAGCGATAGGACAGTCATGCCAAGTATTCACCTGAACAGAGACACTAATTTTCAAATAAAGGAAAACTCACTTCTACATGCCCTGCCATCACCTTCCAGATTATACCCATTGGGACAGGAACAGGCATATTTTGGAGAATGATCATTGATCTGTGGTGCTGGTAGACATAGGTAGTCGCAGCCTCCATTTTCAGTGTCTTCTTCACACCAGTTTTTACCTATTGGAATATAAGGTAATCCTTTTAAGGTTATCTCTATGGCATTTTCTAGTTTAATTTTTGAATCTTCATCTTCCATTCAAGTGGTTACATTCATCTGAGTCATGTCCTAACATTACTATACTATTAAATGTACTTCTTGGAAAAACTGTTTCAGACTAATCAGAATATTGATTTTTGTGTGGCACAAAGGCAATATAGTAGAGGCAGATTGCATAGCAAGTCTATTTGGATGTCAATAAAATTAGAAGAAAAGCTTCTGGGGCTTGCCCACAGTATAAGATTATCCTAAGATTGGTTTTTATGGTGGTCATTAAAAAACATTAATTATCTATTTTTAAAATATTTACATGTAAAAACAATTTAACATTCATTAAAAAAATTTTGAGTTCCAAATTCTCTTCCTCATTCCCATCCTCTCTCATTTACTCCTTCCTTCCACTCCACCTCCTCCCTGATATAAGCAATCTGATAGACTTTACAAAGACATTAATAATCTAGAGATTACCTGCTGGTTGTACGAGTTCATGGTATACAATTATATCTTGAGCATCATTGAGATTGTTAACCAGAGTAGCCAATTCTGATCCTGTGAATTTGTTGGCACCATATACTGCTTCATTCTCACCATCTATCCAATAGACACGGTCCTAGAATAGAATTTTAAAAAATTAGTATTGTTGAAATTGTTTCATACAATAATTAAAATGTTCAGAGTTTGGGGACAGGTAGTTCTTAATAAGGGGACCTTGTTCACAGTCAGAATTAACCTAAGGTTTTCACAAAGTAGAACTATAGAATAAATAATATTTTTCTACACCGTGCTGTGGTAAGTTTGTACTACTGAAATAGCTAATTAAAGAAATGACCACTCCTTATATGAAAACTAAAATCCTATAATTTTTTAGGCATATATTGTGCTTGGTTAAATTTTGATAGAGATTAGATAATAGTACTTTTTTTAAAGATTAATATGTGTTTCAATTAAAGTTGACTCTCAAGCCAGGATTTCAAAGATCTCAAGAAGAAAATAGTCTTAAATCCAAGAAAACATACTCCTTAGTCTTCCATGTCATTTAGAATAGAGAAAAAAACAGTAAGAACTTCTGAATCCATACCCTTGAGTCAAGAGGTGAAATATTTTGAATCCTACCTCGAATATTGTGACAGCGAGAGGATGAGCTAGGAACTCAAGAGACTTGAGTACTATTCTCCGATCTTGACCATTCAAATCCACACTGGACAGCATGTGTAGTTTAGAATCGAGCCAATAGAGACGACTTTTTACAAGGTCTGGGTAGGAAAAATGAGTTACATTGTTAGCTAATGCATTCAACATAAGATGAGCCTAGAGTACCTGTGGTGCTTTAATGTAACTTAAACCAAAGGATTTTCATCAAAAATTTTCAGATCTAAATGGTTTCTTCTATAATGCTTTTTATAATTTTGAAGAAAACATAAAAAATACTGTTAATTGAAATAGTATATTTTGCCATTTGTACTTTGACATAATATGACAGTTATTCCATTGTTTTCAGTATTGCTAATTTTTATTCTAAAATCAAAAATGGATGAAGGGATACAAAGGATTTACATTCATACAAATGTCGACATTCTATCACTCAAGAGATTATGCAAAAAAAACCCAAAACAAACCTAGCAGGATACCAATATAATTAGTGTGATTCTTCTCTGGTCAAATTTTTTCTCTTAACTTGTAAGTTTAAATTCAAGTCAAGATTTGGTAAAAAAAATAATAACACATCTTTATATGGACAGATCTCTTTTGGTGTGCAATACTTTAGTTTTAAGTACCTTGAATCAAAAAGTTAGGCAAAAACTAAGAGTCATACCAAGTGTAATTCCATTAGGCCATTGAATGTCTACGGTTACCAGTGGCCGTCTGTCAAATCCATTCATTCCTGCTTTTTCTATTTTAGCTGGTTCTCCCCAGTCTGACCAGTAAACAAAGCTGTAAAGAAAACATTGACCATAAGCAGAAATTATAGCACCAACCCTGTAAAGCAGTAGCTAAGAGTGTCACATATTATAAGTTAGATTAATTCTTGAAAAGTTGACTGCTTTATTTCAGTGAATAATTCTTTATTTTCCTAATATCATTGATCATTGGAAGCAATTTGCATTATAAATCTGGGCACCTAAGACATAATGAAATATAAAATAATTTTTTAAAATTATGAATGGTTAACATTAATTACCTAGATGTTATATTAAGAGATGTATTAGTGTTAATTATATTAAGGGATACATATATTTATCCTTTGTATCTAATCCTAATGGCTTTCATTATTACATTATATATAAATGTAATTTTTAGAGCATGTATCCCTTTAAAAAGCACTTAAATATTATGTAGACAATTTTTTCATAAATGATTATTCATTTAAAGGAAAAAAACTGAGTTAAGATGTCATCAGCTCTATGACCATTGAGAAAATCATTTCTTTGGCTCCCTGTTTCTTTCTGTTGATCTATGGGTAGGGGAAAAATTATATACCATTAAAGCTAGTTTGCAATTTATATCCACAAAGATGAGTATTATTCCTAAAGAGAAGGAATTCTAACTCTAAGAACTCTTTAGATTGAAAAGTATACATTATTAATGCTACTAAATACCAATTCCTAAAACTTCTGTGAGAAATTATCTTAAGACTTTACATTATCCTATTATGACAAGACTAATGCTGGTATTTTCAATTTACATAGGAGGCAAGGTTGGATCAGTTAACAGTCACGATAAATCAGTTATCTTCTACTTATGAGATATATACTTGGGATAAAATCCATGCTTTCAAAAGGCTGAATTACGAAGTATGTGGTGTTTATATTGGGAAATTATGTATGAACTTAAATTGCTGGGAATAAGTGGGAGACACTTTTAACATCCTTAAATGGGGGTAAAAAAAGAGTTAACATGTGGCTCAAGTTATAGTTTTAAAAATTAAGTTTTTGATGACCATCTGAAGTAAACCATTTGGTAATAATTAATAGCAACAACTCAGCTTGTTATATAGCAAATGTGAGCCAATTGTCATGGAACATTTCCAACCAACATTAATTTATCAACTGCCAGCTTAGTCCAATGCCTTTCCTGGGTTACCTCTGAAGATATTGTAGGTATTTGCTATTAAACTCATTGGGAACTAATTACATAGACTCATTGATAGAAGAATCATGAAGTTACTGGTTGTCACACTAAACTCTACTTTGATACTGTAGCCTCCAGGTATTTTGATAAAGATGCCTAGAAACTAACCCAGACAATGGGTCCACTGCTATGGAGGCAGGCTCTCGCAAATCGGAATTGAATAGGATCTTCCTCTTGGTTCCATCTAAAGTAGCCACTGAAATAGTCTTGGAAGCCACATCGGTCCAGTAGATATTCTTGTAGACCCAGTCAACAGCAATGGCTGCAGGATTATAGACATTGTCGATCATTTTAACATGTCTACCAACTTTGTCACGAGCATCAATTGGGGCACTGCAACAGAACAGGGTCACATAAGATTTGAAAATTTGACAAGACACTTATGCCTTCAGATGGTTAAAAGCTTCATATGATAGTAGGTGGTATTAATAGATCTTTGCCTGAATTTGAGTAGATTACAGTGTAATTCTGATTTTGGCATCAAAATATCTGTTGATAGAAGCTAATATTAGTTCATTGACAAGCCATTTATGACTTCTAATAGTAAGAGTTTGAATCAAATTTTATAATGCAAATTTCAGATAATGACTGAAAAGGGATTACTGGGAAAGCTTGATACCACAAATACAAGAAATTGTAGCACTCTTCTTGCTTTAAACTTGTAGAATGGCTAAATATTCAGTTGATAGTGAGGGTAAAGAATATTTTAGTTTGGTATTTTGATCCTTATTGGCCACGGTGTGCTGGTAAATGTCAAATAACTGGCTTTCCCTAGGGGGAAAAATGTGCTTACATACACTCCTAAGTGTAGTCTACATCATTCATATTTTCTCTATCACTTTCTTAAATCTGGACCATCAACAAAACAATATGTCAAACCCTGACATAGTGTTTGCCATTTTCTGAGGTATAAATGCTAACAAGGAAAACTTTAGCATTGGCTCTCACAAACCAGTATGAGTTGGTTCCATTATACTCATGCGTATCAGTCAGTCATTTAGATTTTTCTTCCCTGATTCCACTTTATGCAACCAGAATTAGAGCCAATTTTATGATCATACATCATACAACATCATATCAATGCTACAAAGGTTTGAAACCAACATTTTTACTTGGAGTTATCTTACCAATAATCCCAACAGTGATAGAACAACCCAGTTATTCCAATATGGCCAAATGACCCACAGGGAGAGTTACCTGAAGATTGCTTTTTGGCTTAGATCAGCCCAAAATAACTTCTGGGCAGCTATGTCAGCATCTAGTGCTATGGTATTTCTTAGTTGTTCTACAAGTTGAATGTATTCTTTCCTTTCCAGACCAATTTTTCTGATGTCCCTTCGATTAGTGAAGATTAAGCTTGGTTCTTTTCCTGAAAGCAGAAAATTAGTCTTTAGACTTACTGTAAGAATTTTTTTTCTCCCACAGGGCAATAATATGCCAAAATACAATTGAAGACTTGTAAGTACCACCTTTCACTTCAGTCCAGTCTTCAGGTTCGGAGCACTTATTTTAAGAATTCAAGCACTTATGGTTTCGATATTCCATTTGAGTAGGAAGGAAGGTCAACTAGTCAAAAGTGAACTTTTAATTCTTCCTTTGATTTGCAATCAAAGAGACTAATTGAATCAAGACTCATATCAACAAAAGCAAAAAGATACCTGAAAGAGGAATGACTGTTAAAACTTCTTTGGAAAAAACCTACCATATTAGTATATGATGGGAACATTTTCATGAGTTGCCATGGCCAAAAAAAAAATGAAACAAACATATTCTCTATCTTGCTGATAAGGAGATTCTCTGTTTTGTTTTTGTTTTGTTTTGTTTTTGCACCCTAGGACCATTCTCTAAACCTTTCCAGGTTAGTGGAATATGATGAAGTTTATACTTTGCTGGCATAGCATGGAAGAATCCAGGGTCCCCTCTATGTCACAATGGAAATATTATACCTTTTTTATAGAAGAACCTTAGTATATGATGCCCCATTTGATGCCACTAACTTATTGCTTTCAAATAAGATTGCAGTCAGAGCAAAATGTCAAGCTAAGACTTATTGTATGCTAGTTGTACCTTTTGTAAGCACTTGCTTACAAAGGTAATCTATATTAAAACACTACTTTGAGTTTCATTTACCTACTGCCTTGCACACTCCAGTGGCAAGATCCATTTGATAGCCACGACTACATTCACACTTGTAACCGCCTTTTAAGTTGATACAAATTTGACTGCAGATTCCAGGATTTTGGCATTCATCAATATCTAGGAGGGAAATTTAGAATTAGTCTTGCTGTTCCTACTCCTTACTAATCATACCTTGTCTTTTGCCCTTTCAAACCCCTTGTAAAAATAGATTTTTGGAATCTTACCACCACATGTCTTCCTATCTATCAGCTCAAATCCAGCAGCGCAGTCACATTCATAACCTATAATTAGATCTTTGCAGATGTGGGAGCATCCACCGTTGTTAACCAAACACTCATTTACATCTGGAGATAAAAACAAACAAACAAGAATTTGGGGCAAAACTTTTTGTTGTTGTTATTCAGTTAACCACTAGTTTCGGCAATTATTTTCAAAACCAGAATTTTCCTAATGATCAGTCTCAATTTCTTCAAGTTAACTATGTGACTGTTCCAAGGGAATCATTTGAGATTTTAAGCACCTTAAGGGCAAGAATAATATTTTAAAAGCTAAGTTTACTATGGATGTGGCTAATGATATGTTCATTTTAGAACATGAAAGTGCTACAAGTAAAAATGAGATAGGCATTGGGAAGGAGAGAAATCTTCACTTCTCCCTTTGAATTGCCCCTACAATGACATCTTATTTTATAGGAATATATTTTTTCTTTAATGAAGATTTTGTGTCTTCAGGCACACTACAGCTAGTAGTGGCCTTCAAGAGGCATTTCTAGCAAAGGAAGAATGGGAGGAAAATGGAAGAAACTTGGAATTTGAAAAGCCTTGCTTTACATGAAAACCAGCTGTTGGCTAACATAACCAAAAATTCACTAAAACCTTAGTTCATTCATAAGTGGTATTTCCCACTTGGGAAAGTAGGATTCAAACAGAAGCAATAAAGGTAAATTGTTAGAGGTTCCCCTGAGATATTTCAGGAAGACTTGCTACATCAAAGCTAATCAACTTTCAAGTTTCTCTGTACTTAAACACTTCCACTTACTGCAGTCCTTCAGGGGTTCATCACTCCAGTCCTTGCAGTCTTGTTGCTGGTTACACACTTTGCTGATGTCTATGCATTCTCCACTTCTGCACTTGAATTTTCCAGGTCCAGAACACTGATTAGCTAAACATGGTCCAGAAAAAGATGGAAGAGAATATCCATCAGAAAGGTCCACATGGGGTGGGGGGAGCAGCTGGGTGGCTCAGTGGATTGAGAGCCAGGCCTAAAGATAGGAGGTCCTAGGTTCAAATCTGGTCTCAGACACTTCCGAGCTGTGTGACCCTGGCAAGTCACTCAACCCCATTGCCTAGCCCTTACCAGTCTTTTGCCTTAGAGCCATATATAGTATTGACTCCAAGACGGAAGGTAAGGGTTTTAAATAAAAGAAGAAGAAGAAGAAAGAAGAGAGGTCCACATTGGGGGCAGGTAGGTGGCTCAGTGGATTGAGTCAAGCCCAGAGATGGGTGGTCTCGGGTATTTCCTAGCTGTATGACCCCCATTAAGCCCTTGCCACTCTCTTTTGCCTTGGAACCAGTACATAGTATTGATTCTAAGAAAGAAGGTAAGGGTTTAAAACAACAACAAAAAAGGGCCCATTTTACTCAGCAGTGAGAAAGCATGCTTACCATTTTTGCAATTGATTTCGTCTGTGCCATCTATACAATCTCTGACCCCATTGCACTGTCTGCTGCCGTGAATACAATTGCCATCTTCACATTCAAACTGGTCAGGCCGACATGTTCGAGAAGCTAGGGGAAAGGGAAGAAATGTTTCTAGGTGACTAGCTATCCCATTAGGTTGGCTATTGGAGTGGACCCTCATTGATTCTGGCTTTAAGGTGGATACACTGAACTCCAAGAAAACAAAGAAACTACTTACGACAGTTTATCTCATCACTTCCATCTTTGCAGTCAGGGTCCCCATCACAGCGCCACTTCATATGGATACACTCCCCTGAACCACACTGGATCTCACTGGCTGGGCACTTTTCATGAGGCACAGGTTGGCGTCCACACTGCTCAAGGGACTCGTCAGACTGGTCAGAGCAGTCGGCATCATCATCACATACCCAGCTGATGGGGATACAGGAAGAAGTGCTGCACTGGAACTCATGGGCACCACATGTGGGAGGAGCACAATCCAATTCATCACTGCCATCACTACAATCATCCTGACCATTGCAGACAAAGTTTTTAGAGATGCAACGACCACTGGAACAAGTGAATTCTTCTGGACTACAAGTTACATTGCCTAAGAGAAAAATGGAATAATCCCATCAACATTTAAATAATTTTATTAACCTTTCCCAAGCTAAATTATAAACGTTAAAATCTATAGTCATACTAGAAATTAAAAACTATAATTTATACTTATTTTTATTACTATAACTGATATTTCACAGTCAAGTTTCTAAAGTACTAGTCAACAGGGATAAATATTAGGAAAGCTTCTAGGAATATAGATAAAATGAGAAAAGCACTGAGGAAAGATGGAAGGACAGAGATCTGTTCTCTTCAGAATGAACCAATGTATTATTATGAGCTGTCATTTTCTTTCCAAAATCAGGAAAGCACTAAGGTGTTAGAATTTAGAGATTTAACAAGGAAAGCATGGAACAGGTATACCTCTGGGATTAGGTCCTCTCTTCATAGTCAACCCCTTATATAACCATGAATGCCATGTACCTATTGGTTGTCAGAAAAAAAAGTGTCTCTAAAATAAATCTCTCATACCCATTAGATTGGCAGAGACAAAAAAGGGAAAATGACAGTTGTTTGGAGAGTTGCAACAAAACAGGCACACTAATTCACTGATGGTGGAATTGTGAATTGGTCTACCTATTCTGGAAAGCAATTTAGGACTATGTTTGAAAGTCACTGGACTGGCATATCCTCTCACCCCTTGATATTATTACTAAGTCTATATCCCCCCCCAAAATAAAAAAGTAGAAGAATTAATAGAAATATTTATAGCAATTCTTTGTCAAAACAAAGAACTTGAGACTAATGGAGTACCCATCAGTTAGGGAACGTAAGAGGAAATCATAGCATATGAAAATAATAGAATATTGTAGTGTTGTAAGAAATAACAAAATGAAAGTTTTTGAGGAAACCTGAGAAGGCCTGATTGAACTGATGCAGAGTGAAGTGAGGAGAAAAATTTATACATTATGAAAAAAAAAACAACTTTGAAAGCCTTAAGAATTTTGATCAACTTCAATTCTAGGAGACTGGCTACCTCTACAAAATAAGGCATAATATTTTTAGACATGGTCAATGCAGGCATTTTCTATGTTTGACTGTATATTTATTGTGAAGATTTTCTTTTTTTTATTTGGGGGAGGGAAAGAAAATAAATGCTTAATTGAAAAGATGAAATTAAAACTAAATTTATCAGCATCGTGGCATACCTTTTAGAGCTGGATATAAGTAGGATAATAAATGGTGGACATGACATTCAAGTTTGTGTGATCAGGGGAAAGTCACTTCACTGAGTCTCAGTTTCCTATAAAATGAGTGGGTTAGGCTAGATGGCCTCTGTGTTCCCTTCCAGCTCCAACCTATCAACTTAAATTTAGGGCAGCTTGGTATAAAACAGCACTGGATTTAAGAATGAGAAATGAGTTAAGAGTTTTAGCACCAATGTTTATTATCTATACATAAAGGAAAGTCAACTTGACCTCAATATCGGTGCTATCTTCTTTTAAATAAGAATATGTATACTATTACAACATGGGGATATTGAGAGTAAAAAAAATTCTGAAAACTAAAATGTTATACAAAGATGAATTATTTGCTCAATCTCTTATCTAATGGAGGAGAAAGCATAGAGTGGATAAGCACACTCCCTTCCAAATCTCTAAATCTTATTATTAGACCAGGAAGCAAGTACTAACATATAAACCTTTTGAATTCTAAAAAGCCAACATTAAATCCAAAATCCAGGACTGGATTATAATCCTAGGACTAAAAAAAGAACATGTTAATCCTCATTATAAAACCAGTTCATTTGGCAGGAACTTCAGCCAGATAAAAATGCAAGTACTTATAGGTTACAACTTTATATAATTATAAGAATTAGAGTGTAAACCATTGCTCTCTTGGGAAGCAAAATCCATTTTTTCACAGAAGGAAACATCTGGCAGCTATGTGACTTTCCAACATGAATTCAGAACAAAATATTAAACTTGACTCCAGGGACGAACTGGAGAAGAAACTCATTGGACTAGGTGCAGTTGCTTTAACCTCAGAAGTCTTCTTATGTACTGTTTAAAAAGACTGATATTCCTGTTATTAATGCCTAGAATTTGTTTACCTATAGCTAGAATCAAAAGGCCTCAGATTTGTTGTATAACAGAAGGGCTTGGAATCTTCCTTAAAAGGGGAATCAAAGTTGACCACGGTAATGTTTATTCAACCTAGCGTTTCCCTCAGAGCCTCACCTTTAACATATAGCATGTCACTACATATTTTCAGAGGCAGAAGGGTGAAAGAGGAAGAGAAGCTAGGCAAATGAATGAGAGGTCATTGAAAAGCCCCAGGGAAAGAGAACCTGACGAGGTGGTGGCCAGGGGCCTAGAAGAGAAGACACCATTAAAGTTAGTTTGCTTTGGTCACCTGCCATCAAGAAAACAGGTTTACCACCTTACTCTGTGCCAGGCAAGTAAGAGAAGGAGAGAGTAGAAGTCAGAGACCAAGATTCGCCTAGAAAAGGAGAAACTAAGGCCAATTTTTGATAAATTTTCATAGTAACAGTCAGATTCAGAGAAGTAAAAATTTTCATATTTAGAATAGAAAAGAAATTTTGGTTCCCCAACCCCCAATTTTGGCTTGACTGAGTTTGGGTCAGAAATGCTCCGGTGTTAATGACAATATGGTAGGCCAGGCAATTTTCATTTCCAACTTGGTAGTGGTCCATCTCAGATCTATTTCTTTACCCTCTTCTCCTCTGGATGCTAGGAGAATTAGGGATGTATTGGTTGATAGACCTGGTGACTTTTTAAAATAAAAAATGAAGAACTTTTAAGAAAGGGATTGTTAAAATAAATTTGAGTTCTTTTACTCTTACACCAATAGCCAAGTGCAAGTCACTGAAGTGAGTCAAGCTGTTTAAGTTACAGCTTCTTGTCCCTTTAGCAAAGAATCCTTGGGATAAGCCATTCAATGGATTCAATACTTGCATCTTCTTACCACAGTTTTCTTCATCTTCTCCACTGTCACAGTCGTTTTCACCATCACACTTCCAGGACACTGGGATACACTGAGTCGATCGAACACCACAGCTGATCTCATTTATTCGGCAGGTTCTCATATCTGTTGAGGACACATAGTCTCAAAGGAACCTCAGAACTGTGATAAGTGATACAAGATGCTGAGGAAGATTACTCTGAGTTGCTTCGTACTGGTGATGTTCATGATTCAGTGATCAGAAGGGCATACTCATGAACTGTTTGATTTGGGATGTTGGTATCTATTTCTAAGGCTACTCCTTAGGACCATGAAACATTGGAGAAACAAGCTCATTTCAAACCCTTAAAGAATTTCAAGGTGACCAAGCTCTCATATTAGTTTTGAGGCTTATTCACTTTACTGGTTTTATGTCTGTGGTGGCTTATAGTTGATTTAACAGAAACTGCTGAATTTGGAATCAAGATTTGGATCCTAATCTCTCTGTACCTCCTTTTATATCATCTTGGCAAATCATTTCCCCTCACTCTTTACCTAAATAGATCAGAGCAATAAAGTACTTTATATAGTTATTTTTTTTCACTTAAAAATTTTTTTAAACCCTTAACTTCTGTGAATTGGCTTATAGGTGAAAAAGTGGTAAGGGTGGGCAATGGGGGTCAAGTGACTTGCCCAGGGTCACACAGCTGGGAAGTTTCTGAGGTTGGATTTGAACCTAGGACCTCCCGTCTCTAGGCCTGACTCTCACTTTATATAGTTATAAATAAAATCAATTATTATAACAATTGCTAGCGTTTATATAGAACTTTTAGGTTTAAACAGTGCTTCACATACTTCATTTCATTTAATCTTCACATTGCTAAGGGATAGATGATGCTATTTCCCCCACTTTATAGATTAAAAAAACTAAGGCAAGTAGAAGTTATGATCTAACAAAATATATCATGTTGTATTTTATATCAATGTCCGTTGTTATATCCATTTCTTATATCTTTGGGATCCCCTTTGCATTTCTACCTCCTTCCTCCACTTGTCCCCAAATTTCTCTAGGCAAAGGTTTTCATATTAATTCTAATTTCCCCTACCTTTCCACATAGAGGATGTTGATTTTCCTTTTACTTATTTTTTTAAACCCTTCCCTTCCCTCTGAGAATCAATACTACATATTGGTTTTTTGGCAGAAGAACAATAAAGGTTAGGCAACAGGGTTTAAGTGACTTACCCCATGGTTACACAGCCAGGAAGCATCCGAGGTCAAATTTGAACCCAGGACCTCCCATCTCTGAGTCTGCCTCTCTATCCACCTATTTACCTCTAATTTTCCCTTTAGCCACATTTTCCTTCCATAGGGTTTGGGGAGGGGAAGAGGGAAAAAAGAGACTCATTTTTAAGTTCCTGAGAGCACTTAATCAAATTTCAATTATTAGGAACTCCCATGTGAAAGATACTTTCTGAACCAATGAATGGAATTGTGCATTCTAAAATCATTTATAGATTATGCATTGCAATTCAAATGAATGGGTTTTGCTCAATTTAGTTTGTTTCCTGAACATAGCAAATGAGAAGACTAGAAAGGAGATCAGAGATCTAAAATTTACAACAATTTACGATAAGCTAACTGTTGTATTTTGTAAGTGATAAAGAATGATTAGTAAGATTTGCTTAAACAAGTTGATTTTATTTCCTTGTTTTTCTCTGTCCATGACAAATAATTTAAATATCATTTTACTAAAGCCTTTTCATTAAAGTAAGTGAAATATCAGACCTCAAGTTGTTCCTATTATTTAAAAAATATAATAGTTGTAAGTTTACCTTTAGCTATACTATTTTAGTTTTCATTTATTTGCAAGTTGTTTTGCAGGTCATTTGTTTCCTCATCTGGATACTCATAAAGACAAGGAAAATGGGTCCTCAATTTCTTTTGTATATACTCCTAAGGAATTCCTACTACCTCATTTTGTTACTGTGGGATTTGAAATATTAAAAGCTTTCAGGATTAAGTTCCATTTATTCAGAGTAATCATGATCAAGAACACACGGGTAATTTATGCACCTAGTCAATGAGCTCTCAATAGGTTCAATGGGCTTGAGGCAGCAATATGAATGCTCAACACTACATCTAGTTACCCAAGAGAACTTTAGTTTAGCCAGAGGCTCACAAATTGAAGTGGAGAAAATCAGCAAATTACTTGTGTTTAGATTAATCAATGACTTATGTCAATAACTGCTTCCTGGATAATGAAGATCCTTAAAGATATTGCAAAACATGTTTTTAAAAGAGAGGTAAAAAAGATGAATACCAAACATTGAATCTTAGAAGCAATAGTTAACTTTCCCATGGCAAAGTAGAAAGAATTTTTCTAGTTGACAATCCATGAGTTGAAACTATACCACATAATGGAATTCAGTCTTCTAGTGTTGGAAGAAACTTCAGAGGCCATCGAATTTAACCCATACCTGCCTGATCAAAGTTCCCTTTAACATCTCTAGTTGGGTCATCAAGCCTTTGCTTGGAAGCTTTCAACAAGATGGAACCCATTACTTCCTGAGGAAACCCATTACATTATATTTTTTGGTATGGCAAGGATTTTCAAGGAATATTTTCCTTATATATCCATCAAAAAAAATCTCTGCATTATTTCTAGTTCTACTTTCTTTGGGCAAATGGAACAAACTTATTCCCTCTTATGTGACTGCCCTTCAAATACTTGATGATGCCTATAAATGTGCCCCCTAAATCTTCATTTTTAAGTTCCAAATAGTGCTCATAAGAACACTGTCACCTTGGCAAGTCAGCCAACAAAGTAGCAGCACTTACTACATTGTTCTGGCCTTTCATCAGATCCATCTTCACAGTCTGGGTCCCCATCACACTGCCATCTGTTCGGTACACACTGGCCATTATTGCATACAAAGTCAGATTCAGCACATGTCTTCTTCACTAAAAATAAAAATGTATACGAAGTTGCAGGATTAGTGTTGAACTTATCCAATATTCCAATTGTTTGCTAGAGTATAAGCCGCCTCTCTGGAGAATTACATTTTAGTTTCTTTATTGCTGAGGTTTCTAAGTCAGCCAAATAAATCCTTAACTGTTGTCACGTTGTTCAAAACTGATTAGTGCCAATATCCAAGGGTGGCTCTTATCTTTGGGTATAGCAGGTGCTATTCCTAACAATGTTTGGCTTTGTGGAAAATTGCCATATGAGGATATTGGAAACTGAGCCTCACCAGAACAAGAGAAAAGGAGAGAAAACATCCTAAGTAAGACTCCCGTGTGAGAGATTCTCCTATAAGCTAGGGAATTAGAAGGTTTTTTTGCTAAAAATTAATTCATAGGGGGCAGCTGGGTAGCTCAGTGGAGTGAGAGTCAGGCCTAGAAACAAGAGGTCCTAGGTTCAAACCCGGCCTCAGCCACTTCCCAGCTGTCTGACCCTGGGCAAGTCACTTGACCCCCATTGCCCACCCTTACCAATCTTCCACCTATGAGATAATACACCAAAGTACAAGGGTTTAAAAAAAAAAGATAAAAAAAAGCAGAAAATACAAATATCAAGCTAATTTAAAAAAATTAATTCATAGTTTGCTGCCATTTATCCCAAGATATACTATAGTAAATTTTATGTTAAGTTGAATTTATTAAAAAGGGACATCTACAGAGCAAGTGAAATCCTCAAGATGAATGGGTAACCACAACAGATGAGGCAATGTAGTCAAAGTTAAAAGTTACTTCCACATTTCCTTATGGTAAATAATAAGCTAGGAATTAAAAAATTTAAATCCAAAGGCCCTAACCAGTTTGCTACAAATAATAGTTTGACCAAAAAAGGAGGAAAATTCCCATTATTTTGACTGAAACTCCCCAAACGCTCAAAGTACATTTCTCTAAAACAGCCAAATCTAAGAGAATGATTATGATAAATTTTCTTCTTCTGTAGTTTGAATGATTCTTAAAAGAATGGAAATGTGTTTTAACTTTAATAACTTATTTGTTTTGGACCTGAATTTGTATTTTCTTATTGCCTCACCTGTCATTTCAGTCCACTTAGTGATAAATACTACTTCCAATACAGACCAGCAAATTCATCTCAACTTTTAATTTTTTGAAAATTGCTTAGAGAAGGAACTGAAAGGCTATGTATAACTTGCTTATAGTCACAGAGAATGTCTGGGTAAAACTTCAACCTGGATCTTCTTGATGCCAAAGCCACCCCTCTATTTATTATATCATGCTGACTTTTGCTTCTGGTGAGGATTATTTTGTTTATTCCCATATTGTTACAATTCTAATTCTGTTTTATAATCATAGCTTTATCCAAATAGTTTCTAAAAATCTCTGGCTCCAGAAACTAGATAAAGACAGTTAACACTAAGGGGTTTTTGCAGCTTTTAACACTCTTCAATGGAGCCAAGGAAAACAGATAATGGCCACTTGTGGTTGTTCCCAGTCAGGGCCTTCTCTTCTATTACCTTCTCCCACCCTTACTTCTATATCCTCCTAAATTTAGCTAGAGATAGTATTCTCATTAAACTTATCCTTTACTTGCTAAGTTGTCCTTCACTTCTCAATACTACTTAGTAACCATCTATGGCAGTGATGGCGAACCTATGGCATGGGTGCCAAAGATGGCATGTGGAGCTCTCTCTGTGGGCATGCTCCCATCCCTCCCATCCCCAAACCCTGAGTTCCTTACTAGAAAGGCAGAGGGATTCAGGTGGAGCAGCTCCCCTCCCCCTCTCCACCATGCCTGACACTATTATTTTCATATCTCCCACCCCTCTGCCCAGCAGCAAATGGGAAAGCACAGGGGGTAAGGTGGGAGGCTCACGGGTGGCAGAGCTGGAGGGGAGCAGAGCTCTTGGACCATTCCCCTCCCCCTTGCTATATATTCCTGAGGACATTCCCCACTTCACTCTCTTCTCTACCCAACAATGCAATGGGAGTGCTTTCTCCCTCCCCTGTATGGGGTAAAGGGGGTGGGGCACACCTGGAACTCAGTGTTGGGGAGGGGTATGGCATGTGGTCTTGGGGGGGTGGATACATCACTCAAACTGGGGTGGGGGTGGAAGGCAGGGCCAGGCACTCCATCTCTAAAAGGTTCACCATCACTGATCTAAGGGTACATATCAGCATATACCACTACAGTATAAAGCAGACTCTTAAAAGCCCTCTACTAACTTAATTCCATCAGAGCTAAGATTAGACTTAAAGAAGGAGTTCAACTTTGAGTAGTGTGAGCTTAACTGGGATAAAGGACAATTATATACTACTTGATATTTTCCATTTAGAAATACTAAATGAAGAGCTTAGGAATACTATGGCCTAGGTACACAAGGTAGGAGTTAAGTTGATCCTTGAATGATAGGAATTAGATGGTGAGATCTTTTTAGTCTGGCTTAACAATTTTAAAATGGTGAATCAAGTTATTTAGAATAAGAATAGCCAAGTCTCTGATCTCATTAAAAGCTCTGAGTGACAAAGGGGTATCTATGTTGATATTTAGACCAATTATCTTATAGAGTTTGTGGGTGACTGTACTAAGGCAGTTTGCTTTTTAAAGTCAAAACTATATTCTATAATAGAAATTCTATTCTAATTCTGGTCCTTATTTGCCACACAATCTTTAGAGTAAGAGGACAGGTAAGGTCATAAATACTGAAGTTTTAACATTCAATCATTTTTATCATTTTTATTTTATATTTTAAAAATATAAATATTTTATGTTTTTATCATATTTTATCTTACCTAAAAAAAGCCCTACCCTCAAGGCCAATGTTCATGTTCTACCTCTCCCTTCTTATATTCTGATCTGAGGAAACCCTTATTGACCTCCTAAGCAATAAGACTTATTTTGGATCTTGACCAAACTTAGACTTTTGTTATCGCTTTAGAGAGAGAAGATACATATTAGATAAGTTCTTTGAATACTAGTGGCATTTACCTCATTCTACCTACAACAGTACTGTGTAAAAAGAAAGGGCTTACATTATGTAAAACTGAGCTCCTCAATAGTTAAAGTGTTGTGTATGCATTCTATGTAGATGAACAAAAGGACTTCAGTTTTTTAACTTAAGGTTGAATTGAGATAATTTATGCTGTATGTTTATAATAGTGAAAAAAAGCAAACTAGTGACTTTTATTCCAGGAATGGTGATTTTTCTTCCTAATAAATGGGCTCTTATAGAACTAACCCATTGGACTGAAGTCTAATTCATTTAAGCCACAATATAGTCATACTGAGAAACAAGAAGAAAAGTTGCTCTCAGATGGATTTCTTGGGATGGCAAGGAATTCTAAAAAATTTTTATCACTGTTTAAATTATCTGTGGGCAACTAGAGGTGAGGTAGCAGACTTGAGAGTAGTAACTTCTGAAATGGAATAGAATTATATGGAATAGAATTATATGCCTGTGCCTCCTCACCATCATTTTATAAATAAGGAGATTAAAAGATTTGTCAAGGTCATACAAACCTATTCCAAATAAGGATAAGGTTAATGTCAAGTAAATAATGTGCTGTGGAACATTTCCTTGGGGCATACTGATTATAGGAGATGTTACTGAGGATACACAAAAGGAAAATTAGTATAGCCTTTCCTGTTCACTCCACCACCCCCATAGATTAATGATCTTTCTTTCCTTAGTACTTATAGTTTCTCTTATGAGAATTGTAATAAAAGAATAAGACAAAAAAGAACAATGGTTATTATAAGAGTAAGACCACCATACCTAATCTTTCTCTCTCCTAGCAAAGGCATACTGGACATAGGTGATGAGTATTTGTTAAAATGTGAAGAATTGCTTATTTCTCATTCCATTCTATGTACTTCTAATTCATTAGCTTCCTCTAATATTATTTGGAATCAAGTAATTATAACTACATTTATATAGCAGTCAAAAGAAAGTTAGGAATTCTGTAGGCTCTTCCATCTCACAAAGAAAGTGGCTACAAAACCGGGCTTCACAAGGAATGAAATTTGCTACCAAGGGAGATTATGGTCACAGGAGATGCTTGTTAAAGTTAATACTTAAAAATACCACTGCCTGATAGTCTAATAAAACTATAGCTTCTTCAGAGAAAGAATGGTATGATGGAAAGAGCACTGACCTTGAAGCAGAGAATCTGGGTTAAAATTCTGTCTTTTACATTATTTTCATGACTTTGAGCAAGTCATTTAACCTCTATAGGCCTCAGCTTCCTCCTTCGTAAAATGAGGGAGTTCAACTAGTTGGCTTCTAAGCCTGTGGTTCTCCTTAGACTCTACTCGGAGACCTTGGGGTTACATTGATTTTCTATAATAGAAGGGGCTGAGGGCAAATACAAGTCATAGTCCAGACTGGAGTGTTTCTCTGAACACATTTTCCACAGACCTTTATAAACTGTAGGGTTAATGTATTAAGGAGAAAGGACAAAATATATCAAACTTTTTTTTTTGTCTAAGAGTCATATCCATCATTTTTATCAAAAGATGTATTTTTATCTTCCACCTTCTTACTCAAGGAAAGTATGCTAGTTCCAACTGATTTTAAGACAACATTAGGAAGACTTATCTACCATTAGTAATTATAGGAATTGAAATGTTTTAAATATGTGTTTTAAGCTCAAAGCAAAGTCCCAAAAGATTCTAGTTTAATGGCTTTAGTAATTTTATAGAAACATAAGTCAGGTTTGACAAGGGGGAAAACATTTAGTAGATTCTCTAAGGCTACTTACCACAGGAGCTCTCATCACTGCCATCACTACAGTCTTCATCACCATCACACTTCCACAACAAAGTAATACAACGGCCATTACTGCACTGGAATTGAGATGACTCACATTTTGTTCTTGTCCCTAAAGTTAGAAAGACCTTAGTTAAATCAGTATTTTTTGGAAAATAAGATAAGTAGAGAACATTAAAAAATGTAAAATGAATAATTTTGACTATTAAATTTAAGGGGTTTTGTACAAAACTAAAACCAAAATAACCAAGATTAGAAGGGAAACAACAAATTGGGAAAACATTTTTATAATGAATTTCTCTGATAAAATCTCATTTCTCAAATATATAGAGAATGAAGTCAAATTTATAAGAATACAAGCCATTCCCTAATTGACAAATGGTCAAAATATATGAATGGTCTTCAGATGAAGAAATCAAAACTATCATAATCATATGAAAAAAATGTTCTAAATCATTCTTGATCAGAGAGATGCAAATTAAAACCATTTAGAGGTACTACCACCTCACACCTATCAGACTGGCCAATATGATCAGAGAGATGCAAATTAAAACCATTTAGAGGTACTACCACCTCACACCTATCAGACTGGCCAATATGACAGTAAAGTGATAAATGTTGGAGGGCATGTGGTAAAAACTAATGCATAGTTGGTGGAGTTGTGCACTGATCCAACCATTCTGGTGGACAATTTGGAACTATGCCCAAAGGGCTATAAAACTGAGCATATCCTCTGATCCAGTAATTCCACTATTAGGTCTGTATTCCAAAGAGATAAAAAAGGGGGAGGAGGCAGGGAAGAACCTACTTGTACAAAAATATTTATAGCAGCCCTTCTTGTGGTGGCAAAGAGTTGGAAATTGAGGGGATGCTCATCAATTGGGGAATGGCAGAACTAATTGTAGTATATGATGATGATGGAATACTATTGTGCTATAAGAAATGATGAAGAGGATGCTTTCAGAGAGAGCTGGAAATACCTATATGAACTGATGCAGAATGAAATAAACAAAATCAGGAGGACATTGTACACTGTAACAGCAACACTGATAGCAACTTTTAGCAATACAATGATCTAGGAGAATTTTGAAGGACTTATAAAAAGAATGCTTTCCACCCCCAGAAAAAGAACTGTTGGGAGTCAGAATGCAGATCAGAGCATATGATTTTTCACATTAGTTTATTTGTGGGTTTTGATTTTACACTATTATTCTCTTAAAAAGATTAACAACATGAAAATGTTTTGTATCACAATACATGTATAATCCAGATCAAATTACTTATCATATATAGGGTGGGGAAGGGAAAAGAAGGAGGGAAACAATCTGGATCTTACAACTTTAGAAAACTTGTATGGAAAATTGTTATTACATACAATTGGTAAAATAAAATATCTACCAAAAACAAACCAAAAAAAAACAAACAAACAAAAAATCAGATAAGAGGGCTTGCTATATCTTGAAGCTAGAGATGCAGTCCATCCTAGGTTCTTAGAGAAGTGGGGTTAGTGGGGTTATTATACCCTCACACTTATTTAGCAGCAGCCCACCTTCAAGTACTTAGTGTTGGCCTATCAAGTGCCATTTCTTAATTACTAGTTTGGAAAATGAGCACCCTTTTAGATCCTTCCTCTGAACTATCCTTTCTCTTATGAGGGTGGCAGCATCTTTCTAGTTCCCTTGGATTCATATCATCAGACATCTCCCTCTGCCTTATCCTATCAATTTGCACATTCCCACTTCTATCTCCATAACATCTCTTGCACCTGACCCGATCCCTTTTCTCAACTCCCATGATCATTTATGAACTACCACCCCAGTTCAGACCTCTCATCTGGGTGCCTATAATAGCCATCTGATTTTTTTCCCCCAATTTTTAGTCTTCCTTTTCCAACTGACCTTCCACAACTGCTAGTCTGATCATAGCATTACCTTACTCAAGAAATTTCAGTAGACTTAAACTATCCTTAGGATAAAATGCAAGTTCATAAGTGTGACATTTAAAATCTATGCAATTTGGGTTCCAATACCTCTCTTTCTATGAATATTTCATATAATTCCCTCTAATGGACTCTATAGTCCAATTTGCATTTCATAAATTCTTTTATTTTTGTATATGTATTTCCCTGATCTTGTAACATTTTCTCTTCACTTTTGCCACCTAGAATTCTTAACTTCCTTTGAGGTTTAACCCAGGTGCCACCTCTACCTTTTCTATTTCTTTTCTCCCCTAGTTGTTATTATTCTCTCTGATGGTATGCTGGTAAATGTTTAACAACCATTTCTTTGGGGGATATCAGGGGTAGGGTGGGAATCAACCCTTTATGCATGCACTTAAGTTTAATTTGCATTATTAACGTGTTCTCTATCACTTAAGCCTAGTCTTAAAAAAATCCAGTAAATCAAGCTCTGTAATTTGTAGTATTTACCTATTTCTGAGGTATATATGATCACACTGAAAATTGAACGGTTGACTCCCTGGAGCTTATTAGAATTAGTTCTAGTACACTTTGGTTTTCTCCAACCTCAAATTACCTTCTCTTTACCTTAGTCAATAAGTACTTATTAAGTGTCTATTTTGGGCCAGGTGCTGGAGATAGATAAAATGGGAAATGACAATACCTAACCACAAGGAGCTTACAATCTAACAAGGGAGACAACATGCAAACTAATTTATACAAAGCAAGTTATATACAGGATAAATAGGAGGTAACAGAGGGATGACACAAGAATTGAGAGGTGGGAGAAGTTTCCTGTAAATGGGATTTCAATTGAGACTTAAAGGAATCCACAGAAGTCAAGCAGAGTTGAGAAGAGAGTGCATTCCAGGCATGGGAGGAAGCCAGAGAAAATGCCCCGTGCTGAGAGATGGAGTGTCTTGCTAGTGGAACACCCAGGAAGTCTAGTGTCACTGGATCATAGAGTACATTGTGGAGAATAAGATGTGAGAGGACTGAAAAGGTAAGAGGGGACTAATTACAAAGCACCATGAATGTCAGAGAGCAATTTGTATTTGATTCTGGAGGCTAGACACTGGAGTTTATTGATTAGAGGAATGTCATGATCAAACCTGCACTTGAGGAAAATCACTTTAGTGGCTGAATAGAGGATGGATTAGAGCAAGGAGAGATATGAAATAGCCAGACCCACCAGCAGGCTTTCAATAGTCCAGATGTGAAGATCGGTACTAGAGTGGTGGCATACAAGAGATGTTGCATGATGAAATTGGCAAGCCATGATAATAGATTAGATGTGGAGGATCAGAGATAGGAGTGAAGGATAATTCCTAGATTTAAAACCTGAGAGACAAGGAAGATGGTGTTGTCCCCTATAGTAATAGAGGATGTAGGAAGAGGGAAGGGAGAGAAAGACATGATTCCAGTTTTGGATATGTTAATTTAAGATGGCTGAAAGGCAGTTGGAGATGCAAGACTGGTGGTCAGCAAAGAGGTTATTTAGCTATGTGTTGTAAATTATTGGAGGACAGGGATTATTTTTCCTTTGGCCTCTCCATTTCTAAGTAACTTGTAGATAAAAATCAGAATCTTACCTATAATCTGAAAGTAGCTTAAATTTAGGCAAATGCTAATAACTTATTTGTACAATGCTCTAAGATAGGGATTCTTAACTTTTCTTGTGTGTCATGACACATATATAGCAATCTATAGAAGTCTATGTAACTCATTCTGAGCATGTTTTAAAATAAAAAATACATAGAATTACAGAGGAAATAAAAGAAAATATGGTTATTAAAATATATATTTTTTAAATTTATAGATCCCAGGTTGAGGACCTCTGCTTTGAGGTTTATCAGTATTCTGCACAGCATCCAGATAAGGGGAATAGTATAGCTATCCCAATTTTACAGTTAATTAATATTTACTAAGCACCTGGTATGTGCCAGCGACTAAACTAAGCAATGGAGACACAAAGAAAGGTAAAAACCAGTCCCTGCCTTCAGGGAGCTTACCGTCTTGATTTTAATATTTTATAGATGAGGGAACTGGGCTAGATTTGAAGGGATTTGCCCAGAATATCATAGATAAGTGTTAGGACTAACTCAGGTCTTCTAATTTCATCCTCTGATTTATTATATCAACTCTTTTTAAAAAAATTTCCCTAGATCTTACAGTGAGGTCATAAACACAGTGCATCAAAGCTCATCATTTTGCCTTAATATGTAATATCTGGAAAGGAGCTGCTCACTTTCTATAGTTCTTTATAAGTACTAAGGCTAGATAGGATGATTTATTTACTTGGTAGTCTAGTTTTTGTGAAAGATTTAGAGCCTAATAAAGCCCATCTAGATATCAGGACCTATACTCAACATAGTCTATAATCAGAGGTGTTAAACTCAAATAGAAAGGGATCTTTGCATGATGTAGGGTCTTAGAGTACTACATATTTACTTTAGCTGTGTTGTATTCCATTTTTGTTTTATTAGATATTTCTCAATTATATTTTAATTTGGTTCAAGCTCATTTACACACATGCATGTAACACACACAAGGAAGCCTGTCTTAGGGGATAGCTTCCTCATTACACATCCTCTACAAATCAAGTTGTTTTCACTCTCAGACCTTCAGGTACTTTTGTTAGCAAGTTATAGGAAGATGAAAGATGTGAGGGGAGGCTTCCAGAGCTTTTTCCTTACAATGTCTAATCTGTAACTGTTCAGCAGCTGGAGTACATTTGTGAGAACAGATAGAACAGTGACAGGCACACACTGTTACTTACATTGATGCAGCAATAAACAATCAAATGGGATGCTCTTAGTAAAAGCTATGTATTCTTCCCAACAAATAAGGGAAATTTTTATTAGAGAATTTGGTATTTATAAGTTTAATACATCTGAAATAGGCAAGATCTTTTCCTTCCAGGACAAGTCCATTGATAAAAAGTTAATCTAAATTTTTTAAATGGAATTTTTTTAGGGGGTAAGTCATTTCTGTTATGAATTTTGCTCCATGACTCTCCCTTATAATAAAGTACAGTTTAACAAAACTAACCAATGGAGACTATACTTCTTTAGAGGATGAGAAGCCAATCAATTTAAAGATTTAGGGTACAACCAGAAAACAAGGTTCTTTTGACTGTGTATCTTTGCTTTAGAACTTGTTTCTATTTGTCTGGGAATAATGACTTCTGCTTCTGTATATTCTGTTCTACCTAGCTAGAACAGGAGTATGCTGAGCAAAGTTGGAACCCAAATGCTAAACTACCTTGGCTGCATCATGTTTTTATAGTCTCAGCTACTAACACTCACCTCCATTGGATCATTTTAGGCATTTTATCAAACAGTAGGCATTTTATAGCTAAAAGCTGCTTACCCAGGAATGCCTTCCTTCATAGAATATATTACATAAGATGTTGCCAGGCTGTTGGAACAAGTGAGAGATAGCTAAGAGGCATGGCAGATAGAAAGCTAGACTTGGAGTTAGGAAGACCAGAGTTCGACTCCGACTTCAGACAGGCTTCAGTAGGGTAGCTGTATTGGACAAGTTGATAAATTCTCAGCCTTCGTTTCCTTACATGGAAAATGAAGCTAATAGTAGCAGCTATCTCTAGGTTGCTGTGAGGATAAAATAGGAATTTGTAAAGTGCTTTACAAACTTTAAAGTGCTATAAAAATGCATGTGATGATGATGCTTTTTTACTTGTTAGTTTGGAACTGTCAGTTGGTATCTTCAACTAAAGTTTCACTCCAACTTTTACTAATTCAGAATTGCTGGAAATATTTTTATATAATAGGCTCACTTTACAAGTCAAAACACTATGTGCTATTTTTTAAAAAAAGAGTCACAAATTTAAGCTTAATTTGAACAGTTATTTTGTCTAATTTTAAAAAAACAGTAGATGATTTTTTAAAAAAGGAAAAAAAGGCATAAGAAAAATTAAACCAAAGGTCCCTAAAAACACTAGATGGTAGCCTCAAAGTTCTTTTCACTTAATAAACATCGTTAGATGTCTCTATTACCATATTCTTACCTAACAAAGGGAGATTTTTATTCTCTATATATAATACATACACAGACTCTTTTCTCTCAACCCTCCACCTTTACATACTCCATTTAAAGCAAGTTTTCTTCTTAAAAGAATTTCAACTGTTGACCTGGTGAATTTTGTGAGACCCAGTAAAGCTAAGTGGATGAGGAACCACCCCAAGATAATACCCAGGTACTGCCACTTCCTTCTTGTGAAAATCCTGTGTTTGTGTGTTTGTACACACAGCCTTTAGATATATATTCTATATATTCACACTGCATACTTCCCAGCTGTTTAGTATCAGAATAGCTGTTCTGACCCTTATTCTATAGCTCTCATGTGAATTGAAACACTGTAAGTCAATGTAGATGCTTAGATTCATATCCCATGTTGGGTTCACTGTCTTTAAGGAAAACTATGTTGCTGTGGGCAATGTTGAATAGGACTGTTTCTTTAAGTCTTGAAAGGGCTGCTTGGTAAAATAAAATCCAGTCTAAGTACTGGGAGGAAGGGGAAAAATGGTATATCATTGAAGCTGAAATCAGCAAAGTTTTAGAAAAGGTGAATCTAGTGGTTTATATAAGGTGGGAACATCCAAAGTCTCTGATCTTCTCAAAATCTTAGTTACTGGGGGATGATAGGAGATGAATGAGTGAATGTGAGGGCCAGGAGCTGGAGTTAAACCCACCATCACAGCTGGGGGGTGGGGAGGGGAGTGGGGAGAAAGATTGGGGGAAGAGAGAGAAAGTCAGCTTTACAGGAGGCCAGCTTCTTGCAAGTTAAAAGATAGTGAAAGAAAGAAAAAGATAGAAAGAGAAAGAGCAAGCACCTGATTATGAATGACTGGGAGAGATAATCGAGAGGGCAAAACACACAACACAATGATTGTAGCTAGGTCTTCCATTTATTATGACAAAGAGAAAGGTTTTTATAGAAAAGTATTTATTAAGTATTACAACATGTAAGAAGCATGACTTTCCCCACAGAATATTGTTTATGAAAAGACTTTACCCAAAACATTTCTATGACACTTCTATAAACCCAAACAGTTGAGAAATATTGACAATGACTTGGGGGTTTACAGGAATCAGGGGAAAATCGAGTCTGGGTCATTTGGTCATGATATTACAAAAGCTTCTTTGGTCATCAAAATAATGAACAACTCAAGGATTTCTGTGGAGTAAGTTTTCAGGAGTTCTCTTTATCTGAACTTCAGTCTAGACAATACTTTTGAGCTGCTATATTAAGATCCAACCTTGCCATGAAATCCCAGGCAAACTCATGAGCATGTCTTTGATGGCTGCTTTTTTCAATGGGTCTAATTTGTCTTAGGTTCCTTCACAAGGGGATATCCACTGTGATATGTAGAGAAGTTTAATCTGTAGTCTTATGGTCTAATACAGTAAAATGATAGAGACTACCTTGGTACTATTTTAAAATCAAGTATATACTCATAGATTAGAAATTCTATCCTGGACCAGTTCCTTATCTAATCACATAAGCTTTGGGGTGAGAAAATACAGTCACAAAAACTGAGGCTTTATCATTATTTAAAAAGGTAGACATTTACTCTATCAGATGTTGAAATTTATATCTTAGAGTACTCTGAGGTTTATTGGGCTTAAAAAATGCTTATATATGTATACCTTGATATATATTGTTCACAATATATATGTAATTAATATTTATATACCATATCACATATATCATGCACAGGTAAATTAATAACCAATTATCTATGACAAAAATACATTATTCTGTATATTGAAATTAGGTGATTCCAGTATCCTAAGTTGTGGGTTCAGCAATAACTAAGTTTAGGTATAAAATATAAACTCCTTATTAAAAAAAAGGCTGGTCTGATGGAACACCAGCACCAAGTATCAACATTTCCCATCTCCTCATTGCTTGAAGCCTACTACAATTCTCTACTGGAAACACTCGATTTATTTTGGCACTTCCAAGACAGCCAAGGGCATTTATTTTTAGTCTTGTTCATTCCCACTGCTTGCTTTAACTCCAATCTTTCTACACAGACTAAAATGTAGATTAGGATTCCTAATGCCTGAGCTAGCATGCCAGAGTGGCAAAATAGTTTTTAGTAAAGGGGGAGGCAGGTTATATTTGGGGGAAGGGGCAAGGTTAAGGGACAAATGCCAAAACTGTTAAAAACTACTTTATATTCTAGCTCTAAGTCAGGTGTTCTGGAGAGAAAAAGATTGTACAAGGGTCATTTTAATACTGGCCAGTTAATAGAGGAAGGCATAGCACACCCTGTCAAGAAAGTTGACCTTTCTCATTTAGGTATCCTAGATTAAAGTCTAATCTCTCTCCGTCCCTGGAAAACTCCTAGTTTGCTCCCATGTCACTATTTACCAAAATAAATACTGGATATCTTTTTGAGGAGTCTGGCAGAAGTTGGTGGCCTCTCAGTGCTGCTGGTTAGAGCAGGTTTTCCTCCTCAAGTCTGAACTGCTGACCTGATGAATATTAGGGGGTACATTAAGGCTAAGTGGATGAGGGAACACCTCATACTGACTCCTAGGCACTGCCATTTCCTTTTGTTTGTAAAAGGACCATTTCAATACAGTAAAGCCTCATTAAATTCAGAAGCCACTAGTTAAAAAGGTGATATTTGCTAAGCTAAAAAGGCAAGGTACAGCTTGTCTCTTAACTGAATTAATATAAAATATGGGGGTGGGGTGGAAGATATTTAACCTACTTAAAAGAAACTCCTTACAAATAGAACCATCCTTATCTATATTGCCCAATAGGTTGGGTGCTGAAGCCAGTTCTAACAGATTGTTAAATTTTCAGTGTAATCATTTATGCCCAGGAAATCAGCAAATGCTACAAAATCAGGGCTTGGGTTTTTGTTTTTTTGTTTTTTTGTTTATTTGCCAGCAATTGTCTAGACTTAAGTGATGAAAAAATGTTAATAATGCCTATTAAACTTAAAAGTTTATCCTGCATGGTTCCTCCTTTCCCTTGAATGATTGATTAAAAAAATAATAACCTTACATTCTCTTTTAGAATTGATACCATGAATCAATTCTAAGGCAGAAGAATGGTAAGGCTAGGCAATTAGGGTTAAGGGACTTGTTCAGGGTCATGCACCTAGGAATTGTCTGAGGTCACATTTGAACCCAGGATCTCCTGTCTCCAGGACCTGGCAATTCCAATCAATTGTTAAATAGTTTATCAGTATACCTCTATAGTATAAATCTAGTAGGTCCTCTATTTAGCTCTGCTTTAGCCATTATCCAAGATTATTTGGGTCAACTATAAGATAACTATGCTAATGTGATCTTGGTGTGTGATTTTAGAATGCAGATAGTTATAACTGTTCTGGGCACACAAACAGGATTAGTGAGCCTTTTGGGTCCTGAATCATAAGAAACAGGAGAGATCAAAGCTTTGCAATCATGGCTAGAAGTTAAAGGGGATGATGCCCTTACACTGGCTATTTACATGTTTATATTAAAGGACAGTATTTGTTTCCAAATATTAAGTTTAGATACTTCTATGAGATAGATTTTCTATTGAACTATGACTGGGGACATGATGGCCTAAGAGGGAGACTGTGGATTTTCTTTCTTTTTTTTTTTTTTTTAAATTTTGGTTAGATCTAGATACCTATCTGATAATAAATTAATAAGAAAACATTTTAAAGCTTGTACTTCAGACTAATTGCAAGGGAAAGCTGGACTGAAAAGTTGTAACATCAATAGGATGGATAGTATTTGAAAGTTGTTGTAGGGAGTACTTAGATAGGAGTAGGGGGTTTTATTTTAGTTAGGAAGGTTTGAGTTTGAGTCATACCTGACACATGTTGGCTATGTGATCTGAGGAAATTTACCTAACTTCTCTCTGCCACAAAAAATGCTAAGGTTTTACAGAACAGTTATCAGTTTACATTGGTAGAAAGAATTACCTCTCCCAAAGTATAGGTCCAAACAAAAAACACATTTTACTAATGTTACCAGATCTTAAGCTGACATAAGTCCATAAATGGTTTGTATCCATCTATTCTACTCCATCAATATCTAGCAAATGCTTTGTATGTTAGAATTTTGAATATAACTAGCATTCTAGTAGGCAAACCATCGTACTGCCCTTCATTTTATTTTAAAAACCTAACCTTCTGTCTTCATTCTAAGTATCCATTCTAGACACAAATATGGCAAGTGCTAGGCAACTGGGGTTAAGTAACTTAACCAGGTACACAGTTAGGAAGTGTTTGAAGTCTAATTTGAACCCAGGTCATCCTGATACCAGGCCTGGCCCTTTATCCACACTAAGCCACCTACTAGCTGTCCCGATTGTCCTTCATTTTAAAATACATTTGCCAAGGTTCTTAAATGAAGTGATTTGATAGTCTGAGGCAGTCCTGTACTTAAGACAACTTTAAAGTCCTACAACAGAGACTAGCTGGTATCCATCATGTTGGAGAGTAGGTAGAGAATACAATATACAAAAGAGCATGAATCTAGGAGTCAGAAGAGTGAAGTCTGTGTTCTATTTTCACTACTAATTTGGAAACCTTGGGAAAGTCATAGAACATCTATGAGACACTGTTTCCTTATTTTGGAAATAGGAATAATTGTACTATTAATTTTAAGCATGAAGATCAAATGAAATTACATGTGTAAAATACTTTAAAAATCAAAGCACTTTAAACCAATTATGCTAGATTTCCTCAGGAGAATGGCTTAACTCCTTTTCTTGTACTGGAGACTCTAAAAATCTATCTCCAATCTACTTTTCTAATCAAATCTACTGCCACTCTTCTCTACATGAGCTCTTCACTCAAATGAAGTAGACTGTCCACTCAAATCATAAGCATTTCCAACTCTATGTCTTTTATATACCATGTAAGGAATTTTGTCTTTTCCCTACTCCAATCCATTTTCCACATAGCCATCAGCGGTTGTCTTAAAGTTTATAGGCCACATATTTCCCTACTCCAGCTCTAGTGGCTTCCTTTTATAGCTAAAATTTTTAAAATTCAAAGATATTTTATTTTCCTAATCACATGTAATAATTTTCAACATAAGTTTTCTGAAATTATAAGAGCCAAATTGGCTCCCTTCCTTGTCTCCCCCCTCTCAAAGATGGTAAGCAATTTGATCTGGATTATACATTTATTATCATGCAAAACACACTTCCATATTGGTCACTGTGGTAAGAGAATATTCACATAAAACCAAAACCTGTGCTTAGCATTTAAAATCATTCACAACCTGGCCCCACCCTCCATTTCTAGTCTTGTTATAACTTATTTCTCCTTCATGTAGTCTGACATAGAAATACTTTCTTTCTGTTCCTTGCATGAGATCATCTTCCATTTCTGAACTTTTGCATTGGCCATAGACTAACTTCTCACATCTGCCTTTTAGATTCCCCTCATTTCTTTCAAGGCTTATATTGAGGACAACTTTCTACACGAAGTCTTCCTTATCCCACTGGTGATAGTGACTGATCCCAACCCATCCCTAAAATTACCTTATGTCCCTCCTCATAAACTGTAAGGTCCTGGAGGACAGGGATTGTAATTTCTCTTCATATCCTCTCTGCCTAGTAGGGTGTCTAACAAGTGGAAGATTATTGATTAACATTTTCCATTCAAAAAGATTAAATACCTAACCAAAAAAAAAAGCCTAATGAAATGAACTGAGGATGAAAAGTAATACTCTAAGGGGGAGGAACACTGAAGAGAACAAGATTGGTATGCAAAGTAAAAGTTAAATTTTGATAAAGAAAATTTTAGATTTTTAAAGATTTTACCAGAATCCACTTGAATTCCATTGACCTATTTAGATCCATCCCCAGTTCCATCTCTTAAAAACTTGCTGAGTATTGAAGCCATCTCCTTTCCACTTCTATATCACCTCTCCTAACTAGAAAGAAAGTTTACAGGCAGGAACAGTTTCTCATATCAATATTTTAGCATTTGAAGAGTGTAAATTTCTAAACTTGCTAATCACACAGCATTTCGCAGATATTCATCTGTGGAATGGATAACCAAAGTGGTAATCAGGAGAATGGAAACTAAATGCTCTCAAAAGTGATCTATTTTATAAAGACATTAGGAATTCTTTTTTATTTTTTTATTTTTTGTATCATTGATCTCTTTGCAAGTAAGTGTTTTTAAACACAAAAATACTTAAGATCATAAAGGAAACTGATTATATTGAAATACAGCTATCAAAATAGTAAAAAGATAAGTTGTTAGACTTTGTGAACTCTATCCATAGATTTAACTCTTATTGGGAGATTAAGAGCCCAGTTTCCCATAACTTCTAAAAGCTAAAAGGATCACTTATTTAGAGAAAGAAGGGACCTTTAGAGGCTACCAAGTCCAGCTTCCTCATCTTATCTATGATATCCAGAGGAATGAAATGATTTGCCCAAGCTGGTAGAGGAAGTATTCTAAACTCCGAAGCCAGTGTTCTTTGCACTTCAGCATTGAGGATTAACACTTGTATTACTAGTGCAATAATAAGAGTTCAGGAGAAAGCATCTCAAGAGGGTAATCAGAAAAAGTCAGGAGCATGAAAACAATGTTTGTAACAGAGGGGAAAAAATCACAAATTAGGCACCCTAGCTTTTAGCCCATTAGGTTAATGCCCTGAAAACTGTCAGTGGGCAACTACAAAAGCCTCTTTTTTTATGCTACTTCAAAAGTCCTTGGGTATTAGAGATACTGCTTGGGTAAATAACTTAAGATATTTTCACCTCTGATGTAAATTTAAGACAACTAGAAGTGTATAACTTGACATTTAAAGTCATCTACTCACTGCCTGGAACACTGATTGCCAAGTGGCAGTCTGCAAAACTTAAAATGATCAACCAAGGTCTTACTTCTTTTCAAAGGGGGGAAACAACTTACTCTTCTCTCTACCTCTTGAATCTCCTTTCTGCCCCAAATCATGCTTCCCAACTTCAGTGTTGCCCAGCTCTGACTACAGAGGGCCAAGTTTATAATGACTAATTTAGCCTTTACTAGTTTGTAAGATAATTTGTCCTGGGAAAGTGGTCTAGCAACCTTTTGTCATCCAGGCTACATCAACATTTTAAAAAAAATATTAGTATTTCAGTGTATTCCCCCTATCCCTTACCCTTCTCTAAAATCTATTTAGTCCTATAATCAAAGACCAATATTTTTACAGAGTTTGCAACATTTTGTAACCATGATTCCTACCTCTCTGAGGAAAGAAGGGGTATATCCTCATGATTCATCAAGGTTCAGCTTCTACAAGCTGAATTATGAGAATAAATTTACAGGATTCCTTTAATTATAGGAGCAGTGAAACAAATACATGGGTACTGGCCATTTACTTTCAGGACTCATGACAATTGATTTCCTATGAAGCATATTAGCTGTGTGACCCTGGGCAAGTCACTTATTCCTGTTTGCCCCAGTTCTTCATCTGTAAAATGAACTGGAGAAGGTAATGGCAAATTACTCTAAAGTTTGATGATTTTTGTTTATTGTTGAGGAGAAAAGAGGTATCTAAGACACACCTATTGTTATTTTTCTAGAAATGATTTAAAAGACAATTTTCTTAGAATGTAGCATGTTTAGGCTCCCCCTACCACCCACCCTTACCCCCCCCTTTTTAGAATTGCCTGTTCTTTTCTTCTTACCTCTCCCTCAAAAAGATGATTATTTTAGTGGTTGCAAAACTGGCATATAGAAAAAGACTACAGGAAGAACCCAGAGCATATACCACTTAGGGAACTGTGTTCCTCTTCACAGGTTTTTAGTTGCTTTTGACTAAATGAATTCCATAGTTTGATACATTTTAAAAAATGTAGCATTGTTAACCCTAGAGCTCTCTCCAGGTAGGAAGGAGACAGGATGATGGCATGCCACTATTTCTTTGTAGCCACTAAGTAGAAACTGTAACATCTCTATAAAGCAAATAAAATTTAGTTGTGGTTAGGCTAAGACAGCCTCAATGAAAACTTTATTTAAAAATGCCTAAGTTTTAATATATTTATTATTGTACACAGAAACCAGCTTTACATATTTAGCATCACAAGCTTGTCATTATTTGATTGTAACAACTATGATCTTGAGGTTACTACCCTTCCTTTGCCCACTTTGGGGCAAAGAAGTTAAAGATATATGCCCTTCCCATACAAGATGCTTATATTTGTCTAGTAGTTTCAGTTACTTAAGCACTCACATTCTAGTTTTGTTTTCTTTTTCCCTGTACCAGGTCACAGTAATTTGTTTTGTTTTAAAGAGAAGTATAGAACTGAGGTTTAAGAGAACAACACAATATTCATCCTCAAACACAGGATTTCTTAACTTGGGGTCATGGGGTTTTTTGAAAACTGTTTCAATATAATTAGTTTTCTTTTTAATACTGTGCATTAAAAAATATATTCTGAGAAATGGTCTCCATAGACCTCACCATACTGCTAAGGAGGCCCAAAACACACAGGAAAGTTTAAAACCTCTGCTCTAGCAGTTTATAATGGATTAGTGTTCCATGTACAGATAATTGTTATTAGGTGAGCAAGACATGTAGAAATAAAGATAACTGTCCAAATAATAACTAGAGTAGCACTTTAAGATTTGCAAGATATCTTAATATATTTATTTACTCTTTTTGTCCTGGTAACAATTCTATTGGATAGGAGTATCTTAAATAAACTAATCAGTTTTTCTTTTACTACTCAACAGAAAGCCAAGGTCTGTAGAGGTTTAAAAGTAGATGCGGGGTGAGCAAGGAAGGGAGAGTCCTTAAAAATAAATAAATAATGGTCAGACTGGCATTTCTACCTTCTAGTATACTTCCTTCCCTCCCTCCAAGAGATAATCCACCTTAACAAGTTCTGGAAATGGTAGAACCTTCGCACACGCCTTTTACAACATTTCATGGCAAAATAGATTAAATTATTACTTGAAAATGTTAAAAGCTGGTCCTTACGGAAAAAATTTGATACAGTAACCAATCGCAGAAGGTAGGGGAAAGGAACCTGTCAGAATACAGAAGGATATTGTTTAGAACACTCTTTGGTAACCAAGATGAGAGTGGGCAGTTTTGAAGATGAAAGTTACACAGTACAATTTTTTGCACTTCAGATTTGAAGTTGTTTTTCTTTAAAGCCCAACTTCTATGGGACTGATCGACGATAGTTTTGTCCTCCTGCCTATAAGTAAACGCTGTCTGGGATCCCGAGCTTCAAGCCAGGGATTCGGACATTCTCCTTCCCCTACTCCAACTCTGCTGCCAGTAAACGGTCAACTTAGCGCCTCATCAATCCTTAAAAAACCCTTGGCCAGAAACTCCTGGGTCCTTCTAAGGACAAAGATGTTCGTAACTGAAGTAAGGGATATCATCGATCATCCAAGGTGTGAAGAGTAGTCCATAAAACCTCAGTGCCTGGGGTAGGACAACAGACACGTATCACCTTCCTCCTCCTCCCCTCGCTCCCAAAGAAATTCTACCACATAATCTCGTGCTATTTCCTTTTGCTCCATTGTTCGGAGAGAGCACTAATTACAGTCACTAGATTTCGGACTCTTTTCCAGTCTTGGAAAGCCTCCTGAGAAAGCCGCAGGACGACCAGAATTGAATTAAGTCCTGCATCTTCCACTTCCCCCTCCCCCTCAGTATAGAAGGCCCGGGAGCATTTTTATTGGAGGGTGGGGGGCATTTAGAGAAAGGAGGTAAGGATGGAGCTATCAGAAAGGACCTACTTTAAAAGCCTCTGCTCCCACCCCACATCCCAAGGAGCGACCTGCCCCCAGACCGGGACTACTCAAGCCTAGCAGAAAGCACAATTTACACTGTTCCCTCCCTTACACGAGCAAGAGAGAGAGAGAGAGAGAGAGACTCCGAACGTGCGCCTGCTCACGGCAGCTGTAGTACTACCCACTGGGCTGGGTACGACTTCACCACCACCACCACCACCCACTCCCTAACCCCCTAGCCGGCCCGTCCTCCCCCACCCTCAGGGTAGCTCTGGAGGATCACTCCAAGAAGCATTCGCACCAGGTCCTAGCTGGCCTTGCCCTTTACCTCCCTTCTTCCTCTTACTCCTTGGGGAGGAGAGAAAACCATTGTTGCAATCCTTCTGAAGCTCACGTTCAGGGAGTCCCCGAAGGGGGTTGATCAAGGAGAATATGATTTCTTTAGATCTTCTTGGATTTAAGAATGGTGCTTTTGGGGGGGGGGGGTGCGGGCGGGCGGAAGGGGGTCAACAGTCAAAGTGTGATTTTAAAGTCAGATCAGGATCACACCATCTCTCCTGTCGACCACCTCCTTTTCTCTCTTCCCACCCCCATGGCACTGACAGGCAGAGGGGGCTCTGGGGCGCCGCCAGGGTGGGCAGGGAGAAGACAGGAAGGGAAGGAGTGGTGAGTAGAGATGAGAAAGGGAAATCACACCTAGGGTTATTTCTCCAGGGCCAGCAAACTCAGGGTGCCCCATTCTCACTTACCCTCCACAGTGCTGAGCTCTCCAGACAAACACCACATCGCGACTAGAAGCCGGAGTCCCCAGAGCGAGGACGTGCCCATGTTGCCCGGCTCCTGCTGCTGCTCCTGGGCTGCTGGTGGTAGAGGTGGTGCCGACACCGCTCCCTGGCACAAGTTAGCAGCCCTTAGGAAAGGGAGACGGGGACAGGGCCTGGGGGTGGGGGGAGGAGGGGAAAGGGGGAGGGGAGGGAGAAGGTAAGGGAGTTAAGAGGGAAAGTGGGGGAGGGAAGAAAAGAGGACGTCCCCCTCCCCTACAACTTGCACAATATCCCCCCCTCCCCACTAACCAACCCACCTCCCCTCGCTGTTGCAGCTGTGCAAAACCCAGCCTGCTAACCGAAAATAACGCAGGCGATGCAGAGGAGGGGAAGGAAAGGGTGAGGGGGTGGGGAAGGGAACCGAGGAGGGAGCCGGAGCCAGGAGCCGAGCACAGCGGCGACTGAAGAGGGGGGTAAAGGGAGGGAGAAGGAGTGAGAGTGGGGGAGCGGGAGGAGTGGTCAAGGAGGAGGAACAGAAGCCGGCAGACTTCACCCCTCCTCCCCCCACGCCCGGCTCTTTTTATACACCCCAACCGGGTGCCTAAACCCTGTGTGTCTCTGTGTGTGTACGTATGTATGTATGTGTATGCGTGTGTGCATGCATGTCTGTGGTGGCTGCTGCTCCAGCTGCCGGGCCGGGGCTGCTCCCCTCGTCCGCTCGTGACTCACTGGGGCCCTGTGTGGCTGCTGGTTGGCTCGCGCGCCTCTCGCGCCTCCAATCCCCCGTGCCTGCCCTAATTTCCTGATCCAGGGAACCTGCCGCTGCTGCCGCTGCTGCCGCTGCTGCCGGCGCCGCCGCAGCTGCTGAGCGCTCCATACAGTAATTACTGTACCCTTCTGAATGCTCAGACGTGAGGTGGCAAAGTCAGCCGCCGACAGTAGCTACAGCGGGCAATCTCAGCCACCCCTCAGCACCACCATCATCACTTTTGCTGGGCTTCCATACAGGTGACTGCTGGGTTGTACCTGCTGCTTTATGGATCAGCAAACATCCCTCTACTTTCTTTTCCTTCATCTTCCAGGGACTTAACACCCCTTTCCCCCAAGAGTACTTATTACAAGAAGAATGGTAGGTAGCCTCCTAGTGTCCCCACATCTTGGGTAATGCAGAAGAGGGGAATAGTCCGTTTGGACTAATATTGCATGGGGAAGGGGATGCCTGCTAAAAGTGCACTTTGGAACAGCAATTTGCTAAAAATAAATGTCTTTGAGTGTTTCTGTGAGCATGTGGTTTGTTCTCTGTAACAGAAAAAAGACTAAAATAACCGAGGCTGGTATGGAGGAAGGAAATTGCCAGCTATGCATTCTCTCATCAAGGATTTTAGTTAATTGCTAATTGCACAAAATGAGAGTTGGAGGTGCTGTAATTAAAAACTTAACCTTTTATTGAGAGGAGAAGCAGATTTTTGCCTGATACACTTTGGAACATTTGATTACAAGGCTTTAGAAACAAAACAAGAAGATAAGGTAAGAACCCTATTAAAATTTTTGGTTTTGCTCTTGGCCATGCTGTATATTTCTAATTTTCCTATTATTCTCTCCTGATTTCCCAAAACTTCTTTCTTCCATTTGAGTTGTCTTGCTCAGTTGTTGCTTAGCAAGTATTAAGTATAAGAAAAGTATCAGAGTTTTAGAGGAGAACACATCATGCAAACTCATCGAAAAGAAATGCTAATAGCAAGACAATCTTTGAAAATGGTACAATTCTTATTAACTATTCTGGGTTCTTTAGAGCAAATGATAGCTTGAACTTTTAAAAATATAGACATTTACATGGTGTTTATACTGGGTCTTTTCTGTTATGATAATTGGGTGTGGGGGAGGGGGTTGTGAGTAATATACTTAACTGTAACCAGTAGAGACTGAGAGAACATTTTCTTTAATGGGACCAGAGTATCCATTTGGGGCCTGATAAAGATAGAGAGGTTTTAATAGACCCTCATCTATCTCTCTTCAATCGAATGTAGTTATTATTTCCTTATTCTCTTATGTTCATTTGTTTGGCCCAAATTGCTCTTTTTGACATTTGATCTTGTGATCCTTGCCCCCCCCCCATTATAGTAGTTAAAATAAAACATGTTGCATGTGAGATGTGACTTAAAAGATTTGAATAATGATAAATTTTATGGTATACAGTAAAAATTCAGTTTTGAGTTAAAATAGGATATAATATTTTAGGGTGGGAGAAGGGATTAGAATCATTGAATCAACCTCTTCAAAGCTTAGATATCATCTTGTGATTGATAGGGATCAGATAGGGTTTGACGTGAGGTAAGTCCTAGTGCAACCCTTTCATTTTCCTAAGGAGAAAAGGTGTGAAGGAAAGGCATATTTTGAGAGTTACTCTAGAAATAGTTTTATTGCAGGCTTTTAATACTTCATTTGGAATTAAATATGCACTAAAGGCTGAAACCTAATAATTATTACCAAAAAAAAAGGAATTTCTAACTCAAAGATTCATTTGTTAAAGAATCCCCAAAATATTAAGCTCAGTTAACTCTTCAGTTTAAATGGTTTTCCTTTGTAACTAAGTCAAAAGGAAACAACATTTTTAACTTTGCCATTGATTTGCTTTGTAACCTTGGAAAGTCATTTTGTCTTTTGATAGTTCAGTTTTTCCTACATATAAACTTGCCTCCACAATAACTCACAAGGATATACTAAGGATTACCAAGATAATGGACACCTCCCTGAATGATGGTAATATATAAGTAACCTGCTAGTGGATCAGATCAGAAGAAGGTGTAGGTCTTAATTTTAAAAATATGAGAAAAGGGTGGAGAATTTCAAACTGTTATCTTTAAGTTTGACTTTGATTCCTGGCAAAAATTCAAGAACATTTTATTAAAGAGATGATGATTTAACATTTCAAAAGGGAAGTAGTGATTGGATTCTGCCAGTCTAGCATCATTTTCCCTTTTTTCACCAGTTACCAGACTGCTAGAAAGGGGATTGCTGTAGACATTTTATACTTGGGTTTTAGTAAGAAACCACAAAGTTCTCCATGCTGTCCTTGTGAATAAGATAGGATAGCTAAGGTAGATTCAGATCTGGTTCCCTATGGGAGTTATACCATTTTGGACCATTCTGGGGATACAGCTATCTTTGGCTCTCTGAAATTCAACATTTTTATGAATGACTTAGATGGAATGTTTATCAAATTTGCAGATGGCATGAAGCTTGGAGGGATGTTGAAGACACCAGAAGATGGGATCCAAAAAGATCTTGACAAACTAGACTGATGAACAGAATTCAATAAGATAAATTTGAATTGAGTTAAATGTGGAAAATCCCATTTATGAATTTAAAACTGAACCACATAGGTACAGAACAACTGAGGATACCTGGCCAAAAAAATGATTCCTGGACAAGAAGTTTTTAGGAGTTGTATGGCACACCAGCAGCAGCAACAATAGCTAAGGTGATTTTTAAACTATATTAAGAGACATGGTTTTCAGAACAAGGGAGATAAAACTCTTCTGTTGTATTTTGTCCTCGTTAGATCACTTCTAGAGGATAGCATTCAGTTTTGGGTAAAAAATTTTAGGGAGGATACATTAATCAAACGAAAGAAGGGCTATGCCATAGAATCAGTGGAAAGGAGGAATATTTAGATTGGGGAAAAGAAGATGGGGTGGATCATGATAGCTGTCTTCAACTATTTGAAAGGTTATTATATAAAAGAGATTAGATTATTCTTTCCTGGTCAGAGGATGAAGCTAAAGGCAATAGTTGGAAACTGGAGAAAGACAGAATTAATTCAGTTTTATAGATACTTATTAAGCACATTTATTAGAAACTAAGGATACAAAGACTAGCTAGGTGGCACAATGGATAGAGCATTCAGCCTGGAATCAGGAAGACTGGTCTGACAATAGACACAAGTTACCTGACCCTGGCAAGTCACTTCATCTTGTTTGCCTCAATTTCCTCATCTGCAAAATGAGCTGAAAAAGGAAATGACAAGTTACTCCAGTACCTTTGCCAAGAAAACCCTAAATGGGTTTTATAGTCAACTGAATACAAAGTCAAAAAGAAGAGAAAAAGGTACTTGTTTTCAAGGAGTTTACACTCTACAGCAGGGGTCGGCAACATATGGCTCTTGAGCCATATCTAGCTCTTTTGAGGGCCAGATATGGCTCTTTCTGCAGGAGCCATAAAGTCAATTTTTTTTTCAGGCGCTGTTACAAGAGTGCTCACTGTGAGCACTGTAAGGCTCTCACGAAATTACATTTTAAAAAATGTGGCGTTTATGGCTCTCATGGCCAAAAAGGTTACCGACCCCTGCTCTACAGGGAACCTGCACATAAATCCCAAGTAACTTTGAGACAAAAGATAGTAATAACTAGGGGGCTTAAGGAAAGCTTCCTGGAGGTGATAGCAACTGAAATGAAGCATGAAAGCAAATAAGGATTCAGATGCAAAGTTGAGCAACTCAATATGTTCCAAGCATTAGCTGGGGGAGAACAGATGAAGACTTATATGAATTCACAGACAAGGAGATGGAATGTTGAATTTGGGGAATAGCTAGCTCACTATGCCTGGAATCTAGAGTGCAGGACCATGAGCAGGACGGGTTAAGTTTGGAAAGGTAAGTGAAGAGGGAAGTGAAGTTCAAACCTATACTTTAGAAGGATCATTTTCCTAGTAGAAGGGAGGAAAGAATGGAAGCAGGAAACTGTTTAGGAGGTTACTGCAATAATCCAAGAGCGAGATGATGGAGACCTCAACCAAGGTGGCTGTGAGAGTACAGAGAAGATGATATGAAACATGATCCAGAAGTAGAATCAGCACAATATGATAATTGATTGGATATTGGAATGAGAGAGTCAAGAAATATGCTGAGGTTATGAATGTTAGATGACTAGGTTGGTGGTGTTTTTCACAGAAATAGGGAAGTTTGGAGGTAGGAGGAATAAATTATGGAGAGAAGGCATGCTTTTTTTTTTTTTTTAACCCTTACCTTCCATCTTGGAGTCAATACTGTGTATTGGCTCCAAGGCAGAAAAGTAGTAAGGGTAGGCAATGGGGGTCAAGTGACTTGCCCAGGGTCACACAGCTGGGAAGTGTCTGAGGTCAGATTTAAACCTAGGACCCTCCCATCTCTAGGCCTGGCTCTCAATCCACTGAGCTACCCAGCTTTCCCCAAAGGCATGTTTTTTGAACATTTGAGAGTTGTAGATGCTTAGGGGTCACATATTTGGAGTTGTCTAGCTGGCAGTTCTCAATGTGGAAATAAAATTCTAGTAAGAAATTGAGACTGGATCTTTAATTGTTGAAACCATTTTCAAAGACATAATTGAATCAAATACAAGTGGATGAGATCACCAAAGGGGAGGGTAAAGAGGAAGGAAAATGGAATACTGGAAGGTTAGAGGACAGGGGATGGATGATTCAGCAAAGGCGATTGAGAAGATGAGAAGACTAGGTGAGAATGGAATCATGGAAGTTAAGTAAGAAATGTATATGGAAAAGGAGTGACCAACCAGGGTTGAAGAGAGGTCAATGAGTATATGGACAAAGAAATAGTCATTGGATTTGTACTCCTTAAGAGAATGTTGGAATTATTTTGAGAGAAATTGGAACTATTTCAATAAACTGGTGGTATCATAGGATAGATTCTAAGAGTTTTTTGGTGAGTAAGTGATAAGGATATGGAGGCAGGGACTAGAAGTAGCCAGGGAAGCTGGGCATACTCAGAAGAGATAAGAAACATAGCTACTGATAAGGGAGAATTATAGGAAATCAATCAGCTGGCCAAAGGTAGAATGGGCTTCCTGGAATAGTATTCTCTTTACAGGGTATTTTCCAAGTAAAGGCTGAATGACCATTTGCCAGAGGTATTTAGAGAAGATTCAGCTTCTGATATGGGTTGGACCATATGATTTCTGAGATCCTGTCCAAAGCTTTGATACTGAGAAGATTAATCAGTATGTGTACATTCAATTAATATACTAAGTACATAAATGATATAAAATATAAATTTGTCCCAGTGGAAATGAGTATAAATGACCTGGCCTGAGAATAATGAACTCGGTGTTGCCTATTTAAACGTGAGTAATTTAAAAATTCTTTGAGCCAATGACTAAATGCATATTATATATTCATCTTTCTTTTCAACTCATGCCTAGAGGCTCCTAAAATGAGGAGCAAATAAATGATATGTGGTTTTCGGAAGGGAAATATTGGTAAGGAATATGCCATTTACAGAGTGTTGATAATGAATTCTCAAGTCCCTATAATCCAAAATAGCCTCATTTCTACAACAATCTTCCTTCTTTTCTCTTCCAGTATTCTCCAGTCAGTGTGGCTCCAGGGTGGCTCCAGCATGTGTATGAGTTAGAAGCTAATGAAAAATACCCTGGGTAAATTTTGTCCCAAACTGTTGGATATAGTTCATGTATATTTGTGATCAGCAAAAGCAAAACTGTCTTTTTCAAAAAATCTTTTCCAGTACGCAGCGAGAGAAATAAAAAAATGCCTAATATTAAAATGGGCTCTCTTGAATGGGCTAACAGTGAGGAATCTACAATAGTAGGTATGATTTTAATGGAGTGCAGATTTTGTCACACTATGGATAGTTAAAATTCTTTGGTGAAATCTGAGGTTTCTTTGAAACAGTTATAAGTACTATTTCTAATGACTTTCTTTGCTGTTTCTTTCCCCCAATACCCATCTCTTATAATCTAGATTTACATTTTTAAAAACTGGGGGGTGAGTAGTGGGCATTCTAAAACTGTGATTTCACCCATGTGTGGAAATCCTGGTGAAGAAGCCCATGTAGATCAACAGCTGTTATACAACCCAATAATTTTAGAGCATTTTGGGGTGGGTAAATACTTACCTATTTAGGGCTTGAACCCAGGTTCTCCTGACTCAAAGATCCAGTTCTTTATTGTGCCAGGTGACCTCCCTTTAAAAAAATTGTAGCAATATATTTTATTTTTACTTTTCTTTCATTTCTAAAGATATACCCCCCTTCATTCAGAGAGTCATTAATTCAAAATTAATCTTTAATTAAGAATTAAAAAGGAGTGGAGAGACAATTCAGCAAAACTAACCAACACATCAGTCACATCTAACAAGAATATGCAATATTCCACACCTATAGGGCCTTTGGAAATGATGGAAACTCATCTTTTCAGCTCTTCCCCTTGTCCGAGTTTGGCCACAATAGTTACAAAGTATTCAATGGGGGTTTTGTTGTCATTTTTTTCTTTTACACTGCCATTATTATAAATATTGTTTTCCTCATCTTGCTTACATTGTTTCAATTAATAGGTTTCTTCTTGTTTATTCATCTGGTGCAATATAACATCAAGTTTATGTACCACAGTTGAACCATTCACCAATTAATGGGCATTTACTTTATTTCCAGTTTGCTACTACTATAAAAAAGTGAATGTTGTTTTAAGTATTTTGCTACTCTATAGGGCTCTATTTGGGGCATTCTTTGACCTCTTTGGGATATATGCCTAGGAAGGGGATCTCTGAGTCAAAGAGAATGGACATAGCTTTAGTTCTTTTCTTAGAATAATTTAAGGGACAGCTAGGTGGCTCAGTGGACAGAGTGCCAGGCCTGGAGTCAGGAGGACCTGGGTTCAGATGTGACCTCAGATACTTTCCTAGCTGTGTGACCACGGGAAAGTTACTTAATTCCAACTGCCTAGCCCCTACCACTCTTCTGCCTTAGAAATGGATACTTGTATCCATTTCTAAGGCAGAAGGCAAGAAAGCTTAAAAAAAAAAAAGAATAATTCAAAATTGCTTTCCAGAATGGTTGGAGGCATGTGACCTTTTAAAAATGAAATCAGCAATGAAATTCACCCTTTTTAGATAATGTCCAGTCAGTCATCATTTTGACCAGAGTTTTCTGACATACAGAATTCTTAGGGCTGAATGAAATTAATGTCCTGCTGGACAGGAAGTAAACCAGCATTGAAATAAGACATTTTGGAAAATAGGCAGAAAAAGGTTTATTGAACAGGTGGTGATGGTAGAGGGTCAGGAAGCAAATTTTTCCCTGGGCTCTCAAATGGGTGGAGTGTCATGGAAGATTTATGAGGAGGGATTGGTAATATTTCTATGGAATGCATGAGTGATAGTGTTTAGTTGAAAGAGTACTCTGGTCTTGGTTATGTTGTCATAGGAAGATTTCATTTCTCCCTGATGAGAAAGAAAAACTGAATTAAATTTTATTTGAAATGATGACTAATGTGATTTTTGTATCAGAGGATACAGTAAAGAAGTTTATAAACCTGGGAAATGCAACATAACTATGTTTCATCTAGAATTTAAATGAAAATTTATCAAGATTGTGCTCTTAGACTATATTTAAGAAGTAGGCTCTTTTCTATATGTTATAGACATTTTTCTGTCCTCCTCCCCTTTCTTGGTAGACAGATTGTTTCTCTGGGTATCAAGTAATTCCATCAAGTAGTTTTTTGGGGGTAATTATGTTGTACACACATCACATTCTATGGTCAGTTCAAATTAAATAATCCCCCTTTTAGTAAAAAAATAATGCATGTGAAGTATGGAATTTTTAGAATTTAATAATTCTGAAAATTTCTTATGCAAATAATCTTGCATGAAAAATGTGATTTTATGTGGCCTCTGGAGCTAATTTTGATAACATATTTAATTACTTCTATGGTATCTTTGTATATATAGATAATGATCATCTGTAGGTTATGAGTAATGGAGCAAGTTTTTCAAGTATTTGGCTATGGTATTTCTAAACTGTTAATTCCTTTATGGAAGTAGACAGTTGACATTCCTAATATACTTTCTTTCTGTCTGTCTTTGTCTCTCTGATGGGTAAGAGTTGTTTCGATATACATCAGCACACTGTCCTTGAATTGGCTATCATTTTTTTCTAAGGAAACTGGTAATGTGCTTAACTTCAGTAGTGTTTCTTAACACACTTTCTTTTATTTCAAATTTACTTCAAAAGATCTGTAATTTCTGTGGCCACTCCCTCCTCCAAGGCAATTCCCAAGCCTTCTATTATTTAGTAGTTTTGTGATTTAATGTAGCCAAAATAAATAAACAAGTATATGTATGTGTGATCTGTCTGTGTACTCAGTGGTTAACATTTTGGTGATGAGGTTTTCTAGTAGGTACAGTAGAAAGAGCCCTAGATTTGGAGTCAAGAAACCTGATTTCAAATTCCTACTCTGACCCATCTTGTGTGAACAGGCATGACTTAACTTTTCTGTGTTTCAAGTTCCTACTCTGTGAAGTGGATATAATACACTACCTATCACATAGGATTATTATATGGATAGTGCTATATAAAGATGAGCCATAAATATGGCTGGTTTTGGACAAGAGCAATACAATACTTTTCTGAGCCCATATTTGGAGTCTTTCCAATTTGGTCAGACCTGCCAGATTTCATTCTGCCAGGATACTTTTGAAAATTGACTATTGTCTCTGTGTTTCAATGAGGCATTAGAGTAGGTCTTTAGGTAGAAGCTCATAATGAGATTGTTTTCAGCATACAGTTTCTTATTCATAGTCTTACTAATAGTAAAAACTAGAACTCAAATGCTGAGTAGAGTTCAGGTCATAGGATCATCTTTGGGAATTCCTTATACTTGATGCTATCTTAGCTAAGTAGGACATTTGGCCTATGGTAAAAGAGGTGTTATGTGTGTAGGGTAAGGAGAGCTGAAGTCACATATCTATTTCATGGATTTTTTTCTTTTCAGTCGTGGGAATGCTTTTTAGAGTAAATAATATGGGCAAATGGATGTAGTTTATGGACTCAAACCTGTATAAATTTGGTTAAAAAATCTTTGACTTAAAATTACAGAAGAAAAAAGTTTAAGCTAGGCCTTTTGCAAAGAATCATTCACTTTCAGTGTTAGAAGAGACTTCAGTAGACCTCTAATGCAATAGACTTCTGAGCAAGAATGCCCTCTATAGCATTCCCAACAAGTGGTCATCTAGTTTCTATTTGAAGACTTCTAGTGAAGAGGAAGGGGCAGCTAGGTCGTACAGTGGATACAGCACTAGATCTGGAGTCAGAAAGATAAGAGTTAAAATATACCCTTAGACACTACCTCTGTGGCTCTAGACAAGTCACTTAACCCTTGCCTGCATAAAACTGGAGAAGGAAATGGTATGCCATTCCAGGGTCTTTGCCAAGAAAACCTCATGGAAAGTCGTCCACAGGGTCATGAAGAGTTGGGCATGACTGGACAATGACAGAAGTGATAAGGAAAATTACCTGTTAAGAAGACAGACCACTTATTTTTGAATGGCTCTAATTGTTAGGAATTTTTTTTCTTCATATACAGAGCCCAAATCTTTCTATTTTCCCTCCTCCTCCCTACATCTCACACACTTGGATACTAGTGCCCCTCAACCCTCTTTTCCCCTTTATGCTCCTATTTATGGACTTTAAAGCCAAAGTAAAAAAAAGTCTGGAAAGATAGTTTAAAGTATTTATGAAGCACTTATAATATTCCAATCATTGTACTAAATATTGAGACTACTAATACAAACCAGCAAGACATTTCATATCTTAAAGCAGCATATGTTCTAATGGGAAAAGACAATGACAAGAGATATAAAAGGTGAGACTGAGGAGAGGGAAAAGTTGTGAGTTAAGTGGAGCATTGCAGGAAGACCTCTTGAAATATGAAAGTTTTTCTTTTTCTTTACCTTTTTAAAAATCCCTTACTTTCCATCTTAAAACTGGTTCTAATTATTGGTTCTAATGCAGAAGAATGGTATGGACTAGGTAATTGGGGTTAAGTGACTTGCCCAGGGTTACATGAAAATATCTGAGGTCAAATTTGAACCCAGGACCTTCCATCTCCAGGACTGACTCTCTCCATATGCCCCTGAAATATGAAAACTTTTCTACTACTTGAAGATGCCTATTATTTCTCCTTTTTCTCAGCCCTATTATCTCATCCTGTCTTATATTCTCCAGTCTAAAATTCCCAGGGGACTCAGAGCTGGAACAGACCTTAGAAGCCATCCAGTCCAACCTTATAGATGAGGAAACAGACACCAAGAGGTTGAGTTTGTCCAGGGTTATACAACCAATGACTGAAGGATTTGAAACAAGGTTTTTCTGATTCTAAGTCCAAAACCTCATCCAGCATAGTATACTGCATCTTCAATGTACATTCCTTGAATGAATTTTGATGAGATATTGATAAGAGTTTGGAGTCTTTCTTAGCATACTAGTCTCTCTTCCTCTGGATATGTTCTAGGTTTGTTACTATTACTTCCGAATACATAGTACCCATAATTGAACATACTACTTCTTCAGAGGAGATCTCACCAGGGCTGATTAGAACAGAACTATCACCTTTTATTGACATTATATTTCTATTAATGAAATCCAAGATTTCTTTAGTTTGTTTTTTTTTAATTTCCACTGTTGACTAATAGGATCTTGAGATTTAGAGCTGAAAGGACATAGAGATTATGTTATCTAACTCCCCTATTTTATAGAAGAAGAAATGAAGACTCAAAAAAAATGATTCATACAAGTAATATGGATAGTAAATAGGAAATATCAGATTTGAATTCAGGTTTCTTAACCTCCAAATCTGGTGGTGTTTTTCCTTCTTTACAAACTGTGCTGCTGCATATGTGCTTTCCCCCCAAAACTCCACATTTTTTCAAATAAACTGTTATGGAATCATGCTTCTTTCATGAAGTACTTAAAGCTTTCTTGAACCTCTGTAGGGTTTAGTTTTGATCACTCTTAAATTTTCTAATCTTATTTGATTAAACCTATTGTTTTGGCCTTTTAGGACCTTTCTGGATTCTTGATTCTGTCATCCAACATATAAATTATCTCTTCCATCCCTTTAACCTCTACATGTGATCCTCAGATTGGTAAGCATGCCATGTATTATTTTATCTAAAACATTAATAAAAATATTGAATACCAAGGGGCCAAGGACAGAGACCTTTGGTATTCCACAAGAGATGTTCTTCTATACCAACATTTGTTCATTAATCAATACTCACTAACTACAATGATTCAACTAATTTTAAATTCAATGTACTACTCTCATTCAGCCCGTATCTTTTCATTTCTTTCATAAAAGTATCACAAAAGATTTTTCAAATGCTGGGATTATTCACTTTGCTCTGGACAAATCTCTAAGACTCTAAGTTGCAGGGAATCTGCATTTGTGGAGGGAGTTTCCTCACCTAGGAGTTCCCTATACTAATGCAATTGTACATTCAGTCCCTATCCTCAGCATTTTGAAAATTAGGACATTTGCTTCTTTCATTTTGTATCACATTCCCCATATTCCATGATTTTTTTTAACTCCTGGACAAAGCAGATCAGCAAACACAATTTAAAGTTTTTATAGTGCTTTAGTGTGTGTAGTTTAATTTGCTTCCTAACTAATTGATATCTCCCTAAGCCCAGCTATGCTAATTAAGGAATGGGGAAGATAAGAAATATTGACCTGCTAAATGAATCACAAAGATGTCTGTCCTGCCATCATTTTACAGAATGCTCAGAAGTATTCTTTTTATTAAAAAAAAAACAACAGGGAGAATTAGAAAGGAAATTTGCCTTTAGATGGTTAAAGATTGGCCCCACACTGGTAGCTTGGAGAAGCTAAGCTTGCCAGTCCTGAGAGAGAGAATTAAGACAGTCAAAGAAAAAAGGAAGCAATTTTGTGGAGTATGACCCTGTCACCTCTAGCAGAATGCTACAAGGGAAGAAGGTAAAAGTAGATTACTTTGTCCTCCAATGCCTAATAAGCCATGATGGCTTATAGGAGACACTGCTTCTAGCATCCTGAGAGGGAAAGCTGAGGTTGGGGCAGGAAGGAGTTTCAAACAATATGATCCCTGCCAGCAAAGAATAGAGTCATCTATGAATTCAAAGGAAAATTATCCCTGGCACCTGGGAGTTGAGATGGGGAGATAAGTAGTCTCAGGTAGTCTATCTGATTGACCCAGCAGAGATATTTGGTCTTGGAGGACGGGACTATGAAAATAATACAAAAGAAGAAGACATCTGGACTGTGATTTCGGAGTCTTGAGTTTCTTTGACCACATGTATGCCCCCATGTGTGTGCCTCACTATCGATATACTCTAAGTTTGTATCTACTCTTTCCATTTATACTTTGCATATTTATATGAGAAGGTACTCAGTTTTGTTGTGGAGGGGCAGTTGTTTTATAGCTGTTATTGTTATCTTAATAAATGCCTTTTCTTTAATTGTGTCTACTGGCTCACTATCAAAGGCAAGTACACTGTTGAAGAATCTTGAGATTTTTAAGATTTTGGATTTAAGAGTACCACCGAACCTGAGGTAGTAGTTGTCTTCCTGGGGATCCATCATGCAACTTGTGAGTCCTGGGGTAGGTGGAAAGGTATATCATAGGGAGTACTACTCTAGGATATGCCAACTGGATCTGGTATTTGAGTTTACTGAGTACATCTAAATGCACTTTTATCTTCTTGTCCTTAGAGTTAGCTTCCTCATTAACCATTTTTGTTCAGTCCTTTCCAGCCAGAATGTCATTATCTTTGGCAGAATAAAAATTAAAATGGAAGTTGAGAAATTCTGCCTTATTTTATCATTCATTATCATTATTTTCATCCCCTCATAACGGCAGTCCTAACTATCTTTGATCATTTTTGTGGCTAATAGCTTAAAAGTCTATTGTCTTTAATATTTGTTGCCAACTCCAATTTATTATAATATTTAGTGTCCCTGACATTCTTACAAGACAGACCTATTCTGTATTCTCAATGCTACTTTCCCTTTACTTTCATCATATGTCTTTAAAAAAAAGCAGTTGCAGATCAGACTCCTCTGTAGTCATATAGGATTCCTTATAATATCATACTTTTTTCCTTAATAAAATACTTTGTGTTTGTCTTCAGAATTTCATTTTTCAATGCCATCTTCCTTTCTTCATTAAAACAAAACAAAACCTTACCTTATGTCTTAGAATAAATACTGTGTATTGATTTCAAGGCAAAAGAGTGGTAAGGGCTAGGCTGTGGGGATTAAGTGATTTGCCCAAGGTCAAACAGCTAGGAAATATCTGAGGTCATAGTACAACTCAGGGCCTCCTGTTTCTAGGCCTACTTCTCTATCTACTGAGCCACCTAGCTGCCCTCACACATCTTTTTTGAATCAATTTCCCTTATAGAGTGTTTGACTATGAGCTCTATGTTTTCCCAGAATTCTGAAAATATATATTTCCATGTATATATCCAATATTCACCATGTTATAAAAAAGTAAATAAGGTAATCTGAGTGGGTCAGTGAGGCAGTTTGGGTGTGAGGAAGGATAAAGGGGATATTAGGTGATTATAAGGTGATTGGAGGAGGAAAGACGGTATGGGAAGGTATGTAGGAGATAAAGGAAATGGGGTATGTAGGAGGGGGCAACTCAAACAGGTTTATTCCCAGAGGCTTGAGACAGAGAATACAGGGAGGAAACTAGGGCCAGTAAGAAATGTTTAGGTTTGGCTGGAGGGTTTCTCTTGTTAGTTTCCAAGTCTCTTGAGGGAGGAGTCTAGAGGGCCCCTCCCTGCCAGTCAAACTGATGGCTGGAGGAAGTTTAGGGGAGGTACTTCCTGCCAAGATGGTTGCCCCCAGCTTCCCTCAAGGGAATAGAAGAAAATGATTCCTTCCCCTTGAGCCCTTGTCTTAATTTTTGACACAATGATTTACCAGAAGGTTTGAATAGGTAACAAGGGGATTTATTAATACCAGGGTCAGTCAGAAGGGGAGAGGGGTTCAGAGTTTTCTAATTGCTGCTAGGGAGAGGGTGATGGTGGGGGATGGGTAGTGGAGAGGTTTAGACAGAGAGAGTCCAGCTCTTCCAGCCAGGAAGATTTGACTGCTTTTTAAGTAAAGTCTTTACCAAATCATTAAAACTAGGGGTAACTTATTCAAGGATACTCTACTAGCCTATAGGAACTAAACCCACAATGTTCAATCACCAAGCCCTCCCTTCCACCAGGACCCAAAGGAAATTCAGGGAAGGGGAGGGATAGAGATGGGAGATCAGGGAGAGGTCCAGAGAAATGAGATAGGTCCAAATTTCCCCAAGACAAAATAAGCACAGGCCAAGGCCGAAGCAATTAGGCCAAAGCCAACAGGTTAAACCAAAGCAAAAGCCTCCAGCCACAGCGAAAGCCAGAAGGCAAAAGCCTTGTCAGTTGGAATTTCACCTCTATTTATAGTTTCAAGTTCCAACTGACTTTCTGAAGATTCTAAGATATTTAACTGACCTTTTGTGACCGTTAGAAATTACAGAAGCAAAAAGTTTCTGTTAGCCACCTTGCATTACAACCATTATCTATTAAATAAACTCTAAGGTGGAGTGGTCACTTTTCCAAAATTTCTATAATTTCTTACTAGATAACCAGTTCCTCTTTATTTGTCAGAATAATCACAGAATGCCAGATGTTCTGTACTTTGAAAGATGGGTAAGATGAGGGAAGAAGGAAAAAAAAAAACAGGCATAACCAGCCCCCTTTTCCTGGCCTTAAATTCAAATGGCACATTGAAAAAACTCATCTGTCACTTATAGATAGCATACTACTATGTATTATCTGTTAAATTTTTGTTTGTATGGGCTTATAATTCTAATCTCCCAATTAGATCATAAACTCCTTGAGATCAATTATCAGTAACTATATATACTATCATTGTTACAGTGCTGTGGAAAGGCAAAGACACTATCAGTGGGTCTTTATTCTTATTATGAGCATCCTCCTCACAGATTTGTAGGTTTAATTATTTTCCAACTGTAAATGTGCCAAAAATCCTCAGAAAGCGAAAGTTAGCCACAATCAAACTGTTAGGTACATTGCTGGTGACTGCTTGACAGGTGGAAAGCCATATTGCTAACCTTATTTCTTTAGAAATAGCCAAGTATTTTTTAAGCCCTTAATGTGTGCCTAGCCCCATTCTTGGTAACTTCGAGTCAATGTTGGCAAAATGATTGGTCCTGAAGGAGTATATGTTAATTTTTAAAGCTATTTTTGTACCAAAGACAAAGCTTTGCATGCTGAGTAGTAATTGACACTTTCTGTTGAAAAAGTTTCTTTTGCATTTTCTTCCAGTAATTTGTCTATTGCCATGTCACCATCACATTCATTTATAGAGGTGGCATTTTATTGTTAGTCAATAGTTTCTACAGTGTAGGGCAGTGAGTTCCAAAGTGGGTGCTGCCGCCCCCTGGTGGGTGCTGCAGCAATCCAGGGGAAGCAGTGATGGCCACAGGTGCATTTATCTTTCCTATTAATTGCCATTAAAATTAAAAAAAAATTAATTTCCAAGGGGCTAAGTAATATTTTTTCTGGAAAGGGGGCGGTAGGCCAAAAAAGTTTGGGAACCACTGGTGTAGGGGAAAGCATTAGTAATGATATCTGCAAAATATAGAATGAATAGGTCAATAATTAAAGTTAAGTGGGAAAGAGTTTGATTGGGAAGTTCTTTTAAGAGGAATTAGGATTTAAGCGGAATTTTTTAGGAAACCCAAGAGGGAAAAAAATGGGGATATTATGTACCTAAGAGAAACTTGGATAGGAAGGGAAAAGAAAGGAAACAAGCATGTATTAAGTGTCTATTATGTTTCAGACACTGTGCTAAGTGCTTAAAAAATCTATCTCAGTTTATCCTCTCAATTATCCCCATTTTCTAAATGAGTAAACTGAGGCAAAGTTATTTAACAGTAACTTGCCTGGGATCACACAGCTAGAAAGAATCAAGGCCTGATTTGAATCAGGTCTGCCTGACCCCAGATCCATCACTCAATTCACTGTGATACCTAACTGCATAAATTCAAGTGGAGACAGGTTAAGGCAGGGGTCAGCAACCTTTTTGGCCGTGAGAGCCATAAACGCCACATTTTTTAAAATGTAATTTCGTGAGAGCCTTACAGTGCTCACAGTGCACGCTCCTGTAACAGGACCTGAAAAATAATTGACTTTATGGCTCCTGCAGAAAGAGCCATACGTTGCCGACCCCTGGGCTAAGGCCATCCCTTATAGCTGTGCACTACAGTGAATAGAACACTAGATTTGGAGTCAGAGAACCTGGGTTCAAGTCCTGGCTTTGACAATTATCAAAACTTTCCTAGGACTCAGTTCCTCATTTGTAAAATGATGGGGTTGACTTAAGTAGCCTCTAAGGTTCCTTTTGGTACTAAATCAATGATGTTATGAATTTTGAGTTTAGATCCTTTTATCCAGGAATAGTTGAACTCAATAGGAGAGTGTCTATTTTCAAAGCATTGTTGAGTTCTAATTGTTCTCTCATTATTTTTTAAATTTAAATTTATTTATTTAAAATATTTTCCCTGGTTACATGATTCATGTTCTTTCCCTCCCCTCTTTCCCTCTCCCCCCTGGAGCTTATAAATAATTCCACTGGGTTATACAGATAGCATTGTTCAAAACCAATTTCCATATTATTCATATATGCAATAGTCTGTCATTATTTTTTGAATATTTTGCTTGATATAAAAAAATTGTCACTTCCCAGTGACTCCCTATTCCTCACAGAAGCATTATAAAAACATATTGACAAGTAGGATGACACATTGATTCTGCCTTATTCTGCACCTGTTATCCATGATCTCTTTGCTGATTAAGTGGGAGGCATACTTCATCAAGTTTTTGACATTATAATTGGTCATTTTTTCAAGCACAATCATATTTCATTGCCTTCATATACCATAATTTGTTCAGCTATTTGAATGCTCTCATTTCATCTAGGTTCTTGCTATTACAAAAAGTGCTGCTGTAAATATTTTTTGTATATATGATTCCTGTCTTTGACTCCCTGGATGCATATGTCTAGTCATAGTATCAAGAGGTTAAAAGTAATGTATGGTTTAGTAGCCTTTATTTTAGTACAATTCCAGAGAATTTTCCAGAGAATTTCAGCTCTTTCAATACTTCTATTATTGTCTTTTGGCATCCATCAATCTAATGGATTTGAGGTAAAATCCAAGTTGTTTTAATTTTCATATATCATCAGTGATTTGGAACATTCTTTCATATAGTTGTTGATTGTTTGCATTTCTTCTTTTTTACTTCCTATCCCTATCGTTTGACCCCTTATCCATTAGGGAAGGGTTTTTGCTTTTATATTTAAATTGATTACCTGCATAATTTGGATATTAAAACTCTTTTGGGGACAGCTAGGTGGCACAGTGGATAGAGAGTCAGGCCTGAAATTTTTGGAGGATAGGCTTTCAAATCTGGCCACAAACACTTCCTTAGCCATATGACCCTAGGCAAGTCACTTAACCACATTTTTTTCTAGCCCCCTTGCCTTTCTATCCTAGAGTTGATACTGTGACAGAAGGTAAAGGTTAAAAATAAACCAAAAATCCCTTTATTAGAGATTAATTGCAAAGACCCTCCCCCCCGCAAATAGCTTATCTTTGCTCTAGATGCTTTGTACATGCAAAAAATTTTCAATTTTATGTGAGCAAAATTGTCCATTTATATGATTACCTCTTTTTCTTTGGTTAAAGTCTTCTCTTGCCTTAGTTATCATTTCCCTGCTTTTCTCAAAAAAGCTGAATAGAGAACTGAGAGCTTTGTTTGTGTATTTGAAGGAAACAATGTCCTCACTAATAAAACTTTGCTTATGTTTTGGTTCAAATTTGGCTTAGGAAGTGATGACTAATCAATGCAAGAAGTCATTGATGGGGAAATAGAATCTCAAGGCATAAAGAAAGAGGGTCAGGTGAGAGAGAAGGAATCTGATATTCTATTTCATATCTTTTTCCTCCTCCTCTATTTTATTTTCTCTTTTTTTCATCTTCGGTCACACTCCATCCCCATCAAAATTTCCTATGAATAAAGGCTTATCTTATATTTTAGTATGATGAAAGAAATAGGCTTATACTATGAGAGGGATCTCAAAAGAGAAGTTTGATAATCCCAATATTTAATTTGTTGAACATTTGGGTAACTTTATTTTCTTTAAAGTGAGCTTTCTGATGTTCATTGCCTATTCTAGAAGACATTACAACAAACCTTTCTCAAACCAAGGAGAATAGTTTGAATAGTAATGACTATATGCTATTAAAAATTACTTAATAGCAGGCACTCCACCCATCTCTCCTTTCTCACTTTAGAAAATAACTTGACATTCCAGGGACTCAAAATTTAAAAAAAAACCCTCATCTCTGGGAAAGTAAATGTAAAATAACACACTAAACCAGGTATTCACAATCTTTAATAGTTAATTCTCCATTATAGAGGGCCATAATTTATTGGTAATACTTCCATGGAGCCTTCATGTCTGGAGAGTAAATATTCAAGATTCTAAACAAAAATATATTGGATGCTTGTTACACAATGAGGAAAAAGCCTGAATTTGCAATGTAGCCTTTCTTCTAAGAAACCTCAAAATACTCTGCAAACATGACCTCATTAATCCCAGGGAGGGAAGAAACTCTAGAATGGCTTTGAGAATAATTATTCTTGTTCAGCATTTTGGAAGAACTGAAGGAGACTAGCCTTGTCACTAGGTTCATGGGAAATGCCACAAATGGGTGGAATTATGTGTCACTGGCATCCAAGGTGTGGGGAGGGATTAAGTGGGTATTAACACTAAACTATGTGTATACATATACTTCATAGCTGAGTTCGCTTTGTAAAGTTTATATTTTGAATTAAAAAGATGTTACAAAATATTTTTGTTTACTGGTAATATATACAACACACCCTTTCTAGGTTAAAACAAGTTACTTAGGAATTGTATTTTTTAATTTTGGCTTTTCCTAATAAAAGTAGCAATGTAAAGAGGGAAGAATGTAACTTCCTCAATCTGTAAAATGAGATTAGACTAGATGAGTTCCAAAATCCTTCTAATTTTAAATTTATGATCACAGTGTGGCATAGTTAAGGCCTCCAGGGAATATTGGGAAAGTACCATTCATAGTATCATATGTAGGATTGAGACGACCTCAGAGGGACCTCAGGAGAAAGCTAATTTAACTTTTCTCTTAGGAATGAAAAAACTGAGATTTGGAGTTGAAGTGATTCATCTGAGCAGACAGGTAATACATATAGCATGTGCTTTGGAGCTGTGCTTCCAAGCTACACTTGAGTCGGTGGATTGGGTTCCTATAGAGGGAGCTGATATCACTCCCCCTTGGCATTTCAGAAGTAGTCCTGAGGTGTTAAGGGTGGTTTTCTAATACTATATATAGATCATGGACCCTTACCAGTGTGCTGGCTTCCATGATTACCAATTATCAACTAGAAAATTAACTTCTAGAAAAGAGATATTTGTGAAAGTGATTTAATAACCAACTTTTTTCTCATTAAGAAAATTTTAAAAATTGATTATTTGCAGGGGGCAAATATGTAGCACACTTTAACATCAGTACATGTTGAATTCAGGGTAAAATGGGCTCAGTTTTAGAGAAGATATGTGGTAAAAGGGCCACTCACAGCTTCTGATATGTAGAAGTCCTTTTTACCCTGCTTTGTGTGGGTAGTTATAAAGTTCCATGTTAATATATATATATCTTTTGGACTCCTTGTGAATTTTGAAGCTTTCTTCAGTATCTTATTTATTCCTATTTTCTTATACAGACATTTTTGTCAGCCACTGCCATTTCTGCTCTGGGGACACTGTTAGTTTTATTATGGAAAATTTCAAGTATTCTAGTGAGATAAAATTCACGAAGTTTTCTTTGGCCAGGGTGGGAAAGGAGAAGATCAAGGCAGAGGCCCTTCTCAAGGCCATTTAAATCATATATACTGCAAGTCCTTACCCTGTATCTGGACTTAGTATTAAATATAATATTATATCTTTTTTCCAGATTATATGTAGATATAATTTTAATAATAATTTTCTGATATTTTGTGATTCATGCTTCCTTTCTTTTCTCAGTATCCTAAGCAAGGATAGCTAGATGGCACAGTGGATACAGTTCCATGCCAGGTATTAGGAACATTTATCTTCCTGATATTAAATTTGGCCTCAGATAGTTGTTAGCTGTGTGACCCTGGGCAAATCACTTAACTCTGTTGGTCTCAGTTTCCTCATTTGTAAATGATCTAGAGAAGGAAATAGACAATCATTCGAGTATCTTCATTTTTGTTTTTGTTCTTCTCATTTAAACATTTTTCCAGACTACATGTTGATACAATTTTTAATAATCATTTTCTTATATTTTGCAATGTTCTCTCCTTTTTTCTCTCTTCTTCTCCCTCCTTTAGATGGCAGGTAATACGATATAGATTATATATGTGCCACCATATTTTCTTGTTCATCATGTTGTGAAAGAAGAAACCCATTGTTTAGATAAGAAAAATACGAAGGAGAAAAAGTGAAAAATCCTATGCTTCTATCTGCATTTGGATTCCATTAGTTCCTTCTATGGTAGTGGATAGCTTTTTTCATCATGAGTCCATTCGAGTTGTCTTGGGATCCTTGCTTTGCTGATAATAGGTAAGTCATTCACAGTTGATCATCCTACATTATTGCTGGTATAGTATACAACATTTTCCTGGTTCTGCTCACTTCACTTTGCATCACTTATAAGTCTCTCCAGATATTTTTTGTGATTATCTTGTTTGTCATTTCTTATGGCACAATAGTATCCCCATCACAACTTGTTCAGCCATTCCCTAATTGATGGAAAGCTCTTTAGTTTCCAATTCCTTGCCACCACAAAAATAGCATTATACAAGTAGGTTCTTTCCCCCTGTCTTTGATCTCTTTGGGATATAGACCCACTAGTGGTTTTACCAAGGGTTATGTGGAGTTTTATGGCCATCTGGACATAGTTCCAAATTTCTTTCCAGTATGGTTGTACCATTTCACAGCTCCAATAACAGTATCCCATTTTTCCCACTCCCCCTGTAACATTTATCATTTTCTTTTTCATATTAGCCAATCTGATAGGTGTGTAGTGGTACCTCCAATTTGTTTTATTAAATATAATCCTTAAACTAACTTCCCTCACCTCAGAAATTCTTTCCAAAGAGCTTGTTTGGGATTGCTTCTTCTATCAGTTTGACAGATAAATAATGTCTGATTTTGAACTACTTTTTAAAAAACATAAAAAAAAAACGAGGGTGTAACTGAACTCCCTTAGTCAATCAGAATGCATGCACACACACACACTCTCTCTCTCTCACTCTCTCACAGAGACACACACAAATTGTGAATAATTGATACAATGGAAATGTCTAGGCAGTGTTCAAAACTAATTCATACCTCTGTTTCAATTGACATGTATTCTCAGCTGATAAAGGTATCAAGGTGGCATCATATTGTTTCACTGGGGTAAGGACAATTGATTCAGTTTGTCCCCTGACCTTACAGCTAGTAGAGCTTAGGTTCAAACCCACATCATTTGATTTTAATTTCAATATTCTTTCCACAAAAACATGCTATCTTTTCTTCCTATACCATTACTATTAAGAACAGTACAAAGAAAGTAAAATTCTGTAGTACAGAATTTATGATGTGTATTTTTTTAGTTTTCAGTGAAGACAGCCAAAATTTCTTATTTTTGGTTTCTGTCTTCAGTAGTATCTGAGTTATATACAGCCAAGCTGCTTGTTCTTTTTTTTTTCCTGAATAATGTTTTCCTGCCTAGATTTCCCTATGTATTTCTGAGCATAAACAGAAAATGTTAGTATATGAAGAAAAAGGAAGCTCTGATTTGTAGAGCTCTTCATTAAAATTTTTCTCAAAATTCAGTCTATTTTAGATAAAATTTTACTGGAAAAGTTATTGGAAATTATTAAAGCAAAGTGGAAGTTGGAAATACTTATTGGATCAGATTCAATTTCCAGGTCTCTTAATTATATCTATCAAAATACCTTATCTACTAGCTAATTTATCAGAATCATTATTTTCCTAATCATTAGAGAACTTTTGGAAAGAAGCATCAGTAGCAATTTAAGTCTGGCACAGTTAGAAATTTTTTTCCTGTGTCTGGATTTAGTTTTAAACAATCTTTACCAAAATTTTCAGTTGATTGTGCCTAATTTGATTCAATTATCTCTATCTGGGTTCTTCCTCTCTGCCCATCCCCCACTCAAAACTGTAACATTTGCTTCCCTCTTAAAGTACCCCTTTGTTTCTCATGTTTTATATGCATGGTGGTACTGTGAGAGACTGCTTACTTGGAGTTAAAGAAGAGGCTGCAATATTTATTACCATTGCTTCACTCTTTTCCCTAAACCATAGGATATACTGCTGCTAGATCAATCTTCTTAAAACATTCATGGTTATCCAAAACCTAGCTCTTGTGTGCTACCATTCACCCAAGTTAGCCCTCTGGTACATTCATATGCAGGTCCATCAAGCATGCCATATTTTCCAAACACGTGTCTGGAGTATGTTTCTTTGCTCACCAACTGCCCTTCTTGCCTCTCTTTACTTGTATGTGTGCCTTTCCCTTCTTAATGTTCAGCCCAAGTCCCACCTCCTCTGATTGTTCTTCCTTGGCATGAAGTAATCATTTTCTCTTCCTAACCTGGTGTTCTTATTATCTTTTTATGATTCACCTGACATGGTGTATACTGCCTTTTATTATATTTACTTTATACATATATTCCTATTTTCATGAGAAGCTGATGACTTTACCCTCTCAGGCCATATCAGAAGAAAACAAGATATGGCGATCTTGATCAGGTTAGAAAGATTTTAACTACAAGATCAGGATCATGGCTTGTTGAGAGACACTGGAAAATAATGGAAGGAGAACTTCCCCTAGACTCAAGAGAATTGGGTTTGAGTGTTGGATGGAGTCTAATGTTCTAATTGCTTGGTAGTGGACAAGTCATTTAACTCTCTGGACCTTGGTTTTTCCTCTATAAAAAGGGATACCTCCCTTTCTAGGTTGTTCTAAAGGAGTTACTTTTTAATCTTTAAAATGGAATGTGATTATGTGCTGTTGTTATATTTTAGGAGGAATAAGCATAGGGTAGGAATAGACTTGTGGTCTAGCCTTTTACACTTGCTTTGGAACTAAGGCTTTTAATTTTTCTTTTTTTAACTTCAGTTCCCTTGCCTATATTACTTAGGTTATAGGGATAGAGACTGGGATCTGTGATTTCATTGTTATAGGTAGCTACTGGATAAGGATATTCCTCTCTGCAAGTTATTTTTATTTTTATTATTTTTTAATCTTACCTTCTGTCTTAGAATCTATACTAAGTATGAGTTCCAAGGCAGAAGAGTGGTAAAGTCTAGGCAATTGGGGTTAAGTGACAGAGCTAGGAAGTGTCTGAGGTCCAGGACTTCTCATCTCCAGCCCTGGTTCTTTATCCACTGAGTTACCTAGCTGCTCCTGCAACATAGTTTTAGAGAGTTTCATAGAAGATTGAGGATTAAGTGCTTTGCCCAGGGTCTCCCACTTGATTATATCATGACTAATACTTGAATTCAGGACTCCCCGGCTCCAAGGTCAGCACTCTATCCACTGTACCACACTGTCTCATCAGGTTTGATGTGAGGAACAAATGAGATAAAGTATATAAAAATGTCAGTTAAAATATATAGAGGCTTATTACATAAGGATTGACTACCAACTCCTTTTTATTGTCATTCTTGCTCCTGCCCCTCAAAAGCTCATGATGACTGTTAAGGCAGATTGGTTATAATCTATCTATATCAGGGCTAGAAATATCCACATTGATGAAATCATGGACCTTGTGTAATCTGATTCTCACTAAGACTGAGGCATTTTACAAATTATTATATTTGAAGACAGAAAATAACTCATAATTGATTAAAAAATTAGTGCTTGTCCTATGTGAGGGCTGAGGTTGGTTCAAGAACTTTTCCAAAAGCTACATGTGGTTCCAGACATTCTTCAGGATAGACTTCAGGAAACTAAGATTTTGGGAACTTATAGACATGTCAGGGACACAGATTTTTTAATATATTCATGATTTGTCATCTTGTCTCTCTAGAATCTAGAGATTTTGCTTTGGCTGACATCTGACCCTCTTATTTTGGTTGAACTGAGATCTCACCTAACTTCCATTTTGTATATTGTTTGGTATTATCTGTAATGCCTATAATTTTTTGTTTGCTTGGATAAGTAGGTTTACTGGATATGATATTTGTGATGTTCTTTTATGCAACTAGCATTTGGTGGGGAGGGCCAAGCCCAAGGATGTAAGGTAAGGACTAGCAACCAGAGGTGCAGAATTTGTCCTGAACCTAAACGGTTATTCCTACGTCAACAATACCTTAGGGGACTAGGCAGAGATAATCCTTTCTTGATGTCCCTCTTGAAGCCGGGTAAGTGAACTCACCCATGACCTTTTTCTTACTCTCTGAAGATAGTCTCCTTTGGGAAGGGGAGGGTGTGATTCTCAAAATCTCTATTGGTGTTAGACATGTCTCGTGTCTATATATTCAAACAATCCATATTGGAAACAAACATAACTTAAAAATGCATGTGCCGGGGGCAGCTGGGTAGCTCAGTGGAGTGAGAGCCAGGCCTAGAGACAGGAGGTCCTAGGTTCAAACCCGGCCTCAGCCACTTCCCAGCTGTGTGACCCTGGGCAAGTAACTTTACCCCCATTGCCCACCCTTACCAATCTTCCACCTATGAGACAATACACCGAAGTACAAGGGTTAAAATAAAATGCATGTGCCCTTTCTCTTCAGTTAGTTTGCAACCCCTTATATATGGGAAAAAACTTAATAGTTGATACAATCATAAGTACCCAAACTGTGGTGATGTCTTTTAATTGTTCATCCTTCATTTCTAAGATCACCAATGACATCTGACTTGTAAGTGAACTAGATTTAAGTGAGGCAGAGTTGCACAAAGTCATCAGACTTACTCTCTTTTCTAGACAGCCAGATGCAATGACAAAGCAAAAGTCAAGACAACTGGTGATCCTGGGATGCAGTGGATGACCTTGACATCTTCCATGTTTGATCAGGCTCTAGTCACTCTACAGCCTGTTCAATTGCCTTTGTGGCTATTGGACAAATTTTCTTATCTGTCCATTGGCCTGGAGGAAGCCTTCAAATGCATAGGATAGATATTCCCCCTAACTCAGCAGAAGGTCTGTCTGAAGCCTGGTTTAGCTGGTTTGCCAACAGTTTAATTGGGGAGTAGCTGCTGTGTATCCTACAGCTTCTTTGAGCCACAGCTGAGATTTGAGTGAAAGGTGGACACAGAAGTGCTAGTCCTTCCTGAATACCTGTAAACTCTGAAAGACATATTTTTCTATAGGACAATAATGCCCTTTATTCTCAATGTCTATTGAACTTTCATTTTACAGAGGAGAAAACTGAGGCAAAAAGTGAAATGATTTGTACAGGGTCACTCAGCTACTAAGTATCTGAAGCCAGAGTGGAACTCAAGAAGAATTACAAATTATTAATAACCATTTGATAACCATTAATAATCATTTAATAACCATTTGAAAATTGCTTCAAATAACTAGAAAGTTCAGAAATAAAAAAAAATTGGTCATTTGTAGTGAGCTGAGGGAGTCAAGTATTCATCCATTTCTAGTCTCTGTGCCCCAATCATTCTTATGTATTTTCTTTAAATAACAAAAATTAAAAACAAAACCCAGATCAATTGGTATATACCCATATAATTCATTTCAGAAGCCCAAATGAAACTAGACCAGTGTGTGAATGCTGTAAAAACTGTCCTTATATGAAAATTTGGGGTAATTCGTAACTAAATGATTTGGGAAGAATCTAAAATAAACCTGACATAAATTTATGCTCCATGATGTGTATGTTAGAGTGGTTTCCACTGCATCTCCAATATACAGGCAGCATTGTGATCTCATTTGAAGGTGGCATTGCCTTAAACAATAAAGATCACAACTACTCACGCCTTTCTACCCTGCACCTAAGCATTTAAACTTCAGAAATGATTGTATACTGCAAACAAATATTCATAGTGTGTCCTACTCTCTTGGAATGTAAGTTCCCATAGGGAAGGGATTATATAATGTACTGTTCCAGAATGCTGGGGACACTCTTTTGTGAGAGCAAAGGGTCTATTGTGAGGCCATGAAAAGCAGTCTTACATCTCCTGGGGCTTGATAAAAAACTAGCTGGCTGTTTGTTTTTTAAACACAGATTGTTTCAACCAGCTTCCTGGATATAACTTTCCCTTTTATTCTTCCCCTCTCCCCAAAAGATATCCTTAGCTCGGGAGTGGTTTTAGGGAATAGGCATGAGAATGGCTTAGATTGTCTGAGAGTCAAGTAAACCATCAAAGCATCCTTGTATGTTCTGGGTGATAATCCTCAAAGCACTTTTACTATAAACCCTAGTTCCCAAGCTCCAGAGGATCCCTGTAGGATAATTTAAAAAAGAATTTTATTCATGCCTTTTGTTTTTGCATTGCATTCCTTTCTCCCTCCCCTCTTCAGTGAATTTTTCCTTTGGTATGTAGAAAACAAAAAGTTTGGTAAGCCCAACTAGCATATATACCTCATCGGAATACATATACAACATTGAATACATATACAACATTCTTTAACAAGAGGAGGGAGGAGCATAGGATCATAGATTTAGAGCTAGAAAGAATTGTCAGCTAGTACAGTCTTCTCATTTTACAAATTAGGAAGCTGATGTCCAGAAAGGTTAAATGAGTTGCTCAAGATCACATAGATGGTTAACTTAGCAAAGGTAGGATTTGAACCTGTGTCCACAGACTCTAAATTAACATCCTTTCCATTGGATCATGCTTCCTCTCCCAGGGCCCAGATTGGTTGTTATAGTTATATAATGTCCAATTTTATTTTATTCTTTCCATTTACATTGTCATAGTCATTATATATGTTATTTACCTGGTTCTGCTTACTCCATTTTGCATTAATTCATGTATTTCCATAGTTCTCTAAATTCTTCTTATAGTTTCCATTATATTCATATTCAAAAATTTGGTTGGCTATTCTCTAATCCATGGATATTTTATTCCCAATAATTTGCTACCAAAAATGCTTCTATGAATATTTTGGTGCGTATTGGATCATTTTTTAATTTTGATATCCTTTGAGGAGGATATTAATATAGAGATTTCTAGGTCAAAGAGTATAAACTTTTTCCCCCTGTAAAAGTTAAACTGTTTTCCAGAATGGATGAATTCAGAGCTCCATCAACAGTATTGTTAATTTGCTTTACTTTCTTGTAGCCCTTTTAACATTGACTTTTGCCATTGCCAGTTTTCTTGATGAAACAGCAGATATGTTTTACATTTCTCTTATTAGTTATTTGAAGCAATTTCCAAATGGTTGTTAATAATTTGTAATGCTTCTTGAGTTCAAATCTGATCTCAAACACTTAGTAAGTGGACAACCCTGGACAGATCATTTAACTCTGTTTGCCTCAGTTTCCTCCTCTGTAAAATGATCTGGAGAAGAAAATGGCTGGGACAGCTAGGTGGCTCAGTGGATTGAGAGCCAGGCCTAGAGATGGGAGGTTCCTGGGTTCAAATATGACCTCTTCCTAAAAATAGACACTTCCTAGCTGGGTGACCTTGGGCAAGTCAGTTAATTCCAATTGCCTAGCCCTTTCTACTATTTTACTCAGTGCTGGTTCCAAGACAAGATAGTAAGGGTTAAAAACAAACCAACAAAAAAGAATGAAATGACAAATTAGTCCAGAATCTTTGCCAAAAAAAATCACAAATGGGATCACAAAGAATCAGACGACTGAAAAAAAAAAAAAGACAACAACAACACAGCCCTTGCTCGATTGCTGTACCTATCTCAATCAAAGCAAAACCTCTTCAACTTCAAGGACATGAGTAGGTGATGAACTAAAAACATTAGTTAAGGGCAGCTGGGTAGCTCAGTGGAGTGAGAGTCAGGCCTAGAGACAGGAGGTCCTAGGTTCAAACCTGGCCTCAGCCACTTCCCAGCTGTGTGACCCTGGGCAAGTCACTTGACCCCCATTGCCCACCCTTACCAATCTTCCACCTATGAGACAATACACCGAAGTACAAGGGCTAAAAAAAATTAAAAAAAAAACATTAGTTAAACAGTTAAGATTTTATTTCCAATTTATCTTGTACTTATTTACATATTGTTTCCCTCTTTAGACTGTAATCTCTATGAGGGCAAGGTTTGTCTTTTTCAATTCTTTATATCCCCAGAACTTAGTAAAGTACTTGATGCATTGTAGATGCTTAATAATTGCTATTTGTGGGGAGGCTAGGTGGATCAGTGGATTGAAAGCCAGGTCTAGGGATGAGAGATCCTGAGCTTGAATCTGGCTTCAGACACTTCCTTTTTATGTGACCCTGGGCAAGTCACTTCTATTGCTTAGCCCTTACTGCTCTTCTCTCTTGGAATTGGTACTTAGAATTGGTTCTAAGATGGAAGATAAGGGTTGGTGTTTTTTTAAATTGTTCTTTGCCTGACTTATTAATAAGATTTCAAGGGGCAATGATAACAGTTAAATTATTCTGCACCTATTCAAATAAATAGTAAAGTGGGACAAGTTTACTAACATACTCATGTCAAATATCACTGGTTCTTTTTTTTCTTCTCCCTTCCTCTGACTCAAGGATCAGAACTTTAGAGCTACAAGATATCTATCTTAGAAATTCCTTGATTCCTTTCTACTCCTATCTTCTTTTTGTACTCTCAACTTTTTCCTTTAATATATTATAATATGGAGTTGAATCTTTTTAGCAATTGCTGCATTTATAAAATAATTACAAAATAAAATTTTGTGGTTCTAGGTCTTGATTTTTCAAAGTAGCTGATGCAATTACGTTTTTTTTCATAGTGAACACTTTAGTCTAATAGTAACAATAGTAGCTAATATTTATATAGTACTTACTATGTGGTAGGTCCTATGCTAAGCATTTTACAAATATTATCTCATTTGATCCTTATAATAGCCCTGTAAAGAAGGGGCTATTATTATCCTCATTATTTAGAGTGAGGAAACCAAGGATGTCAGAGATTGAGTGACTTGCCCAAGATAACACAGCTAGGAAGTATCTGAGGCTGTATGTGACCTAAAATTCTCTTGACTTCAGAACCAGCACTCTACCCCTTTGCGATCTAGATGGTACATGTATCCATTTTCCTTCCCTCTTTACCAGAAATAAAGATTCCCTTTTAAATGTAAGGTGAGTATCCATTTGAAACATTGTGGTATAAATTGCTTGCCCAAACCTATTTATCTTTCAGTGACTTGGATGGCCAGGGGGCCATTATATCATGTTCTCTAGCAGTTCTTGTTGAAATGTGTTTTTAGGTTTGTTTGTGTAAGTTTAATTATTTCTGATGCATCCTAGTCTGTTTTACTAATTTTTCATCTTGTACCAAAGAGGTTTTTCTTTCTTTCTTTTTTTTGGTAATGATTATTGCTTTTGAATATATTTTGAATTCTACTTATGGTGCCAAGATGGCAGAGTGTGGTAGCAACTGTCCTAAGGCCTCCCAAATTCCCTTCCAAACAACCTTGAAACAAAACTTCTTACCAAATTTTGGAGCGGTGACATAGTTTTCTACACCAGAACTGATTGGAGGATCAACAGGAGAGGTCTGTCTTCTTGGTGTAGGAGACAAACCAAGTCTAAGCAGGCAGCCAGAAGAAGGGCAGGCTGTACCCCAGTGGTCTATTTGAGGCCCTGGCCTCACAGCAGCTATGCTTCACCCAGACTCAAGGGCTATGAGGCTATATCTCTGAGGCTCACTAATTGTGAGGCCTCACTCCCAAAATAAGTCACTGGTGAGGCCCCACTCCCAAAGCAGGCCACCTGGGGGGCCAGTCAAGGCCCCCCACAGCAGCTAAGCCTTAACCAGACTCAAGCCTCCACCAAGGCTCTGCTTATAATACTGACCAACAGTGAGATTTCACTTCCAGAGTAGGCTACCAGTGAAGCCTTCCCCAAGTCTGGTCAGCTATGAGGCTACACCCCTGAGGCTGACCAATCAATCAGTGAGGTGCCACTCCCCAGAGCAAGCCACTATTGAGGCCCCCACACTATACAAATATGTAGCAAAGCCCACTACCAGTGTGAGCCAACAATGAGAGTGACCACTAGTGCAAGCCAGAATTGAGGTCCCTAAATTGTGCAAGCAAGAAGAAAGCCCACCCCTCCAAACTGGTATGAGCCAGCAATGAAACCAGTGTAGATGAGCAGCAAAGTGTAGTGTACCTACCAGTATAGATGAGCAGCAAAGCCTAGAACATTAGTACAAGAAGCTAGAGAGAATGCCCTCTCCAATCCACAAGCAGAGCTCAACTTTAATACAGAGTGAAAAGTTAGAAAATAAACTGAAAATATGAACCAAAAAAAGAAAAGAAAATCTAACCATAGATAGTTACAGTAGTGACAGAGATAGAAGAAAAGACAAATGGGGAAGATAGTGGTTAGAAGCAAAATACTTGTACGGAAGGACAAGGTAAAAGGGGAGAGAGAGAGAAAAGAAGAATTGGAGGAAAGTAGAATGGAGTGAAATAAGCAATTAATTATCATAACTGTAAATGTGAAAAGGATGAACTCATCTACAAAATGGAAGGAGATAGCAGAATGGTCTAAAAATCAGAATCCTACAATACACATATTTGAGACACAGAGTAAAGGTAAAGGGCTGGAGCAGAATAAATTATGCTTCAGCTGAAGTTAAAAAGCAGGAATAGTCATCATGATCTCAGGCAAAGCTAAAGTAAAAATAGATCTAATTTAAAAAATAAGGAAATTTTACCTTGCTAAAAAATCCATAGACAATAAAAGTAATATCTAAACATAAATTCACCAAGTTTCCCCTCTCAGAACTAGATAAATCTAACAAAAAATAAAAAAGTTCAGGAGGCAAATAGAATTCTAAAAAATTCTAGAAAAGCTAGAAATAATAGACCTCTTGAGAAAGTTAAATGAAAATAGAAAAGAATATACCTTTTTCTGAGCAGTGCATGGCATCTACTCAAAAACTGATCATGTATTAGGCATAAAAACCTCACAACTACATGGAGAAAAACAGAAATTTAAAAACCATCAGCATAACTGACTACATCAGTAACAAAACCAATAGAAATCATATGATTATCTCAAGAAATGTAGAAAAGTCTTTAACAAAAATACACCTATTGTCATTAAAATCACTGGAGAGCATAGGAATTAATGGAGTGTTCCTTAAAATGATGATAAGTAAGCTAAAAGCTTTCTCAATAAGATCAGGAGTAAAGTAAGGATGTTTTATCACCCCTATTACTAGGTATTATACTTGAAATGCTAGCTATAGCAATAAGAGAAGAAAAAGGAATTAAAGGAATCAGAATAGACAACGAAGAAACAAAATTATTATCCTTTGTAGATGATATGATGGTATTCTTCAAGAATCAACTAAAAATTAGAATAATTTTTTAAAATAAATTGAAATGACTTTAGCAAGTTTGCAGGATACCCACATAAATCATCTGCATTTCTTCATATTACCAACAAAGTCCAGCAGCAAGAGATAGAAAAAGAAATTCTATTTAAATTAACTGTAGATAATATAAAACAACCTGGATGATCATCTGAAATGACAAACCTAGAAATTATATGAACACAATTACAAAACACTTTTCGTATAAATAAAGTCAGATCCAAACGACTGGGAAAATGTTAATTGCTTGTAGATTGGCCAAGCCAATGTAATAAAAAAAATGGTAATCCTACCTAAATCAACCTGTTGAATTGCCCAAATATTATTGAGCTAGAAAAAATAATAAAACTCAGTTGAAAGAAGAAAAGATCAAGAATATCAAGGGAATCCAGGTTAAAAAAAATGAAGGAAAGTGGCCTACTACCAGATCTCAAACTGTATTACAACAGAGTAATCCAAACAAGTCTGTTGCTGAATAAGAAATAGAATGATGGATCAGTGGACTAGTTTAGCTATGCAATACAAAATAGCAAATGACCATAGTAATTTAGTGTTTAAAAAACCCAAAGATCTAAGCTTTTGAGACGAGAAATTACTTTTTTGAGAAAAATTACTGGGAAAATTAGAAAAAAGGTACAACAGAGTAGAGAGCAGCATCTCTCACATACCAAGATAAAGTCAAAATGGACACATGATTTAGACATAGAGTGCTAACATAAGCAAATTAGGGGAGCATTGAATAGTTTATTGATCAAATCTATGGATAAAGGAGGAATCTATGGTCAAACAAAAAAAAGAAAACATTACAGGATGTAAAATGGATAATTTTAATATTAAAGAGGTTTTGCACAAACAAAACCAATGTAACCAAGATGATAAAAAAAAGCAGAAAGCTGGGAAAATTGTTACAGCAACTATTACTGATAGAGACCTCATTTCTCAAATATATAGAGAACTGAATCAGATTTATAAGACTAGAAACATTCCCCAGTTGATAAAGGATCAAAGGATATGAACAGGCAATTTTCAGACAAAGAAATCAAAGTTTGTCATATGAAAAAATGCTCTTGATTAGAGAAATGAAAATTAAAACTACTCTGAGATGCTATTCAGATTGACCAGAATAACAGAAAAGGAAAATGATATTAGAAGGGGTATGGGAAAATTGGGACACTAAGTTAATAGAGTTGTGAAGTGTTCTAACCATTCTGAAGAACAATTTGGAACTCTGCACAAAGGGCTTTAAAATTGTGCGTACTTTACTCCAAAAATGCCACTACTAAGTCTGTATCCCAAAGAAATTGTTTTAAAAGGAAAAAGGATCTATTTGTACAAAAATATTTACAACATCTCTTTTTGTACTAGCAAAGAATTGGAAATTGAGAGGATGTCCATCAATTGGGGAATGGCTGAACAAGTTGTGGTCTCTGATTATAATGGGATACTATTGTGCTATAAGAAATGATGAGAAAGATGATTTCAGAAAAACCTGGAAAGATCTACATGAACTGATGCAAAGTGAAGTGAGCAAAACCAGGTGAGTATTATGTATGTAGAAGCAGCGATACTGTAAGATCAACAATTGTGAATGACTTAGCATTTCTTAATAATACAGTGATCCAAGACAATCCCAAAAGACTCATGATGAAATATGCCATCTGCCTCCAGGAAAAAAAACAAAAACAAAAACAAGAAAACACAAAAAACTGTTGGAGTCTGAGTACAGACCAAAACATACTATATTTCACTTTCTTCATTTTTTTTAGTTCTTTTCCCAGAATGATGTATGTAGAAAAATGTTTTACATTATTGCACATATAAAATCTGTATCAGATTGCTTGTCATATTGAAGGGAGAGAAGAGGGACAGAGGAATGGGAAGAATTTGGCTCAGATTAAAAAAAAAGATTAAAAATCATTTTACGTGTAATTAAAGAAAAAAAATAAAATATTGTATTAAAATATATTTTGGTTTCTAAAATTGTTAGTTCTCCTAAATTCTTACTCCTCCCTCATTATTTCCTTTTAAATTGAAGACCTTTTGTTCTTGTGAATTCTTTTATTTTGTGTTTTATGTATTTAACTATAAAGTTTGGTCTAGCACTAAATCTGTAAAATAATTTAGGAAGCATTATTACTTGTATTAGTATGGCTTCACTCTGAGCAATGAGTACCTCCAATTATTAGTTTTCCTTTGTTTAAATAAAGGGTTTTGTTATTGTATTTATACAAATGTGAGCATGCCTTCGAAGGTAGAGAGACATTAATTTCTCAGTTAATTTAACCTTAATTTCACATTCTATCATTGCTTCCAATTTTGTTATTATGCAAAAATCTTTGTTTTTATGAATTTGTGTTATATGGATTTATTATTTATTTTATTGAGGTTATTGATTATTTCACTTAATCTCTTTATTGATTCATTAGGTTTTTCTAAATAAACTATTATGACCTCCAGAAACAAGGAGAATTTCTTTTTCTTTTGTTGATGTTTCTGCCTTTAATTTCTTTTTTTTTCTTCCAGTTATAGATATTGGAGTAAGACTTATTATTTAACAAAAAGCATTGGGAAAAGTGGAAAGCAATGTAGAAAGAATCTCAAATATTAGAGCAAGATATGCTTCAAATGGATATATGATAAAAAAAGTCACATCATAAAAATGAATCAGAGGAACAGGAAGATACTTCCTTTCATATTTAAGAGTAGAGGAAAATTGATGATCATATTATGATCAAACAAGGGATATAGAAGAAAATATAATAGATAATTGAGATAAGATAAAATTAAACATATTTTATAAGTTAAACTAATGAAGGTAAAACAGGAAGGGAAGTAAGTGGGAAAATATTTACAGCAAATTTCTCTGATAAGCTTTTCAAATCCAAGACATATGGGGAACTGACTCAATTTATAGAAGGGAGCTTCTTCCCCAATAGATAAATGATCAGTCCAGGCTATCAGCCATACCAAAACAAGTTATTAATATTTAGAGAATGCAAATTAAAGTTATTGAGGTAAAACTTCATACCCTTCAGACTGGCAAATGTTGTAAGAGCTGTGGAAAAGGAGAATTTGTAATGGACTATTGATGGAGTTGTGAATTGGTCTAATCATTTTGGGAATGCGGCAGCTAGATAGTGCTGTGAATTTTTTTTTTTTTAATCCTGGGACTCCATTCTAGGAGCATAGGGCCACAACCAGTAGGCAATGGGACACACAGTCGCTCAGGGTCACCCAGCTGGGAAGTGTCTGAGCCCAGACTTGAACCTAGGACCTTTCATCTCTAGGCCTGGCTCTCAATCCACTGAGCTAGCCCAGCTGCCCCTACTTTAGGTTGCAGTTTCTTTAGCAGATGTAGTTTTTATAGGGTGGGGCTGCTAGCCCCACGCCCAACCCTCCTCCTTTTTTCATCCGGGCTAGGGACCTTCCTTGGCCCAGGAGTGGAAAGGGTGGGCAGTAGGGGTCAAATGACTTGCCCAAGGTCACACAGCTGGAAGTGTCCGAGGCCGGACTTGAACCTAGGACCTCTAGTCTCTAGGCCTGGCTCTCAATCCACTGAGCCACTCAGCTAGATAGTGCTGTGAATAGAACCCCAAAATTGGGATCAGAAGAACCTGAATTCAAATCTGGCCCTGGACAGTTCCTAGCTATATGACCCTGGGCAAGTCACTTAATCTCATTTTGCCTCAGGTCTTCATCTGTAAAATGAGCTGAAGAACAAGTGGCAAATTACTGTAGTATCTTTGCCAAGAAAGCTCCAATTGGAGACACAAAGAGTCAGATGCAACTGAAAAACAAAAGAATTTTTGGAAAACTTCCCAATTTGGAACTATTCCCCTCATCACTAAATCTCATACCCAGTGTTTGAGGGATATCACTACTAGTCCAATATACAAGAGAGATCAAAGAAAGGGTACAAAGACCTATATATTTTAAATAACTTTTTGTTTATTTCTGGAAGCAAGGAAGGAACTGAAAAATAAGGATGTGCCATTCATTTAGTGCGATGATTGAACTAATTGTGATTTAGTAATAGAATACATTTTTGTGTGTGTGGTGAGAAATGACAAAAGGAACAGTTTTGTAGACATTTGGGAAGAATGCAGAGGAAAACCTGGAGAATGTTTTGTACAATAACAATAACATTGTAAATATAATATCATAAAATTTAAGAACTCTGATTACTGCAATGATCAACTATGATTCCAGAGGACCAATGATGAAGCATGTTGCTGACCTTCTGACAGAGATACAATTGATTCAAGATGTAGGATGAAACATGCTCAATGAGGGAATTGGTTTCCCTTATTTCATATATTTGTTATAAGGGTTTTCTTTTATTTTTCCCTTGTCTTAAAAAATCTGGCATGTAAAGGACTAGAATTGCCTTCCCCCCCTCAAAAAAAAAAAAAAAAGAAATCAGAGATGAGAAATAATTCTCTGAATCTACATTTTGAATTCATTATATTCTGCAAAATAAAAGTAAGCTGTACATAATGTACATAATGGAGATTCTCAGTCTGATGATGTTTATGGAAATCGTATTTTTGTGGTTTGTTAATTTCAGAAAAATAATATCTTTCTCTTATCTTACTGCTACCACTTGCATTTTCTGGAAATATGCCAAATGATGATAGGGAGAAAATGCATCTTTTTAAAATATTTTTTCTTATTAGAAATTTTTCTAGTTTTTTTTGCACTGCAGATAATTCTAGATTTTGGTTTTAGATATGTATTTTAAAATATTAAAATGATTTTTATATGCCTTTGCCTGGTAGGATATTTTTAAAAGCATATATATGTATATTGTATTTTTGTGAAAAGATCTTTGTAGTTTTGGTTGTTTTTGCTTTTAATATAATTATGTTCTATTAATGCTGAACCTTTCTTGCAACTTTGATATACATTCATCTTAGTTATAATGAATGTTATTTTTTTTGCCTGTTGTATTTTAGTGAGGATAATATTCATTAATGATATTGAGTTCTAGTTCTTTCTATGCTTTTGCTCCATGGTTTAGTTATTAAGACTTGAAAGGAATTTGGTAGAATGTTTTTGGAATTATTGAAAATAATTTGTGAATTGTAAGTATTAATTACTCTCTAGACATTTTATAGAATTCACATATAAATTACTCTGGACCAGGGTTGATTTTTGCCTTCCTTAGCTACTTATTTTGTGATATTCTCAAGTTTCATTTTATGAGATTGAAGGTTTTTTAAAAAGTAGTTTTTGTTTTATATTCTGTTATTTTAAACATTTTGTATTTTGTGTGTAATCATTTATTTTCTCTAATTTTTTGGATTTGCTAGCATATTATTATTTCTATTAAATTTCGATCATTTTTTTCTTTTTTGCTATGAGTCAACCTCATCTTATGTTTTAGAAAACCGATTTTCATCTCTTTAGTATTCAGTTATTTAGATATTTTCTTTGGGTTGGTAATTATTTCTGTGGTTTAAAAAATTCTCCTCTAGTTTATAGATTTCTTCTTTTGTGTTTCTCTATTTTAAAAAAATGCACACATTTAATTTTTTGTAGTCTTTTTTATTTTGCTAATACGTTTTTGGAGATATATTTCCCCCAAGGACTGATTTAGTTGAATCTACCCAAAATATTAATATGTTGTAATTTGTATTTGTTCACTTATTCATTAGTTTTTCTATGATTTTCTTCTTTGATACCTCATTATTCAGTATGGATTAGTACATCTTATTTGAGGGCTATATTTTTATGCTCCCTGTATTACTTTTGTTGTATTTTTGTCTATAAAGGAACTATTTAATATTCTGCCTTTTTTACATTTATAATTTTCTGTGTTCTAGCACTTTTTAAAGGTACCATATGGTGCAGAGAAATATGAATATCTTTAATATATCTACTGAATAGAAACAAAATTTTCAGCTCTAACCTCTTCAGCTTGTCAGTTTATAGTTTCATCTTTGTATTTCTCCTAGATTTATACAGCTCTGAGAGGACATCAAAATATTATATAATTATCACATAACTATCTATGCCTTTTTCCCACTTAAGCAGCAATTCCTTTATGTCTTTGGATGCTATGCTATTGGTGCATATACATTTAGCATTTATTTTGTTTTGTTTCCAATGAAATGTTTAAACATGATATAATTCTCCTGTTTATTTCTTTTAAGCTTTGTGAAAGTTTATTTTTGCTTTACTTGATAGCATAATTACAAAATTTTTCTTAGAATAATCTAATAAATTGTTCTGCCTTTGTTTTTAGATATGTTTCTTTTAGCTATCAAATTTTTGAGTTTTACTTTCTTATCCATTCAATTATTATCTGATTTTTGTTTGTTTTGTGTGTTTCACATTTGAGGTATATTTTTTAGACTTGTATTTTCTTCCACCTATATCTTTTATTTTTCTTAATCCCACTTTTTTTTAAATTTTTTTTTTATTTTAAACCCTTAACTTCTGTGTATTGACCTATAGGTGGAAGAGTGGTAAGGGTAGGCAATGGAGATCAAGTGACTTGCCCAGGGTCACACAGCTGGGAAGTGTCTGAGGCCGGATTTGAACCCAGGACCTCCTGTCTCTAGGCCTGCTTAATCCCACTTTTAAAAAAAAATCAGAACTTTATCCCTGTGATTAGTTTTTCTTCTACCACTTTGATGCTAAACTATTCCACAAAATCTCTCCTTTCTCATTTACCTATTCTATCCCCCAAGCCTCTTTGATTTACCTGAATTATTAATTTTCTTATCTTTTTAGCTTCTCCAATCTTTTTGGTCTTCCCCTCCCCCATTAGAACTATAAAATTTCAGGGCTCCCCTCACAGGAGTTTGAAAGTGTTCCAGTTGAGATTCTGGTTATAGCCAGGCCTCCCCTAGGCTTGCTCTTCCTCTTTACCAAATGATTCACAACTTCTTAAATAAAGGTAGAACCCATTTCCCCCTTCTATTTACTCTATCCAGGGTCTGCCAATATCCTGGTACAGTCAATGAGTCAGATGAACTCCAGTTTAGATCTTGTGTCAATGGACAAGTCATTAACATCTCTAGAACTCAATTTCCTTTGTAAAATAAAATGAGATGGACTAGATGGTCTTGAATGTCCTTTCCAGTTCTAAATTTATGATTCTATGTTCAGAAAACCCCAATCCTGTTCAAATCCCATTTAGACCTAAAGGGTCTGGCTCTTAATCCACTGAGCCAATCCACTGCCCCAACTCTTGCATAAAAGATAGCAAAGTTTTTGTTTGGCTGTCTCTAGAAATATTTATTGAAAAGAAAAAATTGATAAGAGGTTGAAATGTTCCATCAAAAGTATTTGTCAATGGGGCCAGCTAGGTGTCTAAATGGACTGAGAGCCAGGCCTAGAGATGGGAGGTTTTTGGTCCAGATGTGACTTCAGATACTTCCTTAGCTGGGTGACCCTATGCAAGCCACTTAACTCCCATTGCCTAGCCCCTTACCATTCTTCTACTTTGAAACCAATACACAGTATTCATTCTAAGATGGAAGGTAAGGTTTTTTAAAAAAAGTCTCTCAAAATATTCCAGTTTAAATATTCTATAGAGTTATGCTTTTGTTTCCAGACGCTGCATTTTCATGCTGAACTAAGAAGCAGTAGACACAGTCATCCAGAATTCCTCTCTCTTACATTCTTCATCTTTCAGTTAGCTGAAGACAGCCTTCCAATGAAAATTTAAAGAGCCTCACCATATGCCATTATTTAACGAGAAACTGAATGAGTGCATGGTTTTCCATGAAGTTTAGTAGTGAGCACAAGTTTGTAGTAAAACTGTCAAGTATATAATAATATCTGCTATGCTTCTAAGCAGGGTGGCTTCATTCATCTTGCTCTAGAAAGTCAGAATGACTTTTAGAGGCACTGCTAGAGGCAGTGATTGGGAAAGCAATATGTATGGCATGTCATGGAGAGAGAAATGGACAAAGACTAATCCTGCCTCAGACACTTATTATGATGCCAGTGCAAGTCACTTAAACTTAATCTGCCTTGGTTTCCACATGTGGAAAATGGGGCTAATAATGTCTATAGCCCTTACCTCACATTCATTTAATTCATTTAAAATATTTTATAAAACTTTAAACTGTTATTTTAATGTATTTTTGGTAAAAATAGGAGGAAAATGTAAAAAATGTTGCTACATCAATGGTATATTTTCATTCATCTTTGGCAACTGGGAAAACACAATGAACCAGGATGCCTTAGGAGTTTCTCATGAGGGTAAGCCCAGTATTCTGGAAAAATCTACTGATACTTTAAGAAAGGCAGTGTGTCATAATGGAAAGGGGCTAGCTTTGAATACAGAAAAACCTGAATTCCAGTCTAGACTCTGGCACATGGAAGCCCTGTGATCTTAGTGTCATAGGCGACTCTTTATGACTTTTTGTGGTGGCAAAGAACTGGAAACTGAAGGAATGCCCATCACTGGGGAATGGCTAAACAAACTGTGACATATGATTGTAATGGAATACTATTGTCATAAGAAATGACGAACAAGATGATCACAAAAAAACTAAACAAGACCTGGAAAGACTTATGTGAAGTGATGCAAAGTGAAGCAAGCAGAACCAGAAGGATGTTATACACAGTAACAATAATGAATCGATGATCCACTGTGAATGATTTAACTATTATTAACAAGCCAAGGATATACGACAAATCCAAGGGATTCATGATGAAAAAGGATCTCCATTGCCATAGAAGGAACAGATAGAATACAGATTGAAACATACTATTCTCCACTTTATTTCCTCCATGAATTTTTCTCTAGTGTAAAAAATGTCTTATTTCCTAATATAATGAACAAGGAAACATATATGATTATATATATTATATATATATGAAACCTATATCATATTACCTGCCTTCTTGGGGAGTGGGGAGGAATGAGAGGGAAGGGCAAAACCAGAATGAGACATATTTTTGGACATAGCTAATATGAGAATTTATTTCTTTTGGATAAGCTTATTTATTTTAATTTATTATGCTTTATAATAATCACATGTATTATATTATTGCTGTGTTACATATTATGTTATATACATATAAAATGGTAACAAAAAAGAAGTAAAGCTCTGATCATATTTTTAAAAAAAGACTTTAAAGTTGAAGAAGTGATGACCTGCATTGGTAAAGGATGATTTCTCACTGGGGAATTCCCTGTGCCAGTGAAATAACAGATCTTGACCCAATTGGTTATTCAAGAAGATTTTTTTTTCATCAGTCTTGACTTGGTGAAGAAAAAACTTCCTTCTTTTAAAGTTCATGGTGAACTGTTGGTTTTGTACCACAAAGAGATAATAAGGAAAAAGACTTGTACAAAAATATTTATAGCTGTGGTGGCAAAAAATTGGAAAATGAGGGGGTGTCCATTGATTGGGGAATGGCTGAACAAATTGTGATATCTGTTGGCAATAGAATACTATTGTGCTCAAAGGAATAAAGAACTGGAGGAATTCCATGTGAACTGGAATGACCTCCAGGAATTGATGTAAAGTGAAAGGAGTAGAGCTAGGAGAACATTATACACAGAGATGGATACACTGTGGTACAATCGAAGGTAATGGACTTCTGTACTAGTAACAATGCAATGACCCAGGACAATCCAGAGGAACTTGGGAAAAAGAATGCTATCCATGTCCAGAGAAAGAACTGTGGGAACAGAAATGTAAAAGAAAGACATGTGATCAATCATGTAGTTCAATAGGGATATGATCAGGGTTTTGATGCTAAAAGATCACTCTACTGCAGATAGGAATAAAATGGAAATAAGTTTTGAACAATGATACATGTATAACCCAATGGAACTGCTTGTCAGCTTTTGGAGGGGGAGGGAAAGAGTAGGGGTTGGGGGGTCATGAATCATGTAACCATGAAAAATATTCTAAATTTTAAAAATTAAAAAAATAAAGTTCATGGTGAAAGAAAGGCTAATTATACTCTCTTGGCATTTTGTGGACTTTTGACAAATAGATGTGGGCCATTAATCTGATTCTCAACTACACCGTTTTCTTCTCTCTTGCTGAATGATTGCTGCCTGCGGTTTGGATTAGGTGTATCCTGTCCTTACAAGGTGAATAAAATGAGTGTGGATTCTTCAAATGCCTACTACCTCCTGCTCCCAGGGTAGCTCAAGGCCAATACTAGGCTAAGTAGGTTTATAGAGGAAAGAAGGGATTTGGTTTTAAAGATGCTAGAAATCACCACTTGGGGGCAGCTTAGTGGCTCAGTGGATTGAGAGACCCAGAGATGGGATGTCCTGGGTTCAAATTTGACCTCATACACTTCCTAGCTGTGTGACCCTGGGCAAGTCACTTAATCTCCATTGCCTAACCCTTACCACTCTTCTGCCTTAGAACCAATACCCAGTATTGATTCTAAGATGGAAAGTAAAGGTTTAAAAAAATTTACCACTTAGTTAATAGTCCGATTAGGGAATTATTTATGGGTGAACTGTAGACAAATTCTTCTTCACCCTTCTCTTTGATGGAGAGAACAGAACATACAGTGAGCAGCATCTAATGTGAAAGAAACTTGGCATTCTTATGGATCTTTCCTGAAACTTGTGGTAACTATTGTTTTGGTATGTGCATGTGTTTTATGTCATTCTGTTGTATCCAAGAATCAATAAAGGAGTATTACAGTAATTAATTCTAAACAGAAGTATGTACCAATGTTTGTGTAATGCCTGCTTCTTGGTTGTCAGAGGGCATTTAAAAATTTGATAGGTCACATCATAAAAACTTGGAATGGAAATGTATATAAAAAAGCCACCTGATCCAAATCTTCCTGATACATGTATTCCCTTGATAACATCCCTGACATGTAATCACCTGATCTGTGCTTGAATACCTCCAGTGATGGAAAAATAACTATCACTTCTGAAAGCCATTCTATTTTAAGAAACTTTGTTTTTCTCTTGCTCCCCACATCCCAATCCTGAGCTCAAATCTGCCTTTCTGCAACTTTTATCCGTTGCACCTACATCCCTTCTTCAGTCTGAATATCTCTATTTCCTCATCTCGTTCTGATATGAAACAGCCTCTGGCCTTTTTGCCTTCCCAAATACCTCTCAATCTAGTGTTCAATGTCCTTTTTAAAATTTAGTGACCAGAACTTGATATGCTTTTTCAGACACAGTCTGATGAAGGCAGCATTATAGTGCAGCAGAAAACTATTTAATTCAGCCTAATAAGCACTTATTAGGCACTTCTATATATTGGGATATTAAAAAATAGTAAAATGAAATTGTCTCTGTCCTCTGACCTTGTTTTACTTGGAGTATGTGTGGGGAGTCCACAAGAGATCCACAGATAAATAAACAGATACAAAAGAAATATAATTTTTTAGGCATCTGCCAACAAAAGAGGGAGTCAGGAATCCAAAAAGGTAAGAGGTGAGAAGCCCTGCTTAGGGTTCTGAATTAGGGACAATGACTTTGTTCTGGTGTCTAGAAGCTAGTATTTGATCAAAGCAGAGAGTTTATCACATGGTCATGTTGTTTCTTGTCCCATTATCACATATCCCCAAATGTCACTCTTAGGACAGGATTTTATTTGCATATCCCTGGAGTGTTTTCATCCTTCTTCTCACCCCACCTCCAAGGAAGAAGAGTGGTGGAATATTATTAAGGGGAGAAATATTAATGCAGGACATGAGAGAGATGTAACTCTAATGCCTTTAGTTCTTTACTAATGGCCACAGTGTTTCCCATCACATCCTCCACATGGCCCTGAAAGAAATAATTAAAGGGAGCCAGTTAGAGGACACTGATATTTTTCTGCTTCATTTGCTAAGCCAGGGGGAGGAACCCTCTTTTGATGGAGGAACAGCACACTAATATAGGGATGGGGCAGTGGTATTATTCTTCTGTTGATCCAGCTTTAGTTATTGAGAGGCAGCATGCCATGATGGTTACAAAGCCATGTTCAGTCAAGAAATTCTGGGTTTAAGTAGCAGGGGAACCTACAGGGAATTCATTACATTCTCAGTGTACTAGGCAAATCCCATGAATTGCAAAATACATGCTGGTCTGCATTGAAAGTTCCTTTGCTTGGAGTTCCCTATGCCAATGAAATCCCAAACCTGGTTCTCTGCCTTCTTCCCCACCCCCCCCCCCAAAAAAAAAGGAACTTGAGTTTGAAATCTAGATCTTTGGCTAGTCAGCTGTTTTCTTGTCACGTATTCTCATTCCTTAACTTGGAATTAAAAAACAGCTGTACTAGTATAGGATTTTATGTCTAACTACACTTCATTTTGATAGGCTTATCCGAATGTTCCAACCAGTCTGGCTTCATTTATGGATGCTAATTTAAACATCTAATTTATTAGCTATCGATCTCAGCTTTATGCCATGTATAAATTTGCTAACTCTGATAAAGATCTTGAACAGAAAAGGACCAAAGACACCTTTGTGGGAGTTCCAAACATAATCTGTTTATTATTGGGGTGGGGGGGTCTGGTAAGTTAACCAACTAACTCATTGTCTAATTCTTTCAGTCTATAGGGATATCATGAGGTTATCAATTATTCCACTGAGTCCAGGTATATTGAATGTCTATAAGCAAAAAAAAAAACAAAAACAAAAACAAAAAAAACCTTAATCTGATATGACTTGATCTTCTTAATGAACCCATTTTGGCCATAATGGTTGCCATTTTCCTTTTCTAAATACTAGAGTCCTTTCTTCCATGCCTTTGATATTCTAGTGTGATTGTTGTTGCAGATAATGTTTCTGAAATCTCATTAGCAAGTGTTTTCAGCATTTTGTAGTTTGTCTGGACCATGCAACTTCTCCTTACTGGGGAGAGTTAGGTGTTCAAATGCCACATTTTCACTTAACCTTGATGATCAGCTATGGTAGTATTGGTATTAAATTTGCTTCTTCTCTTTGGCTATATTTGTTTTTCCAAAGGGTGTGTTTCTCCACAGGTCAAAAAAATAGTTTGGCAGGAAACAAACCAGAGTATGGGTGGAGACCCTGGTGATTTAATGTGATCCCTATAATAAAACAATTTATGAGAACATGTTGTTGATGATAAATGTTTGTGACCTTTTTGAGGGTGGTGCTTCAGTTTTTCTGTATGAATGTATAGTCTGCAGAACCAATTAAAGCACTTAATGACCTCCCTTTCTATTGAAAAGATGGATGAAAGAATTGACCAATACTCTTCAAAACTGAAGAGGAGAGTGTTTCAGGACTTCCCAAGAAGAAGTCACTTAATGGTGTTAATTCTTGCCTTTTCTGGAGGAATGATGATCCTAGAATTAACTTTTAAAAATCGAAAACAGGAGTATTCGAAAAGAATTGCAGTTTTAGGGCTATAGTTTTTACTCTTTTTAAGTAGGTGAGGAAGTGAATGAAATAGCATGTTTCCTGTAGGAAATCCTACATTCTAATAGCCTTTAATAGACACTGTAACTCACAATGTGAGTGCAAAACAGTTTGTACTTGTGAGGGTGCAGATTTTTTTTTTTTTGCTATGTGTGCATTAAATTTTATTAGTTTAGAAATGTTTGCCTTTTTATTCTTTTTGTTCTTTCAGATAAATTTGAGATGCAACTAGATACATGTGAAAATCAAGATAGTGGTTTCAATACATCATTTGATGAGTGATAGGATAAGAAGATGATATGAATACCTTCCAGACCTGAGAGAGGCCTATCAGGGCAAAAACATAGAGGTGGAAGATGGAATGTGGTTTACAAGGAATAGTGAACAGACAAGTGGCTCAGAACAGAGAGTTCATGAAAATAAAAACATGAAATAAGAATGAAACATAAATAAGTGTGAAATAAGACTGTAAAGGAGGTAGGAGAACTATTACAGAGGCTTTACAGGGAGACCAATCAGGATGCTATTGCTTGAAGCAGGGTGGTGGTGGCTTGGGATGTGCAGAGAGGAGACAGGGGAGTAGTGGGAGAGATGGCCACACTTGGGATGGTGAGAATAAAGGACTGAGTGTGACATGAGCGGTAGTGACTAGATGTACAGTAGTGCCATCAACAGAAGGAGGAGACTTTGGATGAGGAATTGGCTTGGGGAAAAGATGAGCTCTGTCTGGCATGTTGAGTTTGAAATTTGGTTATCATCGTAGTTTGTTCCTGGAAAAAAACCAAACTATACTAAAATGTGCTGTATGCCCCAAGGTAGGAAGTATGGCTTTTAGATATTACTGCTACCACCACCACTACCACCACCACCACCAGTACCACTACCACTACTACTACTACTACTACTACTACTACTACTACTACTACTACTACTACTACTACTACTACTACTACTATCACTACCACCACCACTACTACTACTACTACTACTTCTACCACTACTATTACCACCACCACCACCACCACTACCACTACTACTACTTCTACTACTACTATCACCACTACCATTACCATTACTACCTCTATTACTACCACTAGTACTACTACTACCACTACCACCACAACCACTACAAACAATAATAATAGCTAGCATTTGTATAGTACTTTAATATCTGCAGGTTACTTTTATTCTCTTATTTATTCCTCACAACAACCTTGGGATATGGGTATTATTCTCATCTCCATTTTTTGGATGGGGAAACTGAGGCAGACAGGTTAAATGCCTTGCATAGAGACCCACAACTAATAAGTGTCTGAAACAGGATTTAAACTTAGGTTTTCCTGACTAAGTCCAACTCTCTGTCCACTGTACCATCCAGCTGTCAAGATACAGACATAATGTTCATGTGTCGTTTATGGCCTCATTACTACAATGATTATACATCCTGTAATTATCTTCTTAGCTTGCTTAAGTGATAAGATATAATGCCTTGATACTTTTCTAGGTGAGAACACATTTCATTTGTTCAGTAGGTTTGAATAAGACCTTGTTACCTCCCTACATGTCTTTTTGTATTGACTGGAGGGAATTTTTCCTCTGAGGTTTGAATAAAATCATGGAGCTGGTTGAATTCCAAATCAAGTACTGGAGTCAAAGAAGAGAAGATGGGGTTCTAGCTAAGTCTCTGGGTGGAGAGGGAGGAGGAGCAAGGCCCCCCCGGCATCAGCTTTGGCTTTTCTCCCCTGCTCTGTACTCCCTGTATTTACCTGAGTAGCCTGCCGAACTTACAGGAGGATTTTGACTTCATGACCCAGAACCCCTGAATGGTTGATGGCTGTGTCTAAATCTCAAACCAAGGCCAGACTCAGTGCAGTAAGGAAAATAGATTCAGAGCTCTACAAAGAACCCATAGACAAGCTACAGTATGTCTAAGAGTGTCACGAAAAGGAAGCCACCAGGGGATTTGAGTTATCCCCTTTCCCATTTGTGTTCTCCAAGCTTAAGCCCATTTTCTCTTGGCTTTTATATATACTGGTGAGAGAGCTTGTCACAGACTTCTGGGAGGGATGTTTCTGTCCACTGTACCAACTATACATCTACTTAAAAGATAATTAAATCTGGTCAGCTCAGCCTTAGCTGAAAATAGGGCAAGGGAGAAGCACATCAGTGGAGCTTGTCAGCTAGATAGCCTTAGAAAGACAGTTCTCTGTCCACTGTGCCATCTTTCTGTCAAGATGCCAAGTTTATGTAAATCAATCTCATTACTTCAACAATCATATTTTGCATAATTATGTTCTTAGCCCCAGTTGCTTAGCACACTGCCTGGCACATAGTAGGTGCTTAATACATATTTATTGGCTATTGGCTACTCTAACTCCTCAGTTAACCACCTTTAGAATTCCTGAGGAGATGGAATGGATGTGCTCTGTCATAAGGTCCTCCAGCATCTCTCTTAGTTACATTGAAGAAAGAAAGGTATATGAAGTGTTACTGCTTTCCCCCTTCCTTCTCACCTCTCCCCTGGCCTAAAGCATCTTTAAAATTCAAGGAATGGGAGTTAACACCACCAACCTTCTACCTCCTTGATAAATGTACTTAAGCATTTGAAAAGACACAATGAAATTAGAAACCTTCAACTGATTTAATTAAGCAACTGAAATTAATGAATGGATGTGTGTTGCCTGCAGTTAGAGACTACACTTTAGCAGCCGAGGAAAGTAAACAATCAATAGGCTTTGGGGATTAGTTTTCTTTTTCCCCCCTGCATTGGAAATTGTATCTAAACAACTAGTCTTATCTGGGGATGTTCAATTTTACAAGAAAGAAATCTATTTAAATTAGCAAAGTGGATTGGATTTTCAGAGATCTACCACCAATGAGCTATATTATCAAGTAGGAGAGATTCTCCTAGAAACAGGAAGGCTGGACATAATGTGGTGTGCTTTATTTTTACAAACCAGATTATAGACAGGATCAGAGATTTAGAGCTAGAAGGGGCCTTAGAAATAAGCTAATGTAACCTCTTCATAAAATGAAGACCAGGAGAAGTAACTTGTCAAAGGTTCAGTGGCACTTACCTCTCAGGGTTGTTGTGATGAGGTAACATCCATAAAAGGAGGGTAAAGAGAAGGGAGGGCAGAGGTAGGATGTGAACTCAAATCAGCTAGGTGGCACAGTGGATTGAGTGCCAGACCTGGTGTCAGGAAGACTCCTTCTTGGCTTCAGTTTCCTCATCTGTAAAATGAACTGGAGAAGTAAATGGCAAGGCACTCCTGTATCTTTGCCAAGAAAACCCTCAAATGGGATCACAAAGAGTCAGACACTATTGTGAAAACAACTAAACAACAATTTTAGCTCTATACCCAGTCCTACACTCAGTCCCTTTATACCCAATCCTTTTCTTCTCTTATTTTTTTCCTTCAGGTTTTCTTAAACACTCTTCTCATTTTGTCTGTCTTTCTCTGTCTGTCTGTCTCTCCCCTCTGCTCCTCCATTCTTTCCCCTCAATCTCATTCTGCTTTGTCACTTGTGCTCATAAGAGCATAGATTTAAAATTGGAAGGGATCTTGGGGCCATCTAATCCAATCATATTTTTTACAGATGAGGAAGCTGAGGTCCCAAGGTCATATCAGACATAGGCGATTTTTTGAACCTGAGTCCTCTAACTGCAAATTCATTGTTCTTTGCTCTATACCACATTTTCCTAGATTGACTTGCCTGCTAAATGTGGTTTAAAAAAATAGTGGTTCATGAATGATCGAAAGAAAAATTTGACCATTTTCTATATCATCAACTTTGAAAAAAATGTTGATCCCCTTTTATCACACTTTTATCAAGTACCAAATTGATGATAGAATGGATGATAGCAAACATTGGGAACTAAAGGTTATATTATGCATAACACCTAGTTTTTAGTAGATTTTTTTTCCTTGCCTTCTCTTAGCCTCTGGTATTTAACCAGGGTTTGATAACATTTTTAAATAGATAAGACCAGAATTTCTTAATCCTTTAAAGGTGGCATACCAGTTCATATAATAGAACTTGATAGCTAAATGATACCTGAAAAGTCACCTAACCCAACCACTTCATTTTACTGTTGAAGAAACTGAAGTCCCAAAATAGGAAGTGAGTTGTACAAACACAGAACCTGAGTCTATACTTTTCCCACTATATTACTTTACTTATTTACTACTGTGGAGGAGAAGGATAGAGGAAATGAAAGAAAATCCATAGGTTAGGGGCAGCTAGGTGGTTCAGTGGATAGAACACTAGGAGATAGGAGGTCCTGGGTTCTAATCTGACCTCTGATACTTCAGATATCTGACTCAGACACACAGATATCTATGTGACTCTGGGCAAGTCACTTTATAATCCCAATTGCCTAGCTGTACTCCTTACTATCCCTTCTGCCTTGTAACTGATACCCAGCATTGATTCTCAGTGTAACTGTGAAATCTTCTACCACCCCCCTTATGATTACATCAGTATCTGCAAGTTTCCCTATTTATTATATATTTTTTGTAATTTTTTATATTTTTTGTTATGTTAACAACAATTAACAACAAAAATTGTTATATTTTTTGTTATATTAAATCAGCAGTTTTCCCTAATTTAGTTATTTTGTGATTATAGATATTAAACTTTTCTAAAAATAATCAAAATCAAGATATAATTCTATCTAGAGCAATTTCTATATCTGAATCATATATGATTCTATATGAAGTATTTTTTTATTCTTTTTAGAAGTTCAGCATTTTTTAGTAGTTTAGTCCTGTTGGAATTAAATTAGTATTCAACTAATAGTTCAGTCCTGTTGAAAATGAATAAATATTCGATTGTAAGCATTAAATTTTTCTAAAAATAGTAATTGCTTAATTCTGAAAGAATCATTTCTAAGAAGAATCATACAGCAGACATAAAGTTGTCTGACATTTCTCTACCCTTTGCTCTATTATGTGAAGTTGTAGTTCAAACACACCCATGTATTATCTGATTTTTTTCACTTCTCTATTCTATTTTTTAAGCTTGATTCTTGGGTAACTATGAACATATCTGGAAAATTTTGTACCTTTAATATAAGTTTTTGGATATATAAGGAGGCCACTCACAAGGTTCGGGGTCTTCTGTTGCCAACCGGAATTTGGCTTTATTGTGAGGCCAGCCCTTTCTCAAAAAAAAAAAACCTATTTCTTTTTGGCTTGGAGACTTTGTTTTACTTTTTGGCATCTCTGCTAATGAATTTTTGCCACATCAGACAGAAGGTAAAGGTTTAAAAAAAAAAACCCTAAGTTATCCTTGGGCAAAATCACTGTGCCATATACACTGGCAATGGAGAATTTCCTGGAATAACAGCAAAACTGTTATCTAGGACCATTTACTCCTTCATGTCTACCTTCCAAGTAAGTTTCAAGTAAGATTAAAAATAAAATCAATTCTAAAACAAGAGGGTAAGGGCTAGGCAATTGAGGTTAAGTGACTTTGCCTAGGGGCACACTGCTAGGAAGTGTCTGAGTCCAGATTTTAATCTAGTTCCTCCCATCCTGGGGCTACCTAGCTTCATCTTAATGTTATTACTTTTTATATCTTGTTATTATCCTTTCCTTTGGCCATTCTAGACTTTTGCTCAAGCAGACTGGATTGGCACCATCTTTGCTAATGGAAATCTTTCCTTTCAAGGTCTTCCAATCAGGTGCTACCTTGACCATCTCCTGTCACTTAAAAAGATTCTTCTTTACAGCTGACAAAAGATGCAGAACTCCTTAGAAATCCTAACCGTGGATCAGGGTCATAGTGGTGGCCATGCATATACCTTGTATGCCCAAATTTCTTGACCTCTGAACAGTTGAGTAAATTTTGTATTCTGAGACCTCAAACAAAATATCAAGTGAGGTGCTTTTACTTACTCTTTTTTTTCATTGTTTTACTGATTGCCAAATATCAACGGGGAAAAGGGACTGCTTCCCTTTTTGCATTCTCACTCCTCTGGCTACGGAAGTTGCTTGTGGAATATCTACATGAACAAGTAGTTTATTGGCAAGTCAGTGTGACACTGAGATTGTCGTTGTCTATCTCTTCCTTCTGATTATACTCGAGTGACTCTGGCCTCATTTTACCCGAATCCAGTACAGCTTGTGGACACTTAATGAAATGGTTTAAATTACAGGGTTATGCAGGCCATTACCCTAAGTCATCAAAACAGCAATTAACTCATCAGCCATGATATTAGACCAGCTGTTTGTCTGAGACACACTATATTGGAACCCAAGCTACAGTATGTTTTGCCCTGCCTAAGAATGAGCTTTCATGAGGCAGAACTAAATGATGATTAGGTCCTACCATAAGGAGAAAGGTAATGAAGGAGAGTTTTTTTATTTGATGGAAGAGAAGAAAAAAAGGGAAGATTTTAGGGCTTAAATTAAAAGGTGCTGGTTATAGACAAAAGTTCATTGTGTTGGTGAGGGTCAGTAGATGTGGAACATTGAACATAGCACCAGTTTTTTTTTAATACATTCATTATATTTGCTATTTTTTCTCTTGCAACTCTTTTTTAAAAAGAACCTTTTGAAGAATTGATACTAAATGGTTTAAATTTCCATTTCCAAGGCAAAATAATGCCTTCTAGGCAATTGGAATCAGGTGACTCTTTCCAGAAATCACAGAGCTGGAAAGTGTCTGAGGCCAGATTTGAACCCAGGTCCTCTTGATTCCAAGCCTGGTACTCTATGCACTGTGTTATCTACTTGCCCTCTTACTGCTTTTCTTCTTTTCAGTTATGGATCCTTAGGAGAGTAGGGAGCAGAAGGTGGGGAAATATAGATGATATGGAAAACAAAGATAACAGAATGTGTTTTTTTTAAAGGAAATTCATTGTATTTTTGTTACTTTGATCTTATGAGGAAGCTAGCAAATTAAGAGGTTGTTCCAATTAGGTATTCTCAAAGATAAAGTCAACCTCTTTGATCACAAAAGTATAGAACTCAGAGGGCAGCTGGGTGGCTCAGTGGATTGAGAGTCAAACTCAGAGATGAAAGGTCCTGGGTTCAAATCTGACCTTAAACACTACGCAGCTGTGTGACCCTGTGTAAGTCACTTGACCCCCATTGCCTAGCCCTTACCACTCTTCTGCCTTGGAACCAATACCCAGTATTGATTCTAAGGCAGAAGGTAAGGCTTAAAAAAAGTATAGAACTCAGGCATATCCTACTTCCTTTTCCTGAGAATTTCAGGTGTACTTTGTTTTAAGCAATAAACACATTCCTAGAAAGTTGTGTGGAAATTTAATTTTTGTGGCCAGAATCTTTTTTGAGATGAAAAGGGTCTCATGCAGTTCAACAAAAGCAATTATTGACATCTTATCAAAATTTTGCATTTCATAGAGGGTGCTCTGATCACAATAGGTATTTACTAAACATTGGCTGAATTGGTAGAGGCCACGTGATGAAACAGAGAGCTGGACTTGGTACCAGGAAGACATGACTTTAAGTCTCGCCTCTGACACTGTGTGACTTTAGGAAAGTTGGTTAAGCTGTCAGTGCTCCAGGTAATCCTCCAGGAATAGAAGAGAAGGCTTTGATTGCTTTCATAATGGAAATTTCCTCATCTGGGAAGTTTCTCATACCAAAGAAATGACAGGTTCAGTACTTGTTTCTTTTGCTGAAATGATAAAACATCTGTGGAATAATATTTTAAATTTATGATTGTTTCATTTAATAAGTTTGGATTTCCACTGTTCACATTTTCTTTTTTTTTCTTAGCCCTTACCTCTGTCTTAGAATCAATACTGTATATTGGTTCCAAGGCAGAATAGTGGTAAGGGCTAGGCAATGGGGGTTAAGTGGCTTGCCCCCCATCACACAGTTAAGTATCTGAAGTTTGAACCCAGAACTTCCTTTCTTCATTCCTGCTTCTCTGTCCACTGAATTGTCCAGCTTCAAAGGAAGACAAAATTTAGATGAAATACACAATCATAGGAGATAGAGCTAGAAGACTTGTCAGAGGCCATTGTTTTTTAAACCTTTATTTTCCTTCTTAGAATCACTCCTGTATATTGGTTCTAAGAAAGAAGAGCAGAAAGGGCTAGGCAGTGGGAGTTAAATGACATGCTCAGGGTCACACAGCTAGGAAGTATCTGAGCCACATTTGAACCTATTTTGAATTTGAGATTTGAATCTCCTGTCTCTGGAACTGGTCAGAGGTCATTTAAAAATTATTTTTATCCCATTATTTTACCAATGAGAAATAAACTGAAGCATTTAAACTGGAGTTTAAATGACAAACCCAAGGTCACATAGGTAGTATGGATCAGAAGTAACCTCAATCATCAGAATCTAGAGCCTCTAGACCAGGGGTTGGCAACCTTTTTGGCTGTGAGAACCATAAACGCCACATTTTTTAAAATGTAATTTCTTGAGAGCCGTACAGTACAGTGCTCACAGTGTGTGTTCCTGTAACAGCGCCTGAAAAAAAATTGACTTTATGGCTCCTGCCGAAAGAGCCATAGCTGGCCCTCAAAAGGGCCATACGTTGCCAACCCCTGATCTAGAGTATGAGGATAATAGAGGAATGCAGATGGCAAGGATGCACAATATTCCATGATAAGAACATTAAAGAGGAAGCATGGTGAGATAGATAGAGAGCTAGACTCTGGTTAGGATGATTTAAGTTTATAGTATATTTCTGGAACATATTGGCTTGTATAACCTTAAAGAAGTTATTGGACGCCTTAATGCCTGAGGCAACTTCTTAAGCCTACAAGTTATAAAACAGTTGCTGATCTCCTTTGGCAGAGGAAGTTTTTTCATCTGAAAACTCTCTATACTGATGAAATGATACATCTAGATTCTTTCCCCCTTCTACTCTTTTCCTCCCCTCCAAATAAAAAGGATGATAGAACCAAAAGACAAAATTTCTCTAAGGGAATTCTCTTCCTACCTGCAGGACCATTCTTTTGTAGTCTTCCTTGCTAGAGCATCATCTTGAATGACCTTGCCCTAAATCTGGGTATCCACAAAGACTCTTCTCTGCCTCCCCTACTTTTTTTCATTTTGGTGATCTCATCTACTACTATAGTTTGTTACGTTTATGCAGATGAATCCCGGATCTATTTATCTAGTCATTAGCTCTATTCCTACATTGTGATTTGCTTGTTAGATACCAAATGAGTTTTCCAGAGCTACCTCAAATTCAGTAATCCAAGCTTTATTTAATTATCTTTCCCACTAAACTAACCTGCTTGGAATTCACCTATTTCTGTTGAGGATGTCACTATCCTTCTAGACACCCACATTCTCTGTCTTAGTCTCTGTCTTTCATGACTTTTCCCTCCCAATCCATTTTCTTTCAGTTGCCATTTTTGCCTCTACAACATTGCTTGAATCCATTTCCTTCTTTCCCCTCATACCGTCACTATCCTAGTTCAATCTCTCATTGCCTCTTACTCACATGACAATTTGCTAATAGGATTCCTGGTTTTTAAACTTTCTCCAATCTACGCTTCACACTGCCACCAAAATAATCTTTGTAAAGCTCATTCCCCTATTTAAGAACTTGCAGGTGTTGCTTATTGCCTCTAGGATAAAATACAGAATACACAGCTTGGCATTTAAAGACCTTTCCATTTCAACTGAAGTTTACCATTCTAGGCTTTTGTTGTTCAGTCATTTTTGAATCTTCATGACTGCATTTGGGGTTTTCTTGGCAAAGATACTGCAATGGTTTGCCCTTTCCTCTCTAACTCATTTTATAGATGAGAAACTGAGGCAAACAGGATTAAGTGATTTCCCCAGAGTCACACAGAAATTGTCCGAGTCCAGATTTGAACTTATGAATATGAGTCTTCCTGATTCCGGTCCCAGTGCCCTATCCACTGTGCCACCCAACTCCCCAGTTTTAGGTTTAGTTACCATTATTAACCTCTTTGAACACTTTATAGTCCAGCCCAATGAGCCTACTTGCTGTTCTCTGAATTTATGATTCAATTTCCCAAATCCTTATACCTTCGGATAGGCTTTCCCCCAAGCTTGAAATAATTTTCTCTTAAATTCCTCCTCTGAGAATCCTTGGCTGTTGTAGACTTTGCTTATGTGCCACTTCCAATGGGATGAGCCATTCCTGACCAGTTTGATCCTTGGTGTAGCCTGTCAGGACTCCGGGAATCAGGCATGCACTTCTCTTTAAATGTGTCTTTACCCTCGGAGAAGCAAGTGGAGGGAAGAGTCTATTTCTTTTGTCGCTCTTGTATCCCCAGCACCTAGCAGCCTGCTATGTAAATACAATCAATCCTCAGCTTTTACTGAGTAACATTGCTAGAAAACTGCTCCAAAGTGAAAAATCCAAATGATACATTAAACTCATGAGAAAGAGGCAGGTGGGTTCCCGCAACCACTAAAAACTATAATTTTTCATCCTTTTGGGGGGGATATAACAATTGTAGATTAATTAACCCCAAATGAATAGCAGAAAGAAGCTGTAGACATTCTAGCATCAAGTTTTTTCTAACACTATTCTTTTTTTAAAAACCTTTACCAAGTACAAGTATTGGTTCCAAGGTAGAAGAGCAGTAAAGGCTAGGCTTACTGGGTTAGCGTTAAGTGACTTGCCCAGGGTCATAGAACTGGGAAGTATCTCAGACCAGATTTGAACCCTGGTTTTCCCAATTCCAGGCCTAGCCCTGTAACCATTAAACCACCTAGGTCCCCTCTCCTATATAATATATATGTATATTTACATATATACAAATTTATATATTATACATATATAATTATATATAGCTTTATATATAATTAAAAAATAAAATTATAAATATATTTAGATCCTTACCTTCTATTTTAGAATCAATACCGTGCATTGAATCCAAGGTAGAAGAGTGGTAAGAGCTAGGTATTACTTGACATGTCCAAGGTCACACAGCTAGGAAATATGTGAGGCAGATATGAACCCAAGACCTCCAATCTGCAGGCCTGGTGCTCTCTCCACTGAGCCACCTAGTTTCCCCTAACACTTCTGTTTTCTTACTGGCCACATCACTGACTTTGAATGCTTGGGCTTAGAGCCGAAAGAGCTTGTACTATACTTTGGGGGCATAACTGCAACACAAAACTTGAGTTTTAAGCAAATGAAGACATGCAATGAATGCATGGGGAATTCTGTATAACCATAGAGGATAAACAAGACCAGTAAAGTGCCTCGTGGAACAGCAGCCATTCCACAAACTTGCTCACATCCTGCCTTTCATTTTTTTCTTTATTGTGCACAACCATGAATGTGAGCAGTTACCAACATGGATGAGAAAATGACATTACTAGTGAAATAGTGACAATGCTCAAAGTTGAAAAATTTAGACTTGAATGTTGAGGGTTGACTATAATAGATGCTTAAGAAATAATTTCTTTGGGGGGTGGGGAGCTGGGTGGCTCAGTAGAATGAGAGCAAGGCCTAGAGATGGGAGGTTCTGGATTCAAATCTGGTCTCAGACACTTCCTAGCTGTGTGACCCTGGGCAAGTCACTTAGCCCTCCCTTACTGCTCTATTGCCTTGGAACCAATACACAGTATTGATTCTAAGATAGTAGGTAAAGGTTTAAAAGAAGAGAAAAAAATTTATTTGAATTTGGAGATTTTTACAAATTACAAATTAGATTTTTACAAATTACAAAAAAATTTACAAATTTTACAAAAAAATTTACAAATTTTACAAATTAGAGATAGTTTTGGTATGGAGGTGCCATTTGAACTAGGCTTTAAAGAATAGAGGAGAATCTCACCACTAATGAGGAAGAAAGAAATCATTCTAGGCATAGGAAGTAAGCTGAGCAAACACAGAGAAGTGAACATAATGGAAAAAAATAGTTTTCTTTGATGTATGAAAGGCAGGGATATGAGATTATGGTGATGCCAAGTTGTAGAGGGCTTTGATTGCCAGACCACAAAGTTCAAATTTATTGATTAGTTCATAAGGAACCAATGAAGAATTTACGATTAGAAGAGACATAATTAGACATATGAGTAAGAAAAATTATTCTGTCAGTAGTACAAAAGATAGAAGAGAATAGATGTTAGAAAATATGATAGGATGCTTGTGTGGTAGTCATAGGTCAGTAATAAAGAAGGCTTGTATTAGGGGACATTGAAATGAGTTTGAGAAATGTTGAAAGGTGGAAAAATTGACAGTACTGGTTAATTGAGTGGATATGAGAAGTGAAGAAAAGGAGGGAGTCAGAAATAGCTATGAGACTGGGAACACGGAAGAGATTGAGTGTTAGTATCATTGACAAACAGGGGAGTTAGGAAGAACATGTTTAGAAGGAAAAATAATGAACTTATTTTGGACATGTTGAGTTTGAGATGCTACTGGAGCACTTAGGTTTATGGAATAACTATATCTTAATTTTATAATTATTATTTATTAAATAGCAAAAGGTGGGCCAGAGAGACAGAGAGGGAGGGAGGGAAGGAGGGAGGAAGAGAGAGAGGGAGAGAGAGAGACAGAGACAGAGAGACAGAGAAAGACAGAGTTAGAAACAGAGACAGAGACAGATAGAGGGAGGGAGAGAGAGAGAAAGAGAGAGAGAGACAGAGAAGGAGAGAAGGAGGGAAGGAGAGAGAGAGACAGAGAGAGAGAGACAGAGAGAGAGAGACAGAGAGAGAGAGACAGAGAG